>NC_045787.1:78753427-79094162 GCF_009873245.2 Balaenoptera musculus
GAAGATGCAACTCAAGGCATCAGTGAAATCTCTTAATGAATATTAAATTTCATATACAGCTATCAGTGTGGAATTCTGATATACATTACACATGTAAACACTTCTACCTTAGTTGCTGTAATATAAGCAAAATGGTAAAATGGCTTAAATCCATGAAATCATCTGTGTAAATTTAATGTCCAGAGTACAAATCTGAAGTTGTAGCCCTGAATATAAACATGGAGGATACATGTATTATTTGCTCCCTCCAAGAAGAGACTGTATAACGAGCAGTGTCAGTAGCTCTGCATTATGAAAAGGTGAAAAGATACTGCTCTTACAGACATTCAGAACTGCTAGTTGCTATCCTAGGCAAAAATAGGGGGCTCAAGCTATGAATTTTGAATTTGAATTAAGATATCCTTGAGTATCCTACATAAACAAGGGCAGGAAATAATTAAACTATAAAATCCCATTTTCTTGCATTAACAAAGCCTGTTTAAGAGCATACACAGAAAATGCATGGAGTCCACATATTAGTGTTTGTTTCAGGAAAAACTTCTGAGCTGACAATAATTCTTGAAGAAAGGAGACAGCCAGTCTATGATATCACAGTTCTCACAATAAAGAGTCAATCATGGGGGTGGGGGGGACCCTCAAGACGACAGAGGAGTAAGACGTGGAGATCACCTTCCTCCCCACAAATACATCAGAAATACATCTACATGTGGAACAACTCCTACAAAATACCTACCGAATGCTGACAGAAGACCTCAGACCTCCCAAAAGGCAAGAAAATCCCAACGTACCTGGGTAGGGCAGAAGAAAAAAGAAAAAATAGAGACGAAAGAATAGGGACAGGATCTGCACCTCTGGGAGGGAGCTGTGAAGGAGAAAAAGTTTCCACACACTAGAAAGCCCCTTCACTGGCAGAGACGGGGGGTGAGTGGGGGGAAGCTTTGGAGCCACGGAGGAGAGCACAGCCACAGGGGTGCAGAGGGCAAAGCGGAGAGATTCCCACACAGAGGATCAGTGCCGACCAGCACTCACTAGCCTGAGAGGCTTGTCTGCTCACCCGCCGGGGTGGGTGAGAGCTGGGAGCTGAGGCTCAGACATCCGAGGTCAGATCCTAGGGAGAGGACTGGGGTTGGCTGCGTGAACACAGCCTGAGGGGTGCTAGTGTGCCTCGGCTAGCCGGGAGGGAGTCCGGAAAAAGCCTGGTCCCGCCAAAGAGGCAAGAGACCATTGTTTTGGGGTGCATGAGGAGAGGGGATTCCTTCCCTTTGTGCCCACAGAAAGCAGAGCACTGCCTAAACAAGCTCCAAAGATGGGTGCAAGCCGCAGCTATCAGCTCGACCACAGAGACGGGCATGAAATGCTAATGCTGCTCCTGCAGCCACCAAGAAACCTGTGTGCAAGCACAGGTCACTATCCCCACACACACACATCCCCCCCGCCCAGGAGCCTGTGCAGCCCGCCACTGCCAGGGTCCCGTGATCCAAGGACAACTTTCCCAGGAGAACACACAGTACGCCTCAGGCTGTTGCAACATCACGGCCTCTGCCACTGCAGTCTTGCCCCGCATTCCAATTATGACTACCGTGCCCTCCCTTCACCCAGCCTGAGTGAGCAAGAGTGCCCTAATCAACCGCTGCTTTATCCCCCTCCTATCTGGGTGGGGAACAGATGCCTGAGGGCAACCTACATGCAGAGGCGGGGCCAAATCCAAAGCTGAACCCCAGGAGCTGTGGGAACAAAGAAGAGAAAGGGAAATCTCTCCCAGCAGCCTCTGGAGCAGTGGATTAAATCCCCACAATCAACTTGATGTACCCTGCGTCTGTGGAATACCTGAATAGACAATGAATCATCCCAAAATTGAGGTGGCGGACTTTGGGAGCAACTTTGGGAGAGACTTGGGCTTTGCTGTCTGCGAATGATTTGATTCTGATTTATAGGTTTATCTTAGTTTAGTTTTTAGCGCTGGGAATCACTGGTGGATTTCTTTATTGGTTTAGCTGCTCTCTTCTTTTTTATTATTATTGTTTTTTTTTAATTTATAATTTTTTAATTTTTAATTTTATTTTTATTTATTTATTTTTCTTTCTTTTTTTCTCCCTTTTCTTTTGAGCCGTGTGGCTGACTGAGTCTTGGTGCTAAGGCTTGGTGTCAGGCCTGAGTCTCTGAGGTGGGAGAGTCAAGTTCAGGATATTGGACCACCAGAGACCTCCCAGCCCCATGTAATATCAATTGTCAAGAGCTCTCCCAGAGATCTCCATCTCAATGCTAAGACCCAGCTCCACCCAACAGCCAGCAAGCTCCAGTGTTGGATGCCCCATGCCAAACGACTAGCAAGACAGGAACACAACCCCACCCATTAGCAGAGAGGCTGCCTAAAATCATACTAAGTTCACAGACAACCCAAAACACACCACCAGACGTGGCCCTGCCCACCAGAATGACAAGATCCAGCCCCACCCACCAGAACACAGGCACCAGTCCCCTCCACCAGGAAGCCTACACAAGCCACTGAACCAACCTCACCAACTGCTGGCAGACACCAAAAACAATGGGAACTATGAACCTGCAGCCTGTGAAAAGGAGACCCCAAACACAGTAAGTTAAAAAAAATAAGAAGACAGAGAAATATGCAGCAGATGAAGGAGCAAGGTAAAAACCCACCAGACCAAACAAATTAAGAGGAAATACGCAGTCTACCTGAAAAAGAATTCAGAGTAATGATAGTAAAGATGATCCAAAATCTTGGAAATAGAATTGAGAAAATACAAGAAACATTTAACAAGGACCTAGAAAAACTAAAGAGCAAACAAACAATGGTGAACAACACAATAAATGAAATTAAAAATTTTCTAAGTGGCATGGACATATATACACTACCAAATGTAAAATAGATAGCTAGTGGGAAGCAGCCACATAACACAGGGAGGTCAGCTCGGTGCTTTGTGACCACCTAGAGGGGTGGGATAGGGAGGGTGGGAGGGAGATGCAAAAGGGAGGAGATATGGGGATATAGGTATATGTATAGCTGATTCACTTTGTTATAAAGCAGAAAGTAACACACCATTGTAAAGCAATTATACTCCAATAAAGATGTTTTTAAAAAAATTCTCTAGAAGAAATCAATAGCAGAATAACTGAGGCAGAAGAACAGATAAGTGACCTGGAAGACAAAATAGTGGAAATAACTACTGCAGAATAGAATAAAGAAAAAGAATGAAAAGAATTGGGGACAGTCTCAGAGACCTCTGGGACAACATTAAACACACCAGCATTCTAATTATAGGGGTCCCAGAAGAAGAAGAGAAAAAGAAAGGGTATGAGAAAATATTTGAAGAGATTATAGTTGAAAACTTCCCTAATATGGGAAAGGAAATAGTCAATCAAGTCCAGGAAACACAGAGAGTACCATACAGGATAAATCCAAGGAGAAACACACCAAGACACATATTAATCAAACTATCAAAAATTAAATACAAAGAAAAAATATTAAAAGCAGCAAGGGAAAAACAACAAATAACATACAAGGGAATCCCCATAAGGTTAACAGCTGATCTTTCAGCAGAAACTCTGCAAGCCAGAAAGGAGTGGCAGGACATATTTAAAGTGATGAAAGGGAAAAACTTACAACCAAGATTACTCTACCCTGCAAGGATCTCATTCAGATTCAATGGAGAAATTAAAATCTTTACAGACAAGCAAAATTTAAGAGAATTCAGCACCACAAAACCACCTTTACAACAAACGCTAAAGGAACTTCTCTAGGCAGGAAATAAAAGAGAAGGAAAAGACCTTCAATAACAAACCCAAAACAATTGAGAAAATGGTAAAAGGAACATACATATCGATAATTACCTTAAATGTAAATGGATTAAATGCTCCCACCAAAAGACATAGACTGGCTGAATGGATACAAAAACAAGACCCGTATATATGCTGTCTACAAGAGACCCACTAAGACCTAGGGACGCATACAGAGTGAAAGTGACGGGATGGAAAAAGATATTCCATGCAAATGGAAATCAAAAGAAAGCTGGAGTAGCAATTCTCATATCAGACAAAACAGACTTTAAAATAAAGACTATTACAAGAGACAAAGAAGGACACTACACAGTTATCAAGGGATCAATCCAAGAAGAAGATATAACAATTGTAAATATTTATGCACCCAACATAGGAGCACCTCAATACATAAGACAAATGCTAACAGCCATAAAAGGGGAAATGAACAATAACACAATAATAGCAGGGGACTTTAACACCCCACTTGCACAATGGACAGATCATTCAAAATGAAAATAAATAAGGAAACACAAGCTTTAAATGACACATTAAACAAGATGGACTTAATTGATATTTATAAGACATTCCATCCCAAAACAACAGAATACACTTTTTTGTCAAGTGCTCATGGAACATTCTCCAGGATATATCCAATCTTGGGTCACAAATCAAGCTTTGGTAAATTTAAGAAAATTGAAATCGTATCAAGTATCTTTTCCGACCACAATGCTATGAGACTAGATATCAATTACAGGAAAAGATCTGTAAAAAATACAAACGCATGGAGGTTAAACAATATGCTACTAAATAAACAAAAGATCACTGAAGAAGTCAAAGAGGAAATCAAAAAATACCTAGAGACAAATGACAATGAAAACACGACGACCCAAACCTATGGAATGCAGCAAAAGCAGTTCTAAGAGAGCAGCTTATAGCAATACAATCCTACCTCAAGAAACAAGAAAAATCTCAAATAAACAACCTAAACTTATACCTAAAGCAATTAGAGAAAGAAGAAGAAGAACAACAAAAAAACCCAAAGCAGAAGGAAAGAAGGAATAATAAAGATCAGATCAGAAATAAATGAAAAAGAAATGAAGGAAACAATAGCAAAAACCAATAAAGCTAAAAGCTGGTTCTTTGAGAAGATAAACAAAATTGATAAACCATAAGCAGACTCATCAAGAAAAAAAGGGAGAAGACTCAAATCAACAGAATTAGAAATGAAAAAGGAGAAGTAACAAATGACACTGCAGAAATACAAAGATCATGAGAGATTACAACAAGCAACTATATGCCAATAAAATGGACAACCTGGAAGAAATGGACAAATTATTAGAAAAGCACACCCTTCCGAGACTGAACCAGGAAGAAATAGAAAATATAAACAGACCAATTGCAAACACTGAAATTGAGACTGTGATTAAAAATCTTCCAACAAACAAAAGCCCAGGACCAGATGGCTTCACAGGCAAATTCTATCAAACATGTAGAGAAGAGCTAACACCTATCCTTCTCAAACTCTTCCAAAATATAGCAGAGGGAGGAAAACTCCCAAACTCATTCTACGAGGCCACAATCACTCTGATACCAAAACCAGACAATGATGTCACAAAAAAAGAAAACTACAGGCCAATATCACTGATGAACATAGATGCAACAATCCTCAACAAAATACTCGCAAACAGAATCCAACAGCACATTAAAAGGATCATACACCATGATCAAGTGGTGTTTATCCTAGGAATGCAAGGATTCTTCAATATATGAAAATCAATCAATGTAATACACCATATTAACAAATTGAAGGATAAAAACCATATGATAATCTCAATAGATGCAGAAAAATCTTTTGACAAAATTCAACACCCATTTATGATAAAAACTCTCCAGAAAGTAGGCATAGAGGAAACCTACCTCAACATAATAAAGGCCATATATGACAAACCCACAGGCAACATCGTTCTCAATGTTGAAAAACTGAAACCATTTCCTCTAAGATCAGGAACAAGATAAGCTTGCCCACTCTCACCACTATTATTCAACATAGTTTTGGAAGTTTTAGCCATGGCAATCAGAGAGGAAAAAGAAATAAAAGGAATCCAACTCGGAAAAGAAGAAGTAAAACTGTCACTGCTTGCAGATGACATGATAATATACATAGAGAATCCTAAAGATGTTACCAGAAATCTATTAGAGCTAATCAATGAATTTGGTAAAGTAACAAGTTACAAAATTTATGCACAGAAATCTCTTGCATTCCTGTACACTAACAACGAAAAATCAGAAAGAGAAATTAAGGAAACACTCCCATTTACCATTGCAACAAAAGGAATAAAATACCTAGGAATAAACATACCTAAGGAGATAAAAGACCTGTCTGCAGAAAACTATAAGACACTGATAAAAGAAATTAAAGATGATACCAACAGGTAGAGAGATATACCATGTTCTTGGATTGGAAGAATCAATATTGTGAAAACGACTATACTACCCAAAGCAATCTACAGATTCAATGCAATTCCTATCAAACTACCAATGGCATTTTTCACAGAACTAGAACAAAAAATTTCACAATTTGTATGGAAACACAAAACACCCCAAATAGCCAAGGCAATCTTGAGAAAGAAAAACAGAGCTGGAGGAATTAGGCTCCCTGACTTCAGACTATACTACAAAGCTACAGAAATCAAGACAGTATGCTACTGGCACTAAAACAGAAAAATAGATCAATGGAACATGATAGAAAGCCGAGAGATAAACCCACGCACATATGGTCATGTTACCTTTGATATAGGAGGCAAGAATATACAATGGAGAAAAGACAGCCTCTTCAATAAGTGGTGCTGGGAAAACTGGACAGCTACATGCAAAAGAATGAAGTTAGAACATTTCCTAACACCATACACAAAAATAAACTCAAAATGGATTAAAGACTTAAATGTAAGGCCAGACACTGTAAAACTCTTAGAGGAAAACATACGCAGAACACTCCATGACATAAATCACAGCAAGATCCTTTTAGACCCACCTCCTAGAGTAAGGGAAATAAAAACAAAAATAAAGAAATGGGACCTAATGAAACTTAAAAGCTTTTGCACAGCAAAGGAAATCATAAACAAGATGAAAAGACAACCCTCAGAATGGGAGAAAATATTTGCAAACAAAACAACTGACAAAGGATTAATCTCCAAAATATACAAGCAGCTCATGCAGGTCAATATCAAAAAAACAAACAACCCAATCCAGAAATGGGCAGAAGACCTAAATAGACATTTCTCCAAAGAATATATATAGATTGCCAACAAACACATGAAAGGATATTCAACATCACTAATCATTAGAGAAAGACAAATCAAAACTACAATGAGGTATCACCTCACACCAGTCAGAATGGCCATCATCAAAAATCTACAAACAACAAATGCTGGAGAGGGTGTGGAGAAAAGGGAACCCTCTTGCACTGTTAGTGGGAATGTAAATTGATACAGCCACTATGGAGAACAGTATGGAGGTCCCTTAAAAAACTAAAAATAGGACTACCATATGACCCAGCCATCCCACTACTGGGCATATACCCTGAGAAAACCATAATTCAAAAAGAGACATGTACCACAATATTCATTGCAGCACAATTTACAATAGCCAGGACATGGAAGCAACCTAAGTGTCCATTGACAGATGAGTGGATAAAGAAGATGTGGCACATATATACAATGGAATATTGCTCAGCCATAAAAAGAATCGAAACTGAGTTATTTGTAGTGAGGTGGATGGACCTAGAGTCTGTCATACAGAGTGAATTAAGTCAGAAAGTGAAAAAATACTATATGCTAACACATATATAAGGAATCTAAAAAAAAAACAACAATGGTTCTGATGAACCTAGGGGCAGGACAGGAATAAAGATGCAGATGTAGAGAATGGATTTGAGGACACGGGGAGGGGGAAGGGTAAGCTGGGAGGAAGTGAGAGAGTAGCACTGACATATATACACTACCAAATGTAAAATAGCTAGTGGGAAGCAGCTGCATTGCACAGGGAGATCAGCTCGGTGCTTTGTGACCACCTAGAGGGGTGGGATAGGGAGGGTGGGAAGGAGGTGCAAGAGGGAGGGTATATGGGGATATATGTATAAGAATAGCTGATTCACTTTGTTATACAGCAGAAACTAACACAACATTGTAAAGCAATTATACTCCAATAAAGATACTTTAAAAAATTAAAATTAAAAATATATCAGAAAAAAAGCCTGCCAAATAACGTGTCCAGTAAACGTCAATTATCATGTTTAAAGTTTCATAATATCCCATTGTATAGATGCTCTACAATTTATTTGACAAATCCTCTACTGTTTAGTTATTTGCAAATTTTTGCAATTGAAAATACCATAATTAATATCCATGTACATAAACCTTTTCATGTATTTCTGCCTATTTTAGAAGAGGATAAATTTACAGGAGTAGAATTTCTCAGTCAAATGCTGTATATATTCATAGGATAGGACCTTTGAATACGATTGTCAGTTTGTCCTCAGAAATGTCAAACCATTTTTTCTCCATCAAGCAGAGTGTGAGAATACTCATTTCAAAAACATTTTACATACAAGTTTTTTAAACTTCTGTCAATCTGATACGCCTAACAAAAAAGGTTTTTTCAGCATGATTATCTGTTTAAATGTTTCCAAATATTTATAAGCTATTTGTATTTCTTGTTTTTGAATTTTCTGTTCAAGTTCTTTACCTGTTTTTAAAGTTTTTATTTAGATACGTATCTTTTTTTTTAATTAATTGATAAGAATTTCTTAAACATAAGGATAACCAACCTTTCGTCATGTACTTTGCAAATATTTTTCCTGTGGCTGAAAAATTTTTTAATATATTTATTTATTTTTTTACATTTTTAGCTGCGTTGGATCTTTATTGCTGCACGTGGGCTTTTCTCCAGTTGTGGTGAGCAGGGGCTACTCTTCATTGTGGTGCGTGGGCTTCTCATTGCCGTGGCTTCTCTTGTTGCAGAGCACGGGCTCTAGGAGCGCGGGCTTCAGTAGTTGTGGCACTCGGTCTCAGTAGTTGTGGCTCGCAGGGTCTAGAGCACAGGCTCAGTAGTTGTGGCACACAGGCTTAGTTGCTCCACGGCATGTGGGATCTTCCCGGACCAGGGCTCGAACCCGTGTCCCCTGCATTGACAGGTGGATTCTTAACCACTGTGCCACCAGGGAAGCCCCAACTGAAGATTTTAAATAACTCTTTTACAAGTATTAGGGGAAGACAAAGCAAGACCACAGACTTCCCTGAAGAACTCACACATGTACTTCAAGAGAAAGCCAACATTTTCATTGCCAATCAGTGTTAGCCCAAGGAGTAGCAACAACCAAGGAAGGAAAGTCCATTTGCACATAAGCTAACCCTGCCATCTCTTCTATCATATCCAAGCACAGAAAAGAAAAGAACTGGAAGAGAGAGGGGAGAGGAAGTAAAAGAAATGGTTTCAATTCCCTACTCTGAGGTGTGCAATGGGAAGAGAATGTGAACCCTCCTGCAGGAACATGGAAGATGGGTCCTACTTGAGTAGGAAGAAAGGTAAGAGAGGGGATTATAGGTTTAAACTGACTAGACTGGGGCATCTTAACTATTGAAAGTTGCTAGAAAGCTATGAGATCTGCCCAAGATGAGAGAGAAACTCAACAGAGCATGATGGAAGATGATTGGGGAAAAAAATTACAGTGTGTTGTGTTTGTACCTCCTTGAGTTGAAGCAGTTTAATATGCATACCTAATTGAAATTTATAAAACAAAAGTTATTAAACACATCTAGAAACTTTACTCAGTTAATTCCCACCTCTTGCCATGGGACATAATACATGTTTGATTAGATCTCTAAACCTAATGTGTATTTTTTTTTAGCATTTATTTAGGTCTTTGATTATGACCCTAGATCAGGATTTGTAGATTCCTTACATAGGCCTAAGATATTTAATGTCAAGTTCATTCTTTTCTGTTTTTAAATAAATTTATTTGTTTTATTTATTTATTTTTGTCTGTGTTGGGTCTTCGTTGCTGTGCATGGGCTTTCTCTAGTTGCCGTGAGCAGGGGCTACTCTTTGTTGCGGTGCATGGGCCTCTCATTGCAGTGGCTTCTCCTGTTGCGGAGCACGGGCTCTAGGCGTGTGAGCTCAGTAATTGTGGCACATGGGCTCAGTAGTTGTGGTGCATGGGCCTAGTTGCTCTGCGGCATGTGGGATCTTCCCGGACCAGGGCTCAAACCCGTGTTCCCTGCATTGGCAGGCGGATTCTCCACCACTGTGCCACCAGGGAAGCCCCCTAATGTGTATTTTAAAGCTGCTTTGGGACTTCCCTGGTGGTCCAGTGGGTAAGACTCCACGCTCCCAATGCAGGTGGCCCGGGTTCCATCCCTGGTCGGGGAACTAGATCCCACATACAAGTTGCAACTAAGAGTCAACATGCCACAACTAAAAGATCCCACATGCTGCAACTAAGACCAGGCACAGCCAAAATAAATAAACAAATACTTTTTTTTTTAAAAAGCTGCTTCTATTTAATAATATTCTTGGAGAACATTTTTTAAATTGTATAATGTAAAGTCATCTATTAACAATTTATTGAGCGCCTACTATGCAACAGCAGCTGTTTTAGGTACTGGAGATAGAGAAAGACAAAGTCTCCTTGCCTTTTTTTTTTTTTTTTTTTTTGGAGAATGAAAGGGTGGCTTTATTCTTTGCCAGGCAAAGAGGGGAACACAGCAGGCTAGCACCTCAAGAACTGTGCCCCCTCTCCTTGCCTTTTTGAAGTTGATATTTTATTGAGATATGCAGACTATGCACAACAAACAAATACATTTATAATATCCATGTAAAGTCAGTTTTTTATAAATATTTATGAAGAAACTTAAATCACAGTGAGGTGCTGGAGGATACCAGCGGAGGCAGGGTAGGGGACTTTTTTTAGATGGGATGATCAGAGAACTCTCCAAGGAGTCAACATTGTTGCATAAACTTAAAGAATATGGACAAGTTTGACAGGAATATAAAAGAATGCTGAATAACATGGCCACTTGATTTATGTAGGTCTAGCTTTGTTGGTTGGTAAGTCTGTTTAGTTTAAAGCAAAACTGATCTTGAAAGAATACAAAATTCCTTTATATTTAGAAAAAAAATCAGTATCTTTTATGATTATTCCAGTGCATAGACCAATACAGATAAAATATAACTCATTATGTCAGACTAATCATTGTTTTTTGTTTCCATTTGGTTCTTTCTTGGATATCTTGGAAGGCAAATAGGTGGGGAAAGGGGGTAAAACCAAATTCTAAGAGTAAGCTTAGATTGAGAAAATCTTGAAAATTCAGTCATTCATTCAACTAATATTTCTTGACCATCTATTATGTGTCAGGGAACGATTTAATATTGGCTTTACCAAAACATTTGTAATTCCTCCTTGCACTTTCTTTAAGCACTTGGCACGGTATCTTGCACAATATAGACCCCAGTTAAAACTGAATTAATTGAATGAGACAAAGGGAACAGTGGGTCCTTTCAGGTCATGTATGGAGTAAAATCAATAGATTTGGCACTGTTTCCTAAAGGGTATTATTATTTACCTAACTTTTAAGTTTTTATTTAATTTATTAATAACATATTACAAACAATACATTAGCCTGTATATTACCAAATTTCTATTTTATTTGACGATTCATATTTTATTCTAAAATTAAATAGATAAGAGGGGTCCAGGAGGTGGCACCAGGAGTCTGAGCTCCCTCTTTACCTCATGGAAAGGGGCAGGGTGGGAGGTCAAATCTGGGCAACTAATTAATTAAGTTTAATAATTTTATTAATGCTGAAAGTGTATGTGGTAAATAGAAGTAAAATGCCAAGTGCCTAGAATAGGCTAAAGATGTAATAACAGCCTGTGATTATAAGTTATGTTTCGGGGACATTATGGGCTCATGACATATCTGAATGCACATAAATTAGAAGGAGAGGTCTACTACAAAGTTTAAAAAACTCTTGTGAAAACCAATTTTATGCATTTTTGTTCCTCATTTATGAGATAAGAGATGATCTTTGTTGTCATTTTTAAAATATAAATTAAAGTTCAGGAAAAAAGTTGAATCAATCAACATCCCAACAAACTGAGAGAAACAAAGAAATTTAAAAATGTACCATATCTTTCTGTGAAAGGGGAGACAGAGGTCTTGTCTAGTTGTATTTGAAATTCCTCTGAGAATCATGATAATCGAATCTTAATCATATAATCATGTCTGCATTTCAATACTACTTCAGTAACTTCTCATTCTGTTTGTGTGATATCTGATACGAACACGGCGATCTTTACTTTCATTCTAACCATAAAGTTCCTGAATTCCATCATTAGCGTTCCCCCTGTCTTCTGTTACTTCACACGCTTTCTTTATTCATCTTTCCCTCTCCCCCAACTCCCACGATAACCATTGGTCCAACTCCGTCGCACAACAGTTTTTAGAAGTGTCAGGGCCCTTTTCCTGCTCTTGGAACCTTCTGTTCCAATCTCCACTGTCAACATTTTAAACTTGATTAAGAATGGTCAAATTTTTTCTCAGGATAGGAGAATTCAGAACTACAGACCTTGCAGCCAAGACTTTTTACCCCTCACAATTCCCTCTTTACAGAAGAGTTAGTATTATTGAGAGAAGTTTCAACAGAAAAGACAATACTATGTCCTGTTGCTTAAAACTCCACATCTGTTATCTTGCACTCCACCCTTCCTGTTCTGACTACTTAAATGATGCCCAGAAACAAGGTCTAAGCAACTTGTACTGCAAGAATAATGTGGCTAAGGATCAGGGAAGGAGAATAGTGTGTTCTTTGGAAACCACACTCCTCGGTTCATAGCAGCATGACAATTAATGATTAATGGGCTGTCCTTTTTTTTTTTTAATGATACAAATGAGCTTATTTATTTGTTTGTTTGTTTATTTATTTATTTATGGCTGTGTTGGGTCTTCGTTTCTGTGCGAGGGCTTTCTCTAGTTGCGGCAAGCGGGGGCCACTCTTCATCGCGGTGCGCGGGCCTCTCACTATCGCGGCCTCTCTTGTTGCAGAGCACAGGCTCCAGATGCGCAGGCTCAGTAGTTGTGGCTCACGAGCCTAGTTGCTCTGCGGCATGTGGGATCTTCCCAGACCAGGGCTCGAACCCGTGTCCCCTGCATTGGCAGGCAGATTCTCAACTGCTGCGCCACCAGGGAAGCCCTGGGCTGTCCTTTTATCCGTGAGGATAATACCACTGGTCCAAGACAGGACATTTCCTTTGAATTATTTTTTGGAAGCAGGGAATGACCATACAGAACCTTTTATATCCCATTGCTTATTCCCTTTTTATTAGAAACTTGCAGGTTGGCTTCCTGGGATAAGTGATAAGTGAAGTCTGTGACCATATACCAGCACATTAAGAATTTTTTTTTTTAATGTAAAGGTGGTGTTAAGTGTGAGCAAATAAACAAAGAAAACTGAAAGAAGTGGTGGAAGGAAGCAGTAAAACAAGATTAAGGTAGATTTGCTGACAGAAGGAGGCAAAATAAGAGAATAATGAAAGGGATATTAACAATTATTAAGGCATAAGAATTGTATGCAAGATTTGAAAATAAATGGCCACAACCTAGACATTAAGATTGCATAGTTCTAATGGGCGCCAAGACTCTAAATTTTACAAATTCAGATGAAGGTGGGTTCTCAGGTAATATTTTAAGAAATAGTGGTTAAAGGATGAGGAGAAAAAGAAGGAAGCCATCAGTGCTCAAATTTGTTGTTTTATTTTGTCTGCATGCACTTCTTGGTCTCTGATAGTCCCCACTGATTACTAAGCATTAAGAGAGTAAATAAACTTAGAATATATATTTGTATGTGAATATTAAGTTACTTTGGTTTGTAGATTTATGCAAAGAAAAAATATGCTGAAATTGTTTAGTTTTTTTGTCCTTTCTTTGAAATACCAGTTTTGGCTTATAATTATGTAATTTAAATATTCAAAACAGGTGTCTTTAAGCATATCAGTATTGGGGGGGAAATGGAATTACTTAATAATATCATTTCCACTATGCTGTATACCTGAAATTTATATAATATTGTAAATCAACTATACTTTAATAAAAAATAATAATATGATCATTTCTATACATCACCTTTTACCTGTACTACATCCTATAATCTTCACAGAGCTGGCAGAGTAACTGTGTAGCAAAGAGCTTGATTTTGCTGCCAAACAAAATATCTTGTTCTTTGTGTGAGAAAAAATCATAATCTTTTTGCCGATATTTTGTTATGTATGGAGAAGTAAATAATAGTAATCTTGTAGGAAAGGAAAAATATCTTTCTCCTCTACCCATCTAAGGTTCTCCAGTTGGGGTCCTATAAATTAGTCTGGCAAAAGATAGAGAAAAACAAACAAGTTTATTGATTTGTACATCATACTTGGATGCACAAATTACACATGGGAGCACCCAGTGATGAGTAACTCAAAGGGCTGGTTAGAACTTGAGCTTATATACTATCTCAGGTGAAACAAAGGAAAAAGGGTTTGAGCTTCTGGACAAGGAAGGCAAGTTAAGGGAAGGTGGCTGACCAACGAAAGTATGGTAGCAAGGATTGTTTAATATGGTTTGTTTTGGGACTTCCCTGGAAGTCCAGTGGTTAAGACTCCGCTCTTCCAATGCAAGGGGCATGGGTTCGATCCCTGGTCGGGGAACTAAAATCCCACATGCCATGCACCGCGGCCAAAATAATAATAATAGTAATAAGGTTTATTTTACAGATTTAAGTTAGTGCCTTCTTTATTGATAAGAGTTGATAAGAGTCCTCCTCCTGGTACAGGAGAGGAAGATACCTTTACAAATGGAAATTTCCTTTATAAAAGGGAAATTTGTGTTTTCAGACTGTTTTGTGCATCTGCCTGTGGCTCAAAATAATCCATATGCCAAAGAGGCAGATTTGGAGTTGGCATATT
Source organism: Balaenoptera musculus (assembly GCF_009873245.2). Classification (NCBI taxonomy): domain Eukaryota; kingdom Metazoa; phylum Chordata; class Mammalia; order Artiodactyla; family Balaenopteridae; genus Balaenoptera; species Balaenoptera musculus. Next base: position 78,768,204 of record NC_045787.1, read on the forward strand.
CTGATACCCTTCAGTCTCACAAGTTAAATTAATAGGGCTTCCATGTTTTCTCAAACCTTAGGAGATTGTCAATTCATGAGGTAATGGAATGAATACTGTATGGGCAAATCCTTCTGGCATAGGAGTATCTTAGCAATACTCTCCTCCAAAATCCTGTGATTCTATACTCTGTGAACAGGGGATGTAAACAAAGACACTCCCACTCTTACCGTACAACTTCTGAGAGTAATTCACTGCTAGAGCCCAAATCCATGAGACAGAAAGACATGATGTATTTAAGTGAGGGTATTGCTAGCTCTTATTTTTGGTTTGCCAAGATGTAAATGAGTGCACATTTTAAGTTATTTTCAGTATTTAGAAAATGACTTTTTTGGGGGCCAAGGAAATAGAGTCAAGTGACACCCAAAACAGCCATCCTCTTTGTCTCCAAAATTCCAGCTTGCTTGAAGAACTGACAAGCTTTAGGTAGTAGGCAAAATTTGTATCATGTAACCCTGGGTGACATCGTCTGCTTTTCTATACCCCAAAGGAATGATTGAAATGGGGTGGGGGGGAGCCTAAAGCCTATTTCCAAGGCTATCTCTTGAAAAGTCATTTCTTTGTAAGCAAGAAAATGTAAATTTTATATTACCATTTTATTGGAGGACTGGCCTTCAGATTTCTTGCTGGTTTCCTTTTTTTATTTCATATTTGGAGACTCGCAGCCCCTATATTTTCTTTGTTCCTGGCTTTATTTTTCTTTCTCTCATCTTTTGAACATTTTTATTCTCCATATGTTGACACCACCTCATGGTATGTTTTTCATCACTTCATCTGAGATGAATTAAAGACTTCTCAGTGTCTTTATGATGAAGTGTGTTGCATCAAATATTCCTTGTTCATATACATAGAATTTTCTCTTGGTGGATTTGATCAGACAAGGTGGTCTTTAAAACTTTATATCTCACAATCAAGTCCTGAATTTTTCAGTTAATCTTGACAGACAGAAATCCCATTCCTATCTTAATACTCAATGTGAAAGTATTATATTACTAATAATTTTGCACCTGAGCATACTGTATTAGTATTGAATCACACAACTGAAGTATGAAATCCTATTAAAGCTTGTTTTCCCTTCATTACACAAAAGGCAGCATTGACAGCATATTTTGTCAACACTGAACACTGTGGACAAGGAGTGCTAAATTACATTTTTAATCCATGACACCACCTTGAATAACATGGTGTTCAGAATTTATCTCTATGTTATGGGGAAATAGTAGAATGCTATGAAGTAACTAGTGGCTGAAGTTTCAGGTGACAGCTGTAGAAAAGCTTTTCTCCTGCTGTCCATAATATAGTGATTGAAACCCCTCTTTCAAATGCAGACCTCCCACCCTCATTTTAGCAGTCTGTGAAATTTCCCTTGCATCACTGAAATACACTCTAAATGGGGTTGTCTTTGAAGACCTCCCAGAAGTTACAGCTGGTGTAAAATGTAGCTGATTGGTCCAATTTGTATTCATATGTAGTCCAGAGAGGAACTAGCCCTATGTGGCTTTGAATTTACTTAAAATTGCCTTATTTCCTGTAGGTCAAAGTGACAAATAGGAGGAGCTGAGATTCCTCAGCTTTCTCTCTCCAAATTCTATCTAAAGTTAGGATGACCATATAATTTATCATCCAAGCTGGAACACTTTCCAAAATTAAAAAGGATTTTACTAATAATTATACTCCAAGTAAACTGAGTCTGTCAGAGAAAGGAACAAGGCAAAATGGACACACCAATGAAGGATCTACAATTCTAGAATCCCTTGCCCACAATGAATTGGCATGAATCTATTGGTCATTACCAAGTCATTGATATTTCACTAATAACATACACTGATCAATCTTGCTCTGGTTTACAGTTGCTGATTAATTGTTACTAGTATGTGATTGCAACCTATGTTAGGCCTTACCTTCCAAGTCATAATTTAGTTAAATATATATGTGATATAAAGATTTTTCATACAACTTAATTTCCTACTTTTTTTGTAGCAGAGAATTTTTGCCCATATTTAAATTCTGCAAGATTCATTAAGGAGAAAATGTTTCTCATTTATTTCCCCTTTCTACTTATATATGAAGTTATGGCTAGGAAATACCATGAATTAACCAAAGGATATTTTTAAATCTCTTTACTCTCCTCTCTGTGTCCTTTGCATTCTTTTACATTGTATCTGCAAACATCTCATCTATTTTTCTTTTACAAGCCAAGGAGAATTAAATTATTAAATGAGTCAGGTTAAAATGCCAGCAGAAAATCCATTTCCTTCCTCGTCATTGATCCTGGGCCTTTTCAAACCTCATCATCCAAAATATATTTGCATACTTCATTTCTGTTGTCTGGAATGAAATAACTGGACTTGAGTTTGACACTAACACAATGTAATTTTAACTTGAGTTTGACACTAACACAATGTAATTTTAACACAGAAATAAAGCCTAAAGTTGTTAGCATTATTGTTCTTGCAACAATATGCTGCTTTTTAAAAACCCAAACATTGTGCTATTGAGATACAGTAGTCAATCAGATATTTATTGAGCAACCCACATGTCAGCTGACTAGATGATGCAGGGCATTGTGACCTGACCAGGGTGAGTAGGGCATCGTGTGATAGGGTGGCTGGTCACAGAATGTCATGGGTGGGTGAAATGAAGAAAGCCTCTGTATGTGGGAGGGGCCAGGAGCCTCAAAGGGAGATTGGTTACATACAGGGGAACTGATCTAATAATATTAATGATAATGGGAGCCAGGTTTCTCAGTGTTAGGGAAAGAAGTTAAAATAAGAAAGTGAGAAATCTAGAATGAAGCCTACAGTTTGAATTGGAATTGGAGGTATTGGTACAGACCTATGATCTTAAATATATATATATATATATATATATATATATATATACACACACACATAGATTTAAAAATAGAGATGAAACTGTGTTAATGAGCATATATATGTATATATAGTATATATATATTTATATTCATACATATATTCCCTATCTCTGTCCACTGAAAGCTACCAGAAACAAGCCGCAGCATCCCATATCAGATCTTATTTTCTAAATACCATAGTCCATTACAAGGAGTAAGGACTCCTTGGAGAACTGACTGATTCCTGCTCACTACAACTCATTTCCGGTGGCTTCGGCCTGTAGCGCCTTGAAGCAGGGTTTCAGTTCCCGGCCATTGATTGAGGTCGGGTCACAGCGGTGAGATCACTGAATCCTAGCCACTAGACCAGTGGTCAGTGACAAGGCTCTGGCCCTACGGCTTTGCAGAAAAAGAATTCCCACAAAGACGGAAAGTAGTGAAACAAGTAAAGTATTTATTAGGAGAAAAAATACGCATGGATAGGCACACGGGTGGACTCAGGGAGAGAGTCGCGCCCTTGCGGCAGTTTGAATCACTTATATGGGGCATTTCTTCCAGGTTGCCTTTGGCTGATCATTTTGATTTGCCTGGTTCAAAGTCTATATTTGCTATATCTCAGGATTTTCCCATGTGTTCACGTGCATCTCTTAGCCAAGATGGATTTTACCGAAGAGGCCTATGGGTAGATTTAGCCACTTGGCATCACTCCCCTTTTGACCTCCAAGGAGCTTTCTGCTCATGAGTAGTCAGGGAGGTCTCTTGACTTTGAGAATGAGGAATATGTGGTCTCTTATCTTCTTTCTGGGCAGGGCCTAGCATCCTCTCTCAATTGTCCTGTTATTCTTGTCTCGGAGTATTGGTCCACAGGAATTAACTCAAACCATTTGCCCCGGGGACCCATCTATCTCCTGCCTCACAACTAGGAAGGATCGCTCTAACCTCTGAATTCTCTTGGTGCTTTATGCTAATTTAGTGGAAATAAATGTCCTGCTTTATGCCACAAGTATTTGCATACCCATATCCCTTCCAAGGCATGAACCGTGTCTGCTAGATCTTTTAGATCTTTCTGAATGCTTTAGAACTCAGTGTTTCTTGGACATGATAGGGTCTCAATAAATGATAGTAGAAGGAAGGAAGGCAAGACAGCAGGAAGGAAGGAAGGAAGAAAGGGAGGAAGGGAGGAAGGGAGGAAAGAAGGTGAGTTTTCCAGATTTGTATTTTTTAATATGTATTTAACAAAATGTGTTCAACAAAGTTCTTCTCATATATAGGATATCACATTAGAAATAAAATATTATTGCCAAAAATATGACACAACCATGGCATGGGACAAGAGTTATCAACAAGTAAACTCTTGTTGGAAGAATTAAATCTCTTTAAATCAGACTCTGCTGATAGATCTTGAAGACTTACTTGGCTGACCTCCAGTCAGATGCCGTTCTTGTCATTTACCAGTAGACAGAGAGATAACCCACAAGGGCACCTTGAACACTATTCTACTCAAGAATTTCACTACCTGCTTTCCCACCTGGCTCCCTTCTTATCAGTACCTCCCTTCTTATTCCCCTGACAAGAGATTTCAAACCTTCATGGAAATAAAAATTAGCACTTCTCAAAATCTTCAAGAACTCCTGATAGTTTAGATCTTAGATACACCCATCCCATGGATGATTCTTTGGATGAAAAAACAGTGGAGACAAGTAGCACCAGGGTTAATCATAAATGACAAAATTCTCCCCTCTACTTTTATGCTGCTACTGCTTAATTATGATTTTATTGAATACAGTGTCCACCAAGCATTCAAACAAAATTATGGAATGTCGGGTATAATTTTTATTACAGAATATTTACTATATGCACATCCAGTCCTTTCAAGAAATGTTTGTATTTCCAAGTAAAGTCTAATAAGATGATCTATGTTGCTTAGATTGCTATAAAAGTATATGTAGAAAATTTTGAACAAAAGTTTAATATTCATCATTTATGGGTTAAGACCAAATAAAGGAAATTTAGGTAGACCTTATAATCTTACAGTTATATTTCTGGCTTTATGCCATATTTACAAAATAACATTTTTTATCAAAGAGACATTGGATATTATAAACTCCTTATTTTACAAATGGAGAAACTAAGACAGTGCAAGAATTCCCATCACAAAAATCGTTTAGTACAAAGTGTAACTGAATCCGTTATTCTTTCCACTACATTATATACATGGTTTCATTTTGGTTTTGTATGTATTATTTTCATATGCTTCACATGTGAATCTTTTCATTGTGACAGTAGCTACACCTCATAGACTAACAGCAAAGAGAAAACATCATAACAAAACAAAAATTTATTGATCTTAGATCCATGGCCACTTGAAAACCCTTTGTCAACGTGAAAAATCAAGACTGACTTGTGCCTAGTATACAGATTGTTTTATACACAAAAGGTCTTCAACACATATGTATTAATTTTTTTTTTTTGTTTGTTTTGTTTGTTTTTTTATACTGCAGGTTCTTATTAGGCATCAGTTTTATACACATCAGTGTATACATGTCAATCCCAATTGCCCAATTCAGCACACCACCATCCCCACCTCACCGCAGTTTTCCCCCCTTGGTGTCCATATGACCATTCTCTACATTTGTGTCTCAACTTCTGCCCTGCAAACTGGCTCATCTGTACCATTTTTCTAGGTTCCGCATACATGCATTAATATACGATATTTGTTTTTCTCTTTCTGACTTACTTCACTCTGTATGACAGTCTCTAGATCCATCCATGTCTCAACAAATGACTCAATTTCGTTCCTTTTTATGGCTGAGTAATATTCCATTGTATATATGTACCACAACTTCTTTATCCATTCGTCTGTTGATGGGCATTTAGGTTGCTTCCATGACCTGGCTATTGTAAATAGTGCTGCAATGAACATTCGGGTGCATGTGTCTTTTTGAATTACGGTTTTCTCTGGGTATATGCCCAGTAGTGGGATTGCTGGGTCATATGGTAATTCTATTTTTAGTTTTTTAAGGAACCTCCATACTGTTCTCCATAGTGGCTGTATCAATTTACATTCCCACCAACAGTGCAAGAGGGTTCCCTTTTCTCCACACCCTCTCCAGCATTTGTTGTTTGTAGATTTTCTGATGATGCCCATTCTAACAGGAGTGAGGTGATACCTCATTGTAGTTTTGATTTGCATTTCTCTAATAATTAGTGATGTTGAGCATCTTTTCATGTGCTTCGTGGCCATCTGTATGTCTTCTTTGGAGAAATGTCTATTTAGGTCTTCTGCCCATTTTTGGATTGGGGTGTTTGTTTCTTTGATATTGAGCTGAATGAGCTGTTTATATATTTTGGAGATTAATCCTTTGTCCGTTGATTCATTTGCAAATATTTTCTCCCATTCTGAGGGTTGTCTTTTCGTCTTGTTTATGGTTTCCTTTGCTGTGCAAAAGCTTTGAAGTTTCATTAGGTCCCATTTGTTTATTTTTGTTTTTATTTCCATTACTCTAGGAGGTGGATCAAAAAAGATCTTGCTGTGATTTATGTCAAAGAGTGTTCTTCCTATGTTTTCTTCTAAGAGTTTTATAGTGTCCAGTCTTATATTTAGGTCTCTAATCCATTTTGAGTTTATTTTTGTGTATGGTGTTAGGGAGTATTCTAATTTCATTCTTTTACATGTAGCTGTCCAGTTTTCCCAGCACCACTTATTGAAGAGACTGTCTTTTCTCCATTGTATATCTTTGCCTCCTTTGTCATAGATTAGTTGACCATAGGTGCGTGGGTTAATCTCTGGGCTTTCTATCTTGTTCCATTGATCTATGTTTCTGTTTTTGTGCCAGTACCATACTGTCTTGATTACTGTAGCTTTGTAGTATAGTCTGAAGTCAGGGAGTCTGATTCCTCCAGCTCCATTTTTTTCCCTCAAGACTGCTTTGGCTATTCGGGGTCTTTTGTGTCTCCATACAAAGTTTAAGATGATTTGTTCTAGCTCCGTAAAAAATGCCATTGGTAATTTGATAGGGATTGCATTGAATCTGTAGATTGCTTTGGGTAGTATACTCATTTTCACAATGTTGATTCTTCCAATCCAAGAACATGGTATATCTCTCCATCTGTTGGTATCATCTTTAATTTCTTTCATCAGTGTCTTATAGTTTTCTGCATACAGGTCTTTTGTCTCCCTAGGTAGGTTTATTCCTAGGTATTTTATTCTTTTTGTTGCAATGGTAAATGGGAGTGTTTCCATAATTTCTCTTTCAGATTTTTCATCATTAGTGTATAGGAATGCAAGAGATTTCTGTGCATTAATTTTGTATCCTGCAACTTTACCATATTCATTAATTAGCTCTAGCAGTTTTCTGGTGGCAGTTTTAGGATTCTCTATGTATAGTATCATGTCATCCGCAAACAGTGACAGTTTTACTTCTTCTTTTCCAATTTGTATTCCTTTTATTTCTTTTTCTTCTCTGATTGCCGTGGCTAGGACTTCCAGAACTATGTTGAATAATAGTGGTGAGAGTGGACATCCTTGTCTCGTTCCTGATCTTAGAGGAAATGCTTTCAGTTTTTCACCATTGAGAATGATGTTTGCTGTGGGTTTGTCATATATGGCCTTTATTATGTTGAGGTAGGTTCCCTCTATGCCCACTTTCTGGAGAGTTTTTATCAGAAATGGGTGTTGAATTTTGTCAAAAGCTTTTTCTGCATCTATTGAGATGATCATATGGTTTTTATTCTTCAATTTGTTAATATGGTGTATCACATTGATTGATTTGCGTATATTGAAGAATCCTTGCATCCCTGGGATAAATCCCACTTGATCGTGGTGTATGATCCTTTTAATGTGTTGCTGGATTCTGTTTGCTAGTATTTTGTTGAGGATTTTTGCATCTATATTCATCAGTGATATTGGTCTGTAATTTTCTTTTTTTGTAGTGTCTTTGTCTGGTTTTGGTATCAGGGTGATGGTGGCCTCATAGAATGAGTTTGGGAGTGTTCCTTCCTCTGCAATTTTTTGGAAGAGTTTGAGAAGGATGGGTGTTAGCTCTTCTCTAAATGTTTGATAGAATTCACCTGTGAAGCCATCTGGTCCTGGACTTTTGTTTGTTGGAAGATTTTTAATCACAGTTTCAATTTCATTACTTGTGATTGGTCTGTTCATATTTTCTGTTTCTTCCTGATTCAGTCTGGGAAGGTTATACCTTTCTAAGAATTTGTCCATTTCTTCCAGGTTGTCCATTTTATTGGCATAAAGTTGCTTGTAGTAGTCTCTTAGGATGCTTTGTATTTCTGCGGTGTCTGTTGTAACTTCTCCTTTTTCATTTCTGATTTTATTGATTTGAGTCCTCTCCCTCTTTTTCTTGATGAGTCTGGTTAATGGCTTATCAATTTTGTTTATCTTCTCAAAGAACCAACTTTTAGTTTTATTGATCTTTGCTATTGTTTTCTTTGTTTCTATTTCATTTATTTCTGCTCTGATCTTTATGATTTCTTTCCTTCTGCTAACTTTGGGTTTTGTTTGTTCTTCTTTCTCTAGTTTCTTTAGGTGTAAGGTTAGATTGTTTACTTGAGATTTTTCTTGTTTCTTTAGGTAGGCTTGTATAGCTATAAACTTCCCTCTTAGAACCGCTTTTGCTGCATCCCATAGGTTTTGGGTCGTCGTGTTTTCATTGTCATTTGTCTCTAGGTATTTTTTTATTTCCTCTTTGATTTCTTCAGTGATCTCTTGGTTATTTAGTAACGTATTGTTTAGCCTCCATGTGTTTGTCCTTTTTACGTTTTTTTCCCTGTAATTCATTTCTAATCTCATAGCGTTGTGGTCAGAAAAGATGCTTGATATGATTTCAATTTTCTTAAATTTACTGAGGCTTGATTTGTGACCCAAGATGTGATCTATCCTGGAGAATGTTCCGTGCGCACTTGAGAAGAACGTGTAATCTGCTGTTTTTGGATGGAATGTCCTATATATATCAATTAAATCTATCTGGTCTATTGTGTCATTTAAAGCTTCTGTTTCCTTATTTATTTTCATTTTGGATGATCTGTCCATTGGTGTAAGTGAGGTGTTAAAGTCCCCCACTATTATTGTGTTACTGTCGATTTCCTCTTTTATAGCTGTTAGCAGTTGCCTTATGTATTGAGGTGCTCCTATGTTGGGTGCATATATATTTATAATTGTTATATCTTCTTCTTGGATTGATCCCTGGATCATTATGTAGTGTCCTTCCTTGTCTCTTGTAACATTCTTTATTTTAAAGTCTATTTTATCTGATATGAGTATAGCTACTCCAGCTTTCTTTTGATTTCCATTTGCATGGAATATCTTTTTCCATCCCCTCACTTTCAGTCTGTATGTGTCCCTAGGTCTAAAGTGGGTCTCTTGTAGACAGCATATATATGGGTCTTGTTTTTGTATCCATTCAGCCAGTCTATGTCTTTTGGTTGGGGCATTTAATCCATTCACGTTTAAGGTAATTATCGATATGTATGTTCCTATGACCATTTTCTTAATTGTTTTGGGTTTGTTTTTGTAGGTCCTTTTCTTCTCTTGTGTTTCCCACTTAGAGAAGTTCCTTTAGCATTTGTTGTAGAGCTGGTTTGGTGGTGCTGAATTCTCTTAGCTTTTGCTTGTCTGCAAAGCTTTTGATTTCTCCATCAAATCTAAATGAGATCCTTGCTGGGTAGAGTAATCTTGGTTGTAGGTTCTTCCCTTTCATCACTTTAAGTATATCATGCCACTCCCTTCTGGCTTGCAGAGTTTCTGCTGAGAAATCAGCTGTTAACCTTATGGGAGTTCCCTTGTATGTTATTTGTCGTTTTTCCCTTGCTGCTTTCAATAATTTTTCTTTGTCTTTAATTTTTGCCACTTTGATTACTATGTGTCTCGGCGTGTTTCTCCTTGGGTTTATTCTGTATGGGACTCTCTGCGCTTCCTGGACTTGGGTGGCTATTTCCTTTCCCATGTTAGGGAAGTTTTCGACTATAATCTCTTCAAATATTTTCTCTGGTCCTTTCTCTCTCTCTTCTCCTTCTGGGACCCCTATAATGCGAATGTTGTTGCGTTTAATGTTGTCCCAGAGGTCTCTTAGGCTGTCTTCATTTCTTTTCATTCTTTTTTCTTTAGTCTGTTCTGCAGCAGTGAATTCCACCATTCTGTCTTCCAGGTCACTTATCCGTTCTTCTGCCTCAGTTATTCTGCTATTGATTCCTTCTAGTGTAGTTTTCATTTCAGTTATTGTATTGGTGATCTCTGTTTGTTTGTTCTTTAATTCTTCTAGGTCTTTGTTAATCATTTCTTGCATCTTCTCAATCTTTGCCTCCATTCTTATTCCGAGGTCCTGGATCATCTTCACTATCATTATTCTGAATTCTTTTTCTGGAAGGTTGCCTATCTCCACTTCATTTAGTTGTTTTTCTGGGGTTTTTTCTTGTTCCTTCATCTGGTACATAGCCCTCTGCCTTTTCATCTTCTCTATCTTTCTGTAACTGTGGTTTTTGGTCCACAGGCTGCAGGATCGTAGTTTTTCTTGCTTCTGTTGTCTACCCTCTGGTGTTTGAGCCATATGTATTAATTTGATTTGCCTGTTTAATTTGAAACTATCATTATATCTTCATGGTTGATAATCATATTTGTTCATGCTGTCAAATAAAAATTATATGAAACTTTCAACTTTTAAATATTTTATGAAATGATCAATATACTTTTTGTGGTAAAATACAAAAGGCAATGACAACTTGACCTACCAGTAAACAATTTTATATTTTACTTTAATTATGACTCATAAATCTTTAATTATGAGTGTAAGGAAGACCTACAAAAATAATTACCTGTACTTTCCCTTTGATATTAATGTATCATATTGTCCTGTGTAATTTAAAATCAATGTTAATACCTAAGTTATATTTCAGAAATGTAAAACATCTTGGAAAAGAGAGTCATCAACTATTATCTGGCTAAAATGCTGCTTTGTTAGGCATTTTGAGGAGTAATTGATACTGTTCCCTCTGACTACACACCCTCATCTCTTTCCCCATGGAGTGTTTAATAAAATTATGGAAACAGCCAATTTATGCAGAATTTCCTATGTATCTTCTGAACTACCAGAATTAAGTGGCTTAATTAAGGCCACAAAAACACAATACTTAAATCATGAGGTTGTTCTGAGGACTTCTCTTCAATTGCATAAAGTAGAATAATTTATCCTTTTATCTAATTAATAGAAAAAAATCATACAGATATTTGGATTAATTATTCATGTCATGGACCACGGCAGCTAATCTCTTGCATCAGAGCCCTGTTACTACATTCTCAAAAGTGAATTTGAAGTTTTTTGCCTTTTAATTGTCTGCTTTTGTTTGCTTCTTATTACATACCTAATTCTAAGTCCAGTGCCTAGCACGGAGTAAGCATAAAATAGAATTGGTAAAAGAACATTTAATGTTTATCATAGCATTCATAATCCTCTTGATATTAGAATATTTGTATTGATATTAGAGTACCTACAAAGTAAACTCTCGGTACTAGATAGATGGATGAAATGGTGGATGATTAGGTGGATTATGTTTATCATCCATCACTGAAAAGATGTGAGCCATTTAACCTTTACTTGTGAGTAATTAGATGCTGTAATTATAATTATAACATGAGCTCAACAATAATTTCTGCACCACCAACAAATATATTTAAGCTCCAGCCTTCTTAATCAAGCAATAGTAAAATTCCAGTATAATAAATAATGTATAGCTTTTGATTTTGACTCTTAAATAGTGGTTTATAACCTTTAATATATATTTAGATGTTAAAATGGGAGCATTCATAATGGCTCTTGGAAAACGTTCTAACAAGGAAGATAGATTTTGAATGTTAATTCTCACTCTTTTAGTAATGTAACAGATGACCCTGAATGAATTGATTTTTTTTTTCTTGCTGTAGGCTGGGACCATTTTGGACCACTTGTATAACACTGCAAGAAATAGACAAGCCCGTTTTATTGATTTGTCATAACTACATGTATATTAAGTTAGAGAGTTAAAAAATAATTTTGGCAAACACTGAACCCCAGTGTTTCCTACTGTTTAGGTCATGGATGATGATAGCTGCTTGAATTCTCTAATTATCTTAGTCTTAACCTAAGCTGCTCCCCTTTTTTTTTTTTCATTTCAACCATTTTTTATTTGAAGTCTTTAAAAATTATACTAATATTAATGTTGCCTTAGTCACTAGTGTGTAAGTAAATATCATCTAATCTTTCTTTTGACTTTGTATGTTCCAGACCATCAGGGTTATCTCTGTCAACACCAATGATTTTAGAGAAAATGACAGATATAGAAGATGTGGAAGACAAATACTGGACGTGTACTGATCAAGAAAAACATCGTAAGTTGATTTTTAAAATATAACTTCCTAATAGCAGCTTTGTTGATTTGATTCTTTCTCAGAAAGACATTTTTAAACTCCCATTCATTAAGTATTCTGACTAGGTAAAGTCTATGTCTTATTATACAAAACTCTAAACATGATTACACCTACACTATTTTAATTCCATTTTACTAAAATGATTTTGTAATAAGTTAAAACAAGTATAATTAATTAGGCAGGGTCTATAAAGACTCCTAAATTTAAATAAAATTTAACCATAGATATTTCTCAGTCTATAAAGTAAAAAACTGTTCTATGGGGAAAAAATTGTATATCTAATAGAAAATACGATGCAGCAAAGTTATGTGGCATCTAGACCATATCTAGTTAGAATTTTCAGTATTCAAGACTGCCAGTTTCTACCCATGTCAAGATGTAATTGATAAATTTGTTTTTTATATTGTATAAAGATAAAGGGAAAACCATGGTTAATGTTTGGAATCAAAGTTCATATACACCTTCCAGTATCATTTGGTCCTCTCTGGATCTTGCTCTCCTTTCATCTGTGCATATCTCAGCTTGATCTCAAATTGTCTTGGAGTCAATGACTTCTGCATATTAAGGAAGTAAAATTGAGCCTTTGATCATAGGTATTCACTCTCAAAACAGGGGGAGACTGAAAGAGAAGAGGGGTCACACAACTCTCAGAGAGAAAAGATTTTTAAAATTCCAAAAATACGTGTAAAAAATTGAAATAAAACAGCCTGATTCTGCTTTCTAGGCTCATAGTTATCATTCTAAGATCATCACTGGAAAAGTATTGAACCAAAAGCATTTTTTTAAAATAAATTTATTTATTTATTTATTTGTTTATTTATTCATTTTTTGGCTGCGTTGGGTCTTCATTGCTGCACATGGGCTTTCTCTAGTTGTGGCGAGTGGAGGCTACTCTTCCTTGTGGTGCGTGGGCTTCTCATTTTGGTGGCTTCTCTTTGTTGCAGAGCACGGGCCCTAGGCACGTGGGCTTCAGTAGTTGTGGCTCGCAAGCTCTAGAGCACAGTCTCGGTAGTTGTGGTGCACGGGCTTAGTTGCTCCACGGCATGTGGGATCTTCCCGGACTACGGCTCAAACCCATGTCCCCTGCATTGGCAGGCGGATTCTTAACTGCTGTGCCACCAGGGAAGTCCCATGAACCGGAAGCATTTTTAATGCATTTTATTGTTAATTCATGTTGAACCACCTAGGAGAAAATCCTCAGAATGATCTTTCCTGCCTGCCCAGAAAATACCTGGATTGAAGAAAAATCAACCTCATCAATAAACATATGTATCCATGTGCCAACATAAAGGTGGCAAACTATTAGATTCTCTAAAATCTGTACAAAAACAACAAAGTTAGCAACATACTGAGCCTCCTAGCAGTCTGAGTTTCCTGCACTGGGGTTCTTTTACTGACAAGAGGCTATGATTTGCGTTACCAAAAAATGTCAGCTCCTAATTTGGATGAAGCTGAGATGAATTATACATAGATCATTAGAAACACTGTGGTCTACGGTGAATGAGGGATCTCAACAAAATCCGACCACTGACGCGCTGAGTACTTTGAATAAGTCAATCATTATCCATCTGCCTCAATTTAAGGGTTCAAAAAATGGGGTTGTTCAGAGAACTAATTATTAATGTATGTCTGTAAGTTATTTTGAACTTCTCTTAGAAAAACATCAAACAAAGAAAAAATATTCCTGTTTGCCTATAATGACATTATTTTGTTTTCTTTGGGGCCAAAATATGTTCCTCCTCCTACATTTTTCCTGGCTCCTGACTCACTGTTGCCTCACTGTTCCTGCCTGATTTATTTTCTAAATGATCATTTCTAATGATTTTCTGGTCATCTCTTATAGGATATTTTGTATTATTCCTTCTCTAGAGAACTAACAGAAAGGAGTTGGGTGTGTGTGTGTGTGTATGTGTGTTGCCGGAGGTGTGGGAGGTGGTAGTCTGCACTGTTACAACATTTATCTCAAGCAGTGAGGAAGTTCCAGTTAAGGAGGGCACAGTTACTTCTCTTTTCAAGAACATAGATTAGACAGGAAAGAATTGGGCTAGTTCCTTGATCCTAACTGGAAGCTATATGGCTGCCATTAAAATTAAATCCTGATAAATTTCTCAATATGTGAAATCTTGTACTCTTACAGAGAAATCTAGGCACAGGCTAGGATTGGGACTAGGAATAGAAAAAAAATGACACAGAACAATGTAAAACCATGAGACAGACAGTGATGAATAGTTCATCCAAGAACCCAAATAGACAAGTATTACAGGCTTCTTAAGTTCTAAGTGAAGGAACCACTGAGCTAGAATGGCAGTTAGATGATATCCAAAATTCTGAAAGTAGTAGAGCCAAAGGGAATTAAGGTCACCTGTCAAAAGGAGTGATACTGAGAGTAATGCCAGGAATTCTAGACTCATGTGAACCCAGCTATCTCACAAACACATCATACTGGTAACAGAGAAGTACAACTAAAGAATAAATGTGATCTGTTCTATAAAAATGCATCATCTTCCCTGGGAAAGCAACTGAAATACATACGTTGTGTTGTTTAAATCTACGGTAACCAAAAGGCCCATCATGCGTGTATCATCAAGAAAAATAAATAGGGTTTTGTATGATAGAGCTTTCATATGAAGAAATACAGCTAAGACTGGCAATAATATATGAGCCCACTACACAAGAAAGGTGAGCCTACACCTGCATTCTGAACTTGTCTTCCTCAGGAAGCTTTGAGGGAACATTGTATGGGGGAAGAGAAACCATTAAAATTGACACTACTGAAGAGATTCCAGTAGCAAAGACTTAAAAACTAAACCATAAAGCAGGGACTTAGTCTGAGCCACAGAAGAAAAATAAGACAAACAAAATTTTCATAAACCAAAGTCCGCTTGCCTTGGACATTTTGCAAATGGAAAACACTATATTATTTTAAATTTTAAGTTGTTTATTTAAGGTTGATATTTTACATTTTGAGTTTACACTGCCGTCATTTCAAAAACATCAAAGCAAGTCTGTTTAAAGTTTTTTCTTCCCTCATCCTCATACCAGCCTGAAAGCTGAATAGGAAAAACCAATCTAGCCAACTATAGGTAACTTAATTTATTCTTGTCCATGTTTCAATATGAAATGTCAGAATTGTGGAGAGGGGTTGGGGAAAGAGTAGATCTAAAAATAATAGTGAACAATGTATATCTGTTGAGGATCTGGTCAAGAATGACCAGCAGCTGACCGTTAAAGCTGCCACCCATAACTGAAAATATTGAAGTAGCCCAATTTTGAGTACTCTCATCCATAGCAAAAACCCGTGGAATGCCAGCTGTCATTGCTTTGGCACAGGCAGTATTTCTTCTTCTCCTGCCAGGCCCACACATCTCCTTTGCCTCCGTCAGTTATTTTTATAAGCCAACCAGCACTCCCAGCAGCTTTCCCTGCTGTCTCTGAGGTGCAGTCTTTTAGAGATTTCCTACCTAACTTGTTTATGCTTCAATGAGAATAAGCTGAAATTTACTGGACATGAGAAGAATTATCCTTTTATCATTATCATTATTGTTAAGGTAATGTAAAAGAGACTCCAGGGCATGACCTCCACACAGCCACATGGCTTAGACTGCACACCACACAATGCCATACAACTTCATGGAACAACATTCACGCTGACTGTGATGTGATTGGTGCCTCCAGAAACCGTAAACTGTGGTAGTTCCATTCAATATGTCCATAGAACTATAAAGAGTTTAAAACTCTGATAAAACTGATTCTCTCTTCTCAAACATCTTCCTACTATTCTTCCTAACAATGTGTATAAATCACTGTTTTATTTTCAAGTTGTACAGAGAATACAATTTCCATAGTCTTTCATGATATATTATTAAAAGAACTAAAGAGGGAGAAAATTTAAGTATCTAATTTTCCTTACCAAGGAGAACGTTTCGAAAAGAAGAAAAGGTGTTTAGTTTGTTTTGTTTTCCAGCTAGTGTATTCACCAGAGCTCAACAAGAATCTTCTTTATTTTTAATGTGCAATGTACAAATTGCACTTTCTGAAAAGAACATTTTAATTCTGTGAGTAGTCTTCACATGTTATTATGTAGAGTGGCAATTTTAATTCAAGTTACATCATTTCAGAGTTAAATGGTTCTGTTCACATCTGCTAATCTTAAAAGGTCAAGAAAATGATTGGATTTTTATTGGATTTAGTTTTCAATCAAACTCTATGTGGGTCAACTGTTTATAGATGCTGTTATAAATCTAAAAATATCTGTCTTAATGATCATCCCATATTATATTTAAGAAAGTAAAGGACCCTGGGAATGATACATCTCCTTTTCCTATTCCCTCAAGCAGTACTGAGAAGAAGGAAGTCACAAATATATTAAAAAATCTCACTGACACCCCCCAATCTGAAGGATATCTTCTAGTGAAGAGGAAAGCATGACAAGGCAGAGGATGAAGAATGCATTTCTAGACTTGAAACCCCTTCCCGGTAATAAAGAGATCATTACACACCAGAAGCCAAAAAGAACTCCCTAAATCACCAATTTGTTTTTCTCCCACTTAAAAAAAAAGCAGGAGAGACCCATGTAGTGACTTCCCAAAAATAATTGTATCCCACTGCAAATACTTAGCAAAGTTGAATAAGAAAAGGGGAAAAACAAAGACACACTAAAATTTTAATAACCTAATGAAAACAAATTAGAAAGCCTTATGTGAAGATTATCTGTTTTGTGGCAATTAAATAGCACCAGAGTCACTTGGAAGAATTCCTAAATTTTGACCTCTACTTTTACCCCCACAGACAAAGGAAGAAAGGCAGAGAGACAGATGGAAAGAGAGAGGTGCATGGGAGTTGCCAGAAATGAAGGCTCGGTAGAACAGAATCCGGAACCTAAGGACATCCTCCAAGGAGTGGGGATAGTCATCTGATGCCACCCATCTCCATGGGGTACATTGGTAGGTTCTTAAGATATATCCCAAGGCCTAGTACACTCCCCTGATCTAGGACCTTCTGCCGGGTTTCTCTTGCCACACATTCAGTCCCATTGGGCTGGGTCCTGAGAAAACTCAAGCCTACCCATCTTTTTCATGTGCTCACTTGGCCCACAGAAGATTCTTGAATGTTTGACTCCCACAAAATTACAGAGTACAATTTGACCAACTGCTGGCTCCTCAATCCTTGCCTCATTAGCAGAGGAAACATTACCAGCCTGGTTCTTGCCTTCAGAGTTTTCCAGATAAGCGTAAGCACAAGTCTCCTCATTTTTCATACAGGTTTAATGTTCTAGATAATTCTTTTTGAGTCCCCCTCACTTGACTTAAGGTAAAAGAAATGAACTACTCTCTCCTACCCTCCCTCTTCTTTCTCATAAGTGAAAAGAAATATGCCAAAGTATTCTCTACTCCTAAAAAGTTTTTTCAAATAACTTACTTGATTAATCTCTAGCCTCCTCTTATATGGATTAGAGTTGTGTGATGGTCACGGATCTATATGTCACCTATTAAGTGCATGCTTCAAAGATGTATCTAGCACATCTGTTTAGATCATAAACTACTCTTTATCCATTGGCCTCAACTTTGAGGTTTAGCCAATGTTCTTTCTTTTTTTTTTTTTTTTTAATTTTTATTTATTTAATTAATTTATTTTTGGCTGCACTGGGTCTTTGTTGCTGTGCGCAGGCTTTCTCTAGTTGCAGTGAACAGGGGATACTCTTTGTTGCGGCGCGCAGGCTTCTCATTACGGTGGCTTCTCTTGCTGCGGAGCACGAGCTCTAGGCATGAGGGCTTCAGTAGTTGTGGCACGTGGCCTCAGTAGTTGTGGAACGTGGGCTCAGTCGTTGTGGCTCGCAGGCCCTAGAGCACAGGCTCAGTAGTTGTGGCGCACGGGCTTAGTTGCTCTGCGGCATGTGGGATCTTCCCGGACTAGGGCTCGAACACATGTCACCTGCATTGGCAGGTGGATTCTTAACCACTGCGCCACCAGGGAAGTCCTAGCCCATGTTCTGAACTATCAAGATCAGTCCTATTTGCTTTATCTTATATAATATTTGAAATATTTTGCTTATAACATTTGTTTGTGGCTACACAGTTTGGGTTGGTCTAACTCGCATTCGCTAAACTAGAATGTCTTGTTTTTCCTCAAAGGCTGGGAAAAGTAAAGCATCTACCTATAATTTATTCTCACAGAGGGACCATGATTTGAGCTTTTTAGTTTAATGGTTCACTGAAATGTGAAGAAGTTCTCTTTATTTATTAGTTAAAACAACCAATTCTCACTAACTTCAATTATAATGTAAATTAAATCTTCTCCCAGAATTACATGTGTTATTTTAGAATACCAAAAGAGATAAGATATGGTTAGGTCTATTAAATGTATCTTCTAAATGCCATGCTTTCCTTTCAAAACCAAACAAAAGGGTCAGCCCTTGTTCTGAAACTGGTGGATCCCATACCTTATTCTGGTATGTATGCTCATATCCACAAACTTGCAGGTAGCCCTGAAGGCAAAGAGTAAGAAGTACATCTTCATAGGGAGAATTTGGACTCTAAGCTGTGTGACTTTTAGCAGGACATTCAATTTCTCTAGACCTCACTTTCTTATTTATACAGCAGATATGCCAGGTGCCCCTCATAACCCAGTTTTCCTCTTCTTTCTAGGTACACAGCTAGACTACATTTCCCAGCCTCCCTTGCAATTAAGTGTGACCATGTGGATGAATTGTAGTCAGTGGAATGTGAGCAGAAGTGATGTGTGCCTCGGAGGACTATCTCATGAAAACCTCCCAAATACTCTCATCTGTATTCTTTTTTCTCCTGGCTGGCTAGAAAGGAGATGACACTCAAGGAGACTTTGACAGCCCTGCTTAATGAACACGAACCTATGTGCCTTCTCAGAATGTTTCACTGCCTCATTCTTTCTAAAGGTACCAATCACTGCCTGGACCACTCTGCAACTGCCTTTACTGGTACTGTTGATGAGTCCTCCAAGCTGGCTGGAGCCCCAGGTGAATCCCCATGCCTCCTGCATGGCCCTCATGGCCTACTCATGCCCCATCCTGCTCTGTGATCCTCTACATTTTTGCATAAAATGCCACACTATATCTTCAGTGGCTGGTTCCCTGAGTGGTCACTGCGCAGCTGACCATACAACCTAGAAGTGTGAGCCCTATAGCATGAAACTTGACCATGAGAAACATGAAATAGGAAGACCAGCCTTGGCTGGACAAACAGCTCCACATTTAAAGAATCCCTCTCTGTCTGGGCTTCTTTTCTTCTAGCATATCCAAAGGGGGATTTTCTACAATACTTCTCTTCACCTCTTTCGCTCTCCTGAACCCAACTGCCTTATGCCTTTTTTACTTACCCATTGTATTCAATGTTCTTTACTCTTTTTTCTCCTGTTTTTAGACTCCCACCTTCTCATATGGATTACTTTTATTTCAGAGTGAGGATACTCCAATCCATGTATATTTTAGGAAGAGAGTTTCCATCATAGAGGCAAGTATATCATGACATATTATGTATTATTTTTCATAAGTTGGCTCTTTCCCTTTGTTTGAAGAGTCAATCTGGTTAACCATAAAATGATAAAGAATATATTTATCTTACTACTCAGACTATTTGAAGTAGGAAGAAAGTGATGACAACTCTAGGTCAATAGCTTTAAAAACATGACCTTTAAATGAACAAAAAATTTCCCTGTTGTGAGAAGGGAGTGAATTTAGTAAAAAGAACAAGGGTATAGATAACTGTGCTACACATCTGATTCTGCAAAAGAAGTGACTGAACTTTTTAAAAGGACTCCAAGTAGGTCTGATTCCTTATAGGTGTTATACCCTCTGCTTCTTTTCTAGGCCCTCTTTATGCCATGCTTCATTTTGTTTTGAGCCCAGATTTAGCAACCACCTCCACTTACTAACCATATCATTTTTGGCAAATAATTTAAATTTTTTGAGTTTCAACATTTCATCATAAAATGTGAATAGCATTTACTTCCATAGGTTTTAGGAGGATCAAATATGGTAATGTACATAAAATATTCTAATATATGATCTGTCACATAAGTACTCAGTAATGTAGTATGTTGCGTACCTCCCTTTCCTTCATCTTCATTTCATCCCTCTGTAGGTAATTGAAACTATGAGTCAATGCTGAGCATGATCAGGAAAGGTAGATCATATCTGATCACAAGTAAGGAAGTTAAACTATTCTCGCCGTGTGTGTGAGGGCCCTAAGGCAGGAGAGATGCCTACTCTATGAGTAAATGAACTGCTTACAATATCAACTTCTTTGATAATTCTGGTGCTCTGTTAGGAAATCAAATCCTGCATTAATGGGTTTGCCCTCTTTCTAGGTCACATAGGGAAATACAGAATCTGGTCAGGAAGTTTCTTTATTCCTTTAAATCATTGTACATTTCTGTACTTATCTTTCAAAGACAAAGCAGAATGCATTAAGAGAAGTCAGGCAGGTAGAAAATAAACTGTACTGCAAAATGCTTTCTCTTTATTGACAACTGTATGGAGATTGAAATAAAACAGGGGGGTAGACAATTTAGTCAAATGATGAGCATGATTAATGTTCTCAGCAATTTCTAAACAAGTCAAAGCATACATTTTACTATTTGTTAACAGCCCCTAGGGCTTTTGGTCCAGTTAGTTTTAACAGGCTCCAACCAGAATCCTTAAAAATGTTCAAAAAGCTACTTCTTCGGCTAGAAACAAAGGAGCTAGGTAAATAATAAAGTAAAGGAGTTAAAGATTTGTATATTTTATATCAATTTCTATCTCTGATTAAGCTCACTTCTCATAATGTCACATAGTCTCTCTGTATGTATATTTCTATCTCCATCTATAAAATGGGATCATACAGTCATATTATTCAAAGGAGCCTCCAAAGATTCTACAGTATGTGATCCTGTCTCTCAACAGGCCAAAAGTCCTAAATCAATTAGTAGCTAACCTGTTTATGTAACTAATGCCCTTCGTTGGTCATCCTGTCTAGTATCTAATAATCCAAAATGTAGTAAATAGATAAATAAAACACAAATAGGTTATGTTTTTTTAATCCATATATTGTGTCCACTTCAATTAAATTAATATCAACAAATATTTACTGCTTACATTTCTTACCATGTGCAGACAAGAGTATTAGTTACTACATTTAGGTTATTCAGGTCAAGCATGGTGCCAGTGAGGCCACATTTGTAAAATCAAGCTCCCAAAATTCCAGTTAATACAGATCTATTATCTGGTCACAGGGTGCTTTCTTAATCCTGGAACTACAAAATTAAACACATCCATTCCTTGGAGAAAAGGAAGACTAAGCAAGAGATTATGGTTCCATTAGACAAAAGAATCAAGGCATAAAACCTACAGAGTGAGCTAGTGCCCTCTAAGGGAAAGACACAAGCCATCTACCCACTATCATTCCATCAAATTCTCTCCCACCACATACCTGATAGAGAAATTCTGATCATAAATTAGGTGTCTATAATTCTGAGCTTTTTAAAGCTTTAATCAAATTAAAATTTCTTCAGTTTACTATCACATTCCAAAAGCAGTCCGCAGGACTTAGGAGTTTCACTTCAAACCCTTATAAGGCAGTCACTATTCAATTATCTTGTGCTCAACAGTCTTACTTATTCTTATGCTGACACCTTCTAAACAGAGACCTTATGACATCCTTCCTTGCAGCTTACCTTAATGAATACCTCCTACAAATACTTTTTTAATAAATCAAAATGTTCCCTATTGCTGTAAATAATTTTTATATTGGAGGAAACTTGGCTGCCCAAGAATAATAAAAGGGAAGGAGAGACAGAGATGCCAGAACAGTTGATAGATTCTGGTTGCCAAAGTTTTAAAAATATGATTCTTTCTCTGAAGTAAGATACCTAATACTATATTTTTTTATCACTAATGTCTTTAAATTGCTTTTTTATGTGAATGTTATATTTTTGATCCCATCAATATAGTCTGAATTGTTGAGTTAGATAACTGACTTTGAAGTTGAGGGTGAAAAGGGAATCTTTAGTAATTGCAAATTTTTATATACTCTGTTAGTAATTACTGTAGTTTCATAAATGGTTTTAAGTACTCAAACTTAAAAAGCAATTGGGACTTTTGGAAATATAGAGTAAAATTGATTTTACTGTGTCAAATTACTGCAAATTTTTCTACAGTGTTTTATGCAGTTAGAAAGAACACATAAGGCTATAAACTTGTGAGCTTTAAAATTTTAGGAACTTATTCCATCAATTTTCTGGAGTAAATGCGCATTTTGCACAAAAGCACAACCTTTACAAGAGTTGATAAACTAGTCATATTTTCTCTGACCATGTAGAGAAATAGGAATATATAATTAAAGGTCATGTTCTATTGTTTTTCTTTCCACTTGGAATATTAAAATTAGAATTGAAGATTTTATTTGTAGCTGCCAAGTCCTAAGCATGTGTTGAAACCTATCAAAGTGAATATGCAGTCAATCCTCATTATTTATGGATTCTGTGCCTGCGAATTCACTACTTGCTAAAAGTTATTTGTAACCCCAAAATCAATACCCGCTGAGCTCTTGAGGTCATTCCCGGACACGCGCGGAGCAGCAAAATATTTGAGTCATCCAATGGCCACATCCCAGCTGAGGTTGGACAAGGTGACACTCTGCCTTCTTGTTTCAGCTCTCATACTGTAAAGAAGTGTCCTTTCTGTGGTCTACTTAGTGCCATATATTTCACATTTTTGTGCTTTTTCTTGGTCATTTCACTATTTAAATATCCCCAAGCAAAATAATAAAGTTCTGTCTAGTGTTGCTGAGCACAGGAAGGCTTAATGTGCCTTAAAGAGAAAATGCATATATTAGATAAGCTTTTTTCAGGCCAAGTTATAGTACTGGTGGCCATGAGTTCAATGTTAATGAACCAACAATATATGTTAAATAAGGTGTCTTTAAACAGCAATACATATAAAAGAAGGTTATGTATCAATCGATCACAACATAGGTCAATGTGACCAGAGGCTCACAGGAATCTAACCCTGTTTTCCCCTAGTTCAGTATTCATATTAATTCAGTGTTTGTAGCAACTTTCGAGAACCCTACTACTGCAAAAACCAAGAATCTTCTGTAAATACTTGTGGTCAGAATTAGTCTACGGATAATCAGACGTTGGGGATCCTCTCAAGTTGCACTTCACTGTGATCCCATGGCTGCCTTAAGTTGATCTTTTACTATCTCACACTCAGTCAAGGGCTTTGATCACTTTACCTTCCACCCCTACCTCATTTTTATAACAATGTGTTAACTTGGGATCTCCTAGTTAATATAATAGGCTCAAATCCCTATAGAGATCTGAAGTTCCTTTTGGGATTGATACAAATACCCAAGGATTATATGCTTTCTGCTCACCTCTGATTCATTCTACTTGTTCTGATGATGTTATTCAGTCTATGGACTGCCTCACTATAACTTACAAATACACAAAAATTTCATATAAGCCAAGGATGAGTTTAGTGTCATCACCTGAAGTTTGGGGGCTGTGGAAACAAGACAAAATCATAGTTCAGGTAAACAAGCAACTTTACAGTGAACATTATGCATTCTTGTTCTTAAAATATCTTATAGCCACGCCATCACTGGAGAGCTTCCAGTGCTCAGTCCTCCTCCACTACGTCTTGGACTCACCACCATGTTCTATACCCATACCCTTTCAAGAGCAAAAAACATATATTTTATGTTCTCCTAGAGAGAAATTTACCATCCTTTTATTTAACCCTGGAGCAATATGGTTACTCATACATTAATGGTTTCGTCATCTACTCCAAGTGGCCTATCAAGATCTTTTGCTGAACCAAAATTAAAATTTTCTCCCTAATAGGAATTCTATTGCCAAAGTTGAACTTTAGTACCTTTTCAGCATCACGGAGCTAGTACACAGTGGAGCCAGGTTGTAGCCCACATTCTTGGACTCCACAGTCTGTTATTTTCTTTTTAATTGAAGTATAATCGACCTACAATACTATGTTAGTTCCAGATGCAGAACATAGTGATTTGACATTTCTGTACATTACAAAATGATCTCCATGATAAGTCTAGTTACCATCTGTTACTATACAAAGTTATTACAATATTATTGATGATATTCCTCATGCTGTACATTTCATACCCATGATGCATTTATTTTGTAACTGGAAGTTTGTACCTCTTAATCTCCTTCACCTATTTCATTCATCCCCCCACCCCACGCCCCTCTGGCAACCATCAGTTCTCTGCATCTATGAGTATGCTTCTGTTGTGTTATGTTTGTTTCTTTGTTTTTGCTTTTTAGATTCCATACATAAATGAAATTATATGGTATTTGTCTTTCTCTGTCTGACTTATTTCACTTAGCATAATACCCTCTAGGTCCATCCATGTTGTTGCAAATGGCAAATTTTCATTCTTTTTTATGGTTGAGTAATAGTCCATTGTAGATATATATCACATCTTCTTTATCCATTCATCTGTTGATGGACACTTAGGTTGCTTCCATATCTTGGCTATTGTAAATAATGCAGTGATGAACATAGGGGTACATATATTTTTTTGGAATTAGTGTTTGTGTTTTCTTCAGAAAAATACCCAGAAGTGGACTTGCTGGAATGTATAGCAATATACATTATAGATATAGATATAGACATAGACATATAGACATACAAATATATAGACATCCGTATGGTCTAATGTGTTTCAAAGCCAGGGTTTCCGTAATGATTTTCTTTCTGGATGATCTGTCCATTGATGTAAGGGGTGTAAGTCTCCTATTATTATTGTGTTACTGTCAATTTCTCCCTTTATGTTTGTTAATACTTGCTTTTAAGTGCTCCTATGTTGGGTGCACATATATTTACAATTGTTATATCTTCTTGTTCTGGTGATCCCTTTATCATTATATAATGTCCTTCTCTGTCTCTTGTTGCAGTCTTTGTTTTAAAGTCTATTTTATCTGATATAAGTATTGCTATTCCAGCTTTCTTTTAGTTTCTATTTGCATTTTTTCCATCCCCTCACTTTCAGTCTGTGCAAGTCTTCAGATCTGAAGTGAGCCTCATATACAGCACATAGATGGGCTTTGTTTTTTTATCCATTCAACCACTCTATGTCTTTTGACTGGAGCATTTATTCCATTTACATTTAAAGTAATTACTGATTGGTATTTACTTACTGTCATTGTTTTCTGATTGTTTTTGTGGTTCTTTTTTTCCCTTTCTTCTTTTTCTCTCTTCCCTTGTAATTTGATGACTATCTTTAATGTTATGTTTGGATTCCTTTCTGTTTTGTGTGTGTGTATCTATTACAGATTTTTGGTTTGTGGTTACCCATGAAGTTGCTTTTCCCTTGCTGTGTTTAAGATTCCCTCTTTATCTTAAATTTTTGCCATTTTAATTGCAATGTGTCGTAGTATGATCTTTGAGTTCATCTTGTTTAGTACTCTGTGCTTCCTGGACCTGGATGTCTGTTTCCTTTCCCCAGTTAGAGAAATTTTCAGCTGTTAGCTCTTCAAATAAGTACTCTGCCCCTTTCTCTCTCTCTTCTTCCGGGACACCATATAATGCAAATGTTAGTATGCTTGATGTTGTTTCAGAGGTCTCTTAAACTCTCCTCATTTTTTTAATTCTTTTTTTTTTTATTCAGCTTGGGTAGCTGTTCACTACTTGGAAAACTTTCCACTACTTGGGTTTAGCTTTCCACTACTCTGTCTTCTGGTTCCCTGATCTGTTCCTCTGTATTATCTAATCTATTGTTGATACCTTCTAGTGTATTCTTTATTTCAGTTAGTGTTTTCTTTAGCTCTGTTTGGTTCTTTATATTTTCTAACTCTTTGTTAAACTTCTCACTGTGTTCATTCATTCTTCTCCCAAGTTTTTCAGCATTTTTTTTAATGAGCTTTATGGGCATTACCTTGAAGTTTTCATTGGGTAGATTGCTCATCTTTACTTCACTTAGTCTTTCTTCTGGGGCTTTATCTTTTTCCTTTATTTGGAACATATTTCTCTGTTGCTTCATTTTGCCTAATTCTCCATTTTGATTTTTATGTATTAGGTAGATTGATTCTTGGAGAAGTGACCTTAGGTAGGAGACATCCTATGGGGCCCAGCAGCACGCTCCCCTCTGATCACCAGAGCTATATGCTCTAGGGGTGCCCCCATGGGAGCTGTGCCTGCCCTTCTGTTGTGGCAGGGCCAACTACTGTGGGCACACTGGTATGCAGCTCTAGCCCCAGCCAGCTGGCGGCCAGCCCTGCATTGTGTGGAGGTTGCCAGCCCTCTGGTGGGTGGGTCCAGGTCCTGGCACAGCTGGCAGTGGGGCCCAGAGGATCCCAGGGCTAGTGCCCCCCTGCTGGTGGGTGGGGCCAAGTCCTGGGGCAACTAGCTGCAGGGCCTGGGGGCAGGGGCAGGGGCAGGGGGTCTCGGAACTGCTGCTGAGTGGCTGGTAAGCAGGTAAGCCCCCAGTGCTAATGGGCTAGAGGGAGGACTCCAAAATGGTGCTTTCCAGCACCAGTGTCCTCATAGTAAAATGAGCTCCCCAAAGTGACTGCCACCAGTGTCTATGTCCCAGAGGAGTCCCAGTTGCCTCCTGCCTCTTTGGGAGGCTCCCCAAGATCAGCAGGTAGGTTTCATCCAAGTTCCTTTCAAATTACTGCTTCTGCCCTGGGTCTTGGAATGTGTGAGATTTTGCATGTGCCCTTTAAGACCAGAGTCTCTGTTTCCTATAGCCCACTGGCTCTCCTGTATGCAAGCCCCACCGGCCTTGAAAACCAGACATTCTCGGGGCTCATCTTCCTGATGCAGAACTGCCACGCTGGGGAGCCCAACGTGGGGCTTGGACTCCTCACTCCTTGGGGAGGACCTCTGCAATTGTGATCAACCTCCTATTTGTGGGTTGCCTACCTGGACCGTATTGTGCCTCTGCCCCTCCTACCCATCTCATTGTGGTTCCTTCTGTATACCTTTTGCTGTAGAAAATATTTTCTGCTCATCTTCAGGTCATTCTCATCAATTGTTACTCTATAAATAATTATAATTTTGGTATGCCCATGGAAAGAGGTGAGCACAGGGTCTCCCTACTCCATCTTGGCCACATCCTGTTATCTTAACCCCCAAATTATAATGTCTCCTTTTCAAAAATATCATCCCTTCCTCCCCTTGATATCTCACCTCACATATAAATACTCACTAACTCCGTCTTCCTGACGTTAATTCTAAAAATCAGGAGGCGTGCTTCACACAAGTAAGATTGCATCTACTGGCTTAAGCAGAACATGGAAAGGAAACTAAATGTATTTTCTGACAAACACAAAATGGGGAAGCAAAAGAATACATAGAAGCATTGCTGCATATAGTAGACAAGACAGAAGGACTTGTCTTGACTTCAGGGTCAAACTTTGCAATGAGGTCATGCTTTATAAACACCATCTACTCCAAACACATAGCAATAATGGGTGAAATACTAAGAGAGATCAAAAAGACATACTCAGATTTATAGAAAAGATAATATCCAGGCTATCCAAAGAGTAGATGGGGGTTTCCATCCAGGTCAAAAGAGAGCAACAGCCACTGGGAATTTCATTCCTGTGGAAGAAGAGGAGCTAAAAGTATTTCATGCAAGATGGGGACAGTAGTGTCGCTACTTGAAACCAGGGCCTGATGTGAGTTCTCTCACATGTGAAAGGAAGAGGAGAAAAAATTTGGCAGACTTGCTGGTGGGGGCTGTAGCTTATTGGTAGCTGTGAGCCCAAGGAAAAGTACAATCTTGCTACTAGAAGCTCAGCTAAACTGCTTACTAGGTCTTCCATACTCCCATATATTATTGAAGTATGTTTATAAATCCTAGTTTTCAACTGGGCGCCCAGAGAACTAAGTGGAGTCAACCATAAAACAGGGAGTTCCCTGGCAGTCCAGTGGTTAGGACTCAGAGCTTTCACTACCGTGGCCTGGGTTTAATCGCTGGTTGGGGAATTAAGATCCCACAAGCCTCGCAGCATGGCCAAAAAAAAAAAGAAAACAAACAAACAAACAAAACACATAAAACAGCTCAAGAATACAGGGAATAGAGAAAACAAAAGCACTCAAAATAAGCCTGCAAATTCTAAAACAAATTTTTTTAAAATGAGAAGCTGAAAAAAAGCAATGAGAAAAATAAATTATATTTGAAGTGGAATTTATTTCATAAAACATAAAAATGAGTTTGAAATAATATTTGGAGGATTTCAAAGAGAAATAAGGGTACATCATCCATGCAGAAATAACAAGACAGCATGACACCAAAGTAGGCACAAAGGATATGAGATCAAGTTCATATTAAGAAGAACTGATCACGGTTCCCCTTATGACATGGGTGTGTAAGCTTTTACCGCATCTGACTCTCCTGCATATAACAACTGTAAACTCTCAACAAAATACCAAAAGCAACAACCTGAAGGCACTGGAGAGTGAACCAAGGCAAGGGTTGAGGTTCCCATTTTTTACAACTTTTAGCCTGAGGGCAAAAATAAGTTGATGTTGAACAAGGTGGCTAAAACTCCAGTAGAAAAACCACAATCTTTCTTGCCTGAGGAATCAGAGGACAGAGTTCAGAGCAACCACAAACACTGGAAAGTGGGAAGGAGGGGAATTCTAGAAAAAAAGAAAACGGAGAAGGAAAGCCTCAAATTCTGTGTTTAGACTCTGCACAAATCTCTGGCTAATCCCTGAAACATGCATGCATTGGACAGACTCCACTAAAGATAAAAGAACCCAGTCTAAGATTTCCCAAAAGTCAGAGTTTGCAATTTGAGTGCAACCAAGTTAATGTCTGCTAAAATACAAAAATCAACACTCTTTGGAGGAATATAACAGAGTTTGCACAACATAACATTTCACAATATCTAGTATAAAATCCAAAATTACTCAACCAGGAAAATATCCATTTTCAAGAGAAAAGTATAATAAACAGAGACCAATCCTTGATGATCATAAATCGGAAATTACAGACAAGGTTTTCAAAGCAGCTATTATAACTATGCTCAAGTACATAAAGGAAAATATGTGCACAATAAATAAATTTAAGCACAGTAAATAAATTTAAAAGATGGAAATTCTAGAACTGAAAAACATAATATCTGAAATTAAAAAAATATATATATTTGGATGGGTTTAATAGCAGAATGAAGGTGACAGTAGTAAGCCAATGAACTTGAAGTTTGGTCAATAGAAATAATGCAATCTGAAGAACAGAAAAATTTTTTTTACTTTTTTAAGAGATTAGAACTTCAGGGACCTGTTGGACAATATGAAAAGGCCTAAAATATATATATATGTGTGTGTGTATATATATATATATATATATATGTATATATATATATATATATATATGTATATATGTGTATGTATATATATGTGTGTACACACACATATATATATATGTAAGTGGAGTCGTAGCAGCAGAAGAGAGAATAAAACAGAAAAATATTTTGAATAAAAAATGGCGAAAATTTTCTAAATTTAATAAAAATATCAACTTACAGATTCAGAAATCTCAAGGATCTCCAAGCAGGGCTACTATGAAGAAAACTATATATGGCAGTTGATAGTCAAACTGCTGAAAACCAAAGATGACAAATAAATCCTGAAAGCAGCCAGAGGAAAATGACACATTATATATAGGGCAACAATAATTTGAACCATCATTAACTTCTTATTAAAACCAACATTCAGTAGTGAAAGTAACAAAAAGATATTTTCAGACAAAGACTATAAGAGTTTAACATTCACAGATCTGCACTAAAAGAACTTTATGTAAATAACCAAAAGAAATACAAACCATAGGGGAAAGTGGCGGGGGGGTAGGGATGGTGGTGTGATGAATTGGGCGATTGGGATTGACATGTATACACTGATGTGTATAAAATTGATGACTAATAGGAGCCTGCTGTATAAAAAAATAAATAAAATAAAATTCAAAAATTCAAAAAAAAAAAGAAATACAAACCATAGAAGTTTATAAAATGTCAGCTATTTTAATAATATTAAAATCAAAATAACACATTTGTGGATTAAATGGTAAAAAATAAAATTCTAAATAATAATAATAAAATTGCAGGAGGATGCTCAATGCATACTTAAAGTATACTAATACCTTTGTCATGTTTAGGGAAAAGAATAGAAATACTAAATAATGGAAGGCCCACTTAGACAAAAAATGTATCTTAACATTTTAAGAGTAACACTAAAACAATAAAAATACAAGTTATAGCTTTCAAATAACAGAATAAGGAAAAATTATCAATCTAGCAGAAAGCAAGGAGGGTAAAAAGAAAAAGAATTGTAACCACAAAATACAAAGTAAGATAGCAGAAATAAGCCCAAACATACAAACTGCCACAAAAAGAATTGCAAAGTTCTAATTATAGCAATTATCTGTGGATTTTTCTTTAATTCCAACCTATACTTTGCTTTCAAAAAACTTAATAAAAACGAAGTCAAACTGAAAAATTGAAAATAAAGGGAAAGGAACAGAGATAGTATCAAAATACTAGACCTGTAAAAAGCTTGTTTAACAGTATTAATATCAGGCAAAATAAGGTTAAAAGCCGTCACCCAAGACAAAGAAGAAATGTGTATAATAATAAAAGGAACAATCCACAAAGAAGAAATAATATTTATGAACTTGTATGCACCTACTGGCATGCACATAAACATAAAAAGCAAAAACGTTTAAGTACCTTTATTTGAAACATACATCAAGAAGAACTTCTTTCCACTGCCACCTGGGAAACTGACTAATTAAGAGACCTCAGGTCAATCAGTTAAACTCTGCTCCCTCTTTGTGAAATGGTAATATTCATGTTTGTCTTACTAAATGCAGAGTTTTTGTTTTAACCAGATAAAGCTTAATAACAAATACATACTGACATATGTATATATGTATATTTATACTTATAGATACTAACAAACACAAGGGGGAAAAAAGTCATGATGGACATTGGAAAGAATGTAAGAACTAATTACAAAGATCTGGATCCAGGGGGCTACAAATAATAATTAAGGCAAACAGAAAATACATTTCCTTTGAGAGCTTGCATTATTTAAGTTACATAGTTAATAACAAGTAATATTATTGACTATTTCATAAATAAACAGTTTATCAACATGAAAACACATAATTCTTGGCTCTGTAGTGTCTCCTGAAGTCTCTTTTATTTTTATTTATTTATTTTATAGATTTATTTGTTTGTTTGTTTGTTGTCTGCATTGGGTCTTCGTTGCTGCATGTGGGCTTTCTCTAGTTGCAGCTAGCAGGGGCTACTCTTTGTTGTGGTGCGCGGGCTTCTCATTGAGATGGCTTCTCTTGTTGCGGAGCACAGGCTCTAGGCGCGCGGGCTTCAGTAGTTGTGGCACGCGGGCTTAGTTGCCCCGCAGCATATGGGATCTTCCCAGACCAGGGCTCGAACCTGTGTCCCCTGCATTGGCAGGGGATTCTTAACCACTGCACCACCAGGGAAGCCCCTGAAGTCTCTTTTAAAAAAAATAATAATGATAAGGTTTAGTTGGATTGTCAGGAGGTCATGCCACAAGGCACATGCTTTGGTAGAAGCTTTTTAAATTTTTGAAGACAAAATGAGCTGCATCATAAAAATATGTAAAATCTGACAGTTTATATGACAGATTAAAGAAAAACTATCAATAGATACTCTGGTGCTTTAAGAACAGAATTAGTTAAATAGTAATACGGTTCACAAAGAAGGTTGTTGAGTTCCTGCCCATTACTTTGATCTGTTACCAATGTGTGTGACACTACTTTAAGCTAAACATAAACTTCATGAATTCTCAATATCCTTTTAGCCCTTGAAAAAGTAATGTCCATTGGAAGACTCTTCACTGAAAAGTAGTTGTCTGAAAAGATGAGAATTAGTACAAAACAAGCTAAAAAGGGCAAGTTCCTGTCTTCCAGAAACCTACTATCTAAAGCAGATAAACGTACTACCGATGAAGCCAAAAGATTAAATTATGTAAATAAAATACAAGAAAATATAAATTAGTTATTGAAAGAAGAGAGGTTAAATGTTTTCTTGCCTATGAGCTTCTCGAAAGTAGGATCCACATCTTTTTCAGTTATATTTCTCCAGGGACTAACACAGGTCCAGGCATAAAACAGGTACTCAGTACTTGATTGTTGAATGGAATTGAATTAAGAAGGCATTGGTGCATTTAACTGAGTCTGAAATGAAAAAAGAACATTGGAAAAGCCAGCATGTGCGGAGAACAATGACATTAGTGGATGGCTGTTTTTACCACCCAGGACTCATGTGTTTCTCTTGGTAACAGTGCCCTGATGCTAATTCTCCCTCCCTCTCAGCACATGGGTTCCATGTGAGCTGCCACAGATAGCTTGGGGATGGTGTGTGAAACAGACCTAAGCCAATCAGCATGGCACATTATCCTGGGCAAGACTTACTGACTCATTGATGGGCCCCTGATCCAATTAGAGACAAAGAGACCCTTCTAGGATCCAAGGACAAAGGATTGTACTCTTTTGCATGGCATTTGAAGAACAGACCACAAAATTGACACCTGCTGCTGATCATGAGGGAGAGCTCTCCTGGAGTCAAAGTCAGCTAAGACAATGTACAGATGAGAGATAGAGAAACCACAGTCCCACTTGGCATTGGTTGAGCCCCTGTATCCAGCTGGACCATATGTCTGCCAGTCAGTTGCTACTTTGAAAGCCAGGTTTCGGCAAAGAAAAAGGACCACTTCCTCTTTTCTTCAGTTCTCACAACCATCTCCTTATTTTCTGAGTCTGCTCATTCTACCCCTTCCCAAATATACTTGTGTTTCAGAATTGTATTATGCGTGTATAAGCCTGTTTCCCTTCTGAAATATGAGCTCACCCAGGAAAAGGATTATATCTTATTCTTTTCATATCCACAGATCCTACACAATTTAACTTCTGGAACATAGTAGGCACTCAAACTAACTGTAGAGATAGTGTGTGTGGCACTGTGGAGAGAGCTGTAAAGCAAGCACAAGTAGGTTCAAACTAGATATTGTCTACAGTGTAGAATATCTTGGCACCTCAGTTTCCCCATATGTAAAATATGAATAATAATCTAACTTCCACAATTTGTGGTAAAAGTTAGATAATGTTTGAAACATGTCTATATGATGCCTAGCTTACAGAAAGTCCTCAATAATTATTATTTTTTTCAGCTCCATTCCCAGTAAACATTGTATTAATTGATAATTCAAGCAAGAGGTAATGAGAATGAGACAGAGGACTATAGTTACAGGATATAGTTACAGGAAAAAAGAACACCAAATTTAGGAGATAACATAAAGTAAAAACAATAAATTTGGCAAAGGACTAAATAGAGTGAAGAACACAGATAATTAAATGTAACCTAGAAGATGTGAGGATTCAGAGAGATCCCTGGTGATTTCATCATGATATAGGGGGAAAAAAAAGCACAGGCCATGTTATCAGCTGGTTAATAAATCCTCCTCCAAAGTTCGAACAAGGTAATTGGCAGTTGCAATGGTAAACTGTAATTTAACTGCTGTGAACCTGTTGATTAGTCAGACTCCAATTCTCTGTTAGAGCCTCCATCAGCCATTCCAGTAACTAATTGCCCAAATTCAGTTGTAAGCATTGAGCTCATTGATAAAAAATTTAATGATAACACAGAGCAGATGGCAAAAACAAAAAAAGAAACAGATGAATATCCAAAGCGAGGTAAAGCTACCCTTAGAAATAATATTTGGTTGGTACCAGGTCTTCCTATGGAATTTCCACTGAACCCTTCTGATGAGATTTGCTGACTGGAAACATGAGGAATAAGTCTAAATATCAAAATGAAGTGAAGGTTGAAACATATATTCAGTATATGGATACAGTACAGAGCAATGAGTGAAATAGTTTAGCCCAATAATCTCTTTTTCCTTACTAGAAAAGAGTTCAACTTAATTATGACAGTGCATTTCCACTGATGGAGTAGACAGTGCCAATAAGGCTAGTGAGATTATATGTATATTATCTATAGTATTAAACACATTTCTATTCAAGCAATATAAATCCCTGTAACAAATTTAAACAAGGGAATTCCCTGGTGGTCCAGTGGTTGGGACTCAGCAGTTTCACTGCGATGGCCCAGGAGCGAACTAAGATCCTGCAAGCTGTCAGGTGCGGCCAAAAGAAAAAAAAGAATTTAGACAAAGAGTGTAGCATCTAGGCTATGGGACCCTTGGTGAATAGACATAGCTGGATAATTGACTTTTTTTGAAAGTTGATTTCATAATTTTACACACCCAAACTCTTTTAATTATGTTGGGTAGAATTCTTTCCAAAATAAATCACTAACTTTGCCTGACTCTTTAAACAAAGAATATTAATGACTCAAATTTATCATTATAAATAACAATTATTAAAGCCTTAAATACTTGAATACCCGTCAAACTATTATTTTCATTACTAGGAATTTATAGCCTAATCATAAGGGTGCACAAATATTTCACTTCAAAGATATTCATATAAGATTGGTTTCATAAATGATTATTTATATGATATATACTCAAAAGCCATAGAAATAGTAAAGGCAAATGATGAATAAAATATGCAACATTTACAATATTTTTACAAAGTGAAAAATGACAATGAATATGTCACACTGTTAAAAAAGGAAAATATAAATGTTACTATGAATGATATTGTGCAGTGATATAGTGGTAACCTTCAGAGCTACTGATGATCATAGATAGAGCTGTTTGCTCTAACACACACACGAAAATCAGGCTCTATTATAATCCTTTTCAAGTCTTGAGCCTGACTTTTGAAATGTTCCTGCCTTTCTCCATTGCTGCAAGACTGTCTGCTCTATCTTCTCAACACTGACATTGCACCTGTCCCTAGCAGCGCTCCTTCATTTTCTTTTTCTTAGAGTCATGAGATTGAATAGGACATCAGTGATCATTGAAACCAATCACCTTGCAAATGTTCAAGTCTCCTCATTGACAACTCTGTCGAATGCCACCTAGCTGAATCCTGTACGCATCTACTATGACAACTTAATTCTTCCTCTGGCTGCCTATTGCTCCTTTCAGCTTTGTGAATTTTGTTTATCTATTAGTCCCCTTACAATGTTCATCTTTTGGTTTTAGTGATAGCCATTCAAATCTGAACTCCTTTCCAGTTACAGTTTTTTAAATATTTGAAAATAACTATCATGGTACCCAAAGTTTTCTCTTTTCCTTCATTTTTCAGCCATTCAGTGAATTATTATTTACCCCCTACTTTGTGCTGGGCACCACTCTAGACACTGGGATTATAGTAATGAATAAATCCAATAAGGTCCCTGTCCTCATCAAACTCACATTCTAGCAAAGAAGATAATAAACAAGAAAATAAGTAAGCAAGATAATTACATTTCACAGGAAGTTATCAGGCAGAACCTAACTAGGCTTTTGTTCCGGAAAGGTACTAGGAGAGACTGAGTACATGAGGAAGCACCGTATCTGAGTAGAGACCTGAAAGTTGAAGCTCCATCCATGGGAAAAGCCAAGGGAAAAGCACTTTAGCCAGACGGAACAGACGTGAATTCCCTCTCAGATGAGAAAACTCTCAAAGTGACCTAGGAACACAACAGTGGCTGGAGAGGTGAGAAATGGGAGGAGCAAGGAGTGTGAGGTGAGGTGGAAGAGGTACGCAGCACCAGATCATGTAGGGACTTGGTAAAAGGCTTAGATTTCTTTCCAAATCCAAAGGCAAGTGACAGGCATGAACGTGATAAAATCTGATTTATGCTTAAAAAGATCATTCCGGCTGCCTAAACATTATAAATTCCTGTAACCATTTCTCACAGGAATGATTTGCATTGCTTCTCTTGGTCCAGCCCCTCTAAACATGCTCTAGTTTTTCTACATTCTTCTCCAGAAGGGAGCCCAGAGCTAAAGGCAGTGCTTTGGGTGTGATCTGATCATTCAGAGTAAAGTAAAATAATCACCTCTCTTACCCGGGATATTCTTCTTCTACCATGTAGCTGAAGATTAAGATGTCCTGCAAGGTTGAAAATCATATAAAGAAGCTTGTCAAAAATAAAAGTAAATAAACTCTGTTTGAGAGCTTAAAGCAGTTGTTCTCAACCTTGCCTGCCCACTAGAATCACCCAGGGAGCTTTGAAAAAAATCCCTGGTGTCTAGACAACATCCCAGGACAATTAAATCAGAATCTCTGGAGGTAGCCTTTTTTTGTTTTAATAAATTTATTTATTTAATTTATTTATTTTTCGCTGCATTGGGTCTTCGGTGCTGCACGTGGGCTTTCTCTAGTTGCAGCAAGCAGGCTTCTCATTGCAGTGGCTTCTCTTCTTGCAGAGCATGGGCTCTAGGCGCCCGGGCTTCAGTAGTTGTGGTGCACGGGCTTAGTTGCTCCGCGGCATGTGGGATTTTTCCCGGACCAGGGCTCAAACCCGAGTCCCCTGCATTGGCAGGTGGATTCTTAACCACTGCGCCACCAGAGAAGCCTTGGAGGTAGTTTTTAAATATCCCCAGGTGGTTTCATTATGCACCCAAGGCTGAAAACCATGAGAGAATGGCTAGCCCTGTGCTTCCCAAAATTTAACATGCAGAGAAATCATCTGAGGATCTAGTTAAAATGCATATTCTGATTCCCTGGATCCGGGGCAGGGCCCAAGAATCTGAATTTCTTAATAGTTTCCAACTGGTACGTTTGCTGCTGTTTTAAGAGCTACACTGTGAATTAGCAAGGGCCCAACCCCAAAGTTCTCACAACATGAACCAGAATCACTTGGAGGGTTTGTTAAAACACAGGTTGCTGGACCCCACTCTCAATGTTCTGGTTCAGTAGATCCTGGGTGAGGCCAGAGAATTTGCATCTCTAACAAGTTCTCAGGTGATACTGAAGCTGCTCATACAGGCAGGATCTCACTTTGAGATCCACTGAGCTATCTAATGAGGAAAAAACACATGAATTATAGGCTCTGAAGTTCAGAGCACAGTCTTTATGTTTGACTCCCATGACCTGAAAAACTTTTCATATCTTTTGTTCTCCTCTGAATTCCATCTAGGCACACTGTTATGTATATTTTCCACAGGAAAATGCTAGCTAAAAGGAATTTAATTTTGAGAAGAAATAAGACAATGGCAGGCCAGCAAATATGCTTTCGTGAGAGGGAAATTAATCTGGAACACTGAAACTAGCCCTGATATGTTTCATCACAAAGAGAGGCTTATGCTAAATTTTGAATTATCTCTTTCTCATAGATTTTAGCTACAGCATGCAACCAGTTCCCCTACTTAGTAAAATCTCGAATGTTCTGAATTCTTTTTTCTGTTGTGTATCTGCCTATCCACTTTCTTGTTTGCTTTGTTTCAGTGCATCTTTGTGTCTCTTTCTTGTGAACATGCTGCATAATGCAAACTAATAAAAATATATGCTACTAAACTGTGGAGACTTGAGAACAATAGACAGAAAATAAAGTGAATTGCTCTTCCAGCACCAAGTGTTTCTCAATAAGCATTTTTCTGAATAACATCTTTCCTTCAGACTCATCCTTCAGACCCATAGCAAAAAAGCTGACAGATATATTACATTCCATATATTTTTGATGTGACATCATTCATTTCCTTTCTCTATCATTCTGTGATTATTTAGTTTTATTAATAAGATGTGCTAACATAATAAACCAGAAAGTCTCTACTTTCCCTATAAACATATATAGTCAATAAATAAAATTTTTGTTGATGTCCAGGAACTACAAAATAATACATGATTAGCTGTCTACAATGTAGATATAAAAAACTACCAAGCTTAGCACTCTTCTGTGAATCAGTTAAGAATTTATACAGTTATGATACAATCAAGTCTATTTTTAAAAACCCTAAAACAATTATGACACAATTCACCTCAATATAGCATGAATTCTTACAGCTCTAAGTTATAGTATGTATATGCAAACTACATACTTATCAAACCAGACATGGGAGGGTAGATGATTGGAAAGCTTCAAGTGTTCTGTCAATTACCTCTTATTCTCAGAACAGAGGACAGTAATAAAAGGTACATAACAGAGTTCTTTCTCCTATCCAATTTAAAATGTCAAATTGCTTTATGGTTTTTAACCCTCCTGATTAGAAACATCCTCTGAAGGATAACAAAAAAAAAAAAGAAAGAAAAAAATCCCATCAAGGTACACTTTATTGAGTTGTTTGTTTTTTTTTTAATTTTTTAGTTTAATTTAATTTATTTTTTTATACAGCAGGTTCTTATTAGTCATCAATTTTATAAACATCAGTGTATACATGTCAATCCCAATCGCCCAATTCAGCACACCACCATCCGCACCTACCCGCGGCTTTCCCCCCTTGGTGTCCATACATTTGTTCTCTACATCTGTGTCTCAACTTCTGCCCTGCAAACCGGTTCATCTGTACCATTTTTCTAGGTTCCACATACATGTGTTAATATACCATATTTGTTTTTCTCTTTCTCACTTACTTCACTCTGTATGACAGTCTCTAGATCCATCCACGTCTCAACAAATGACTCAATTTCGTTCCTTTTTATGGCTGAGTAATGTTCCATTGTATATATGTACCACTTCTTCTTTATCCATTCGTCTGTCGATGGGCATTTAGGTTGCTTCCATGACCTGGCTATTGTAAATAGTGCTGCGATAAACATTGGGGTGCATGTGTCTTTTTGAATTATGGTTTTCTCTCGGTATATGCCCAGTAGTGGGATTGGGGGATCATATGGTAATTCTATTTTTAGTTTTTTAAGGAACCTCCATACTGTTCTCCATATTGGCTGTATCAATTTACATTCCCACCAACAGAGCAAGAGGGTTCCCTTTTCTCCACACCCTCTCCAGCATTTGTTGTTTGTAGATTTTCTGATGATGCCCATTCTAACTGGTGTGAGGTGATACCTCATTGTAGTTTTGATTTGCATTTCTCTAATAATTAGTGATGTTGAGCAGCTTTTCATGTGCTCTTGGCCATCTGTATGTCTTCTTTGGAGAAATGCCTATTTAGGACTTCTGCCCATTTTTGGATTGGGTTGTTTGTTTCTTTAATATTGAGCTGCATGAGCTGTTTATATATTTTGGAGGTTAATCCATTGTCCATTGTTTCGTTTGCAAATATTTTCTCCCATTCTGAGATTTGTCTTTTCGTCTTATTTATGGTTTCCTTTACCATGCAAAAGCTTTTAAGTTTCATTAGGTCCCATTTGTTTATTTTTGTTTTTATTTCCATTACTCTAGGAGGTGGATCAAAAAAGATCTTGCTGTGATTTATGTCAAAGAGTGTTCTTCCTATGTTTCCCTCTAAGAGTTTTATAGTGTCCAGTCTTACATTTCGGTCTCTAATCCATTTTGAGTTTATTTTTGTGTATGGTGTCAGGGAGTGTTCTAATTTCATTCTTTTATATGTAGCTGTCCAGTTTTCCCAGCACCACTTATTGAAGAGACTGTCTTTTCTCCATTGTATATCCTTGCCTCCTTTGTCATAGATTAGTTGACCATAGGTGTGTGGGTTTACCTCTGGGCTTTCTATCTTGTTCCATTGATCTATGTTTCTGTTTTGGTGCCAGTACTATATTGTCTTCATTACTGTAGATTTGTAGTATAGTCTGAAGTCAGAGAGTCTGATTCCTCCAGCTCCATTTTTTTCCCTCAAGACTGCTTTGGCTTTTCGGGGTCTTTTGTGTCCCCATACAAATTTTAAGATTTTTTGTTCTAGTTCCATAAAAAATGCCATTGGTAATTTGATAGGGATTGCATTGAATCTGTAGATTGCTTTGGGTAGTAGAGTCATTTTCACAATATTGATTCTTCCAATCCAAGAACATGGTATATCTCTCCATCTGTTGGTATCATCTTTAATTTCTTTCATCAGTGTCTTACAGTTTTCTGCATACAGGTCTTTTGTCTCCCTAGGTAGGTTTATTCCTAGGTATTTTTTTCTTTTTGTTGCAATGGTAAATGGAAGTGTTTCCTTAATTTCTCTTTCAGATTTTTCATCATTAGTGTATAGGAATGCAAGAGATTTCTGTGCATTAATTTTGTATCCTGCAACTTTACCAAATTCATTGATTAGCTCTAGTAGTTTTCTGGTGGCATGTTTAGGATTCTCTATGTATAGTATCATGTCATCTGCAAACAGTGACAGTTTTACTTCTTCTTTTCCAATTTCTATTCCTTTTATTTCTTTTTCTTCTCTGATTGCCATGGCTAGGACTTCCAAAACTATGTTGAATAATAGTGGTGAGAGTGGACATCCTTGTCTTGTTCCTGATCTTAGAGGAAATGGTTTCAGTTTTTCACCATTGAGAATGATGTTTGCTGTGGGTTTGTCATATATGGCCTTTATTATGTTGAGGTAGGTTCCCTCTATGCCCACTTTCTGGAGAGTTTTTATCATAAATGGGTGTTGAATTTTGTCAAAAGCTTTTTCTGCATTTTTGAGATAATCATATGGTTTTTATCCTTCAATTTGTTAAAATGGTGTATCACATTGATTGATTTGCGTATATTGAAGAATCCTTGCATCCCTGGGATAAATCCCACTTGATCGTGGTGTATGATCCTTTTAATGTGTTGTTGGATTCTGTTTGCTAGTATTTTGTTGAGGATTTTTGCATCTATATTCATCAGTGATATTGGTCTGTAATTTTCTTTATTTGTAGTATCTTTGTCTGGTTTTGGTATCAGGGTGATGTTGGCCTCATAGAATGAGTTTGGGAGTGTTCCTTCCTCCGCAATATTTTGGAAGAATTTGAGAAGGATGGGTG
Organism: Balaenoptera musculus; assembly: GCF_009873245.2. NCBI lineage: Eukaryota > Metazoa > Chordata > Mammalia > Artiodactyla > Balaenopteridae > Balaenoptera > Balaenoptera musculus. The sequence continues at coordinate 78,809,317 of NC_045787.1, forward strand.
TTATCTCTTCTCTAAATGTTTGATAGAATTCACCTGTGAAGCCATCTGGTCCTGGACTTTTGTTTCTTGGAAGATTTTTAATCACAGTTTCAATTTCATTACTTGTGATTGGTCTGTTCATATTTTCTATTTCTTTCTGGTTCAGTCTTGGAAGGTTATACCTTTCTAAGAATTTGTCCATTTCTTCCAGGTTGTCCATTTTGTTGGCATAGAGTTGCTTGTAGTAGTCTATTAGGATGCTTTGTATTTCTATGGTGTCTGTTGTAACTTCTCCTTTTTCATTCTAATTTTATTGATTTGAGTCCTCTCCCTCTTTTTCATGATGAGTCTGGCTAATGGTTTATCAATTTTGTTTATCTTCTCAGAGAACCAGCTTTTAGTGTTATTGATCTTTGCTATTGTTTTCTTTGTTTCTATTTCATTTATTTCTGCTCTGATCTTTATGATTTCTTTCCTTCTGCTAACTTTGGGTTTTGTTTGTTCTTCTTTCTCTAGTTCCTTTAGGTGTAAGGTTAGATTGTTTATTTGAGATGTTTCTTGTTTCTTGAGGTAGGCTTGTATAGCTATAAACTTCCCTCTTAGAACTGCTTTTGCTGCATCCCATAGGTTTTGGATCATAGTGTTTTCATTGTCATTTGTCTCTAGGTATTTTTGGATTTCCTGTTTGATTTCTTCAGTGATCTCTTGGTTATTTAGTAACGTAGTGTTTAGCCTCTATGTGTTTGTGTTTTTTACCCTGTAATTCATTTCTAATCTCATAGCGTTGTGGTCAGAAAAGATGCTTGATATGATTTCAATTTTCTTAAATTAACTGAGGCTTGATTTGTGACCCAAGATGTGATCTCTCCTGGAGAATGTTCCGTGTGCACTTGAGAAGAAAGTGTAATCTGCTGTTTTTGGATGGAATTTCCTATAAATATCAATTAAATTATCTGGTCTATTGTGTCATTTAAAGCTTCTGTTTCCTTATTTATTTTCATTTTGGATGATCTGTCCATTGGTGTACGTGAGGTGTTAAAGTCCCCCACTATTATTGTGTTACTGTCGATTTCCTCTTTTATAGCTGTTAGCAGTTGCCTTATGTATTGAGGTGCTCCTATGTTGAGTGCATATATATTTATAATTGTTATATCTTCTTCTTGGATTGATCCCTTGATCATTATGTAGTGTCCTTCTTTGTCTGTTGTAACATTCTTTATTTTAAAGTCTATTTTATCTGATATGAGTATTGCTACTCCAGCTTTCTTTTGATTTCATTTGCATGGAATATCTTTTTCCATCCCCTCACTTTCAGTCTGTACGTGTCCCTAGGTCTGAAGTGGGTCTCTTGTAGACAGCATATATATGGGTCTTGTTTTTGTATCCATTCAGCAAGCCTGCGTCTTTTGGTTGGAGCATTTAATCCATTCACGTTTAAGGTAAGTATCAATATGTATGTCCCTATGACCATTTTCTTAATTGTTTTGGGTTTGTTTTTGTAGGTCCTTTTCTTCTCTTGTGTTTCCCACTTAGAGAAGTTCCTTTAGCATTTGTTGTAGAGCTGGTTTGGTGGTGCTGAGTTCTCTTAGCTTTTGCTTGTCTGTTAAGATTTTGATTTCTCCATCGAATCTGAATGAGATCCTTGCCGGGTAGAGTAATCTTGGTTGTAGGTTCTTCCCTTTCATAACTTTAAGTATATCATGCCACTCCCTTCTGGCTTGTAAAGTTTCTGCTGAGAAATCAGCAGTTAACCTTATAGGAGTTCCCTTGTATGTTATTTGTCATTTTTCCCTTGCTGCTTCCAGTAATTTTTCTTTGTCTTTAATTTTTGCCAATTTGATTACAAACGTGTTTCTCCTTGGGTTTATCCTGTATGGCACTCGCTGCACTTCCTGGACTTGGGTGGCTATTTCCTTTCCCATGTTAGGGAAGTTTTCGACTATAATCTCCTCAAATATTTTCTCGGGTCCTTTCCCTCTCTCTTCTCCTTCTGAGACCCCTATAATGCGAATGTTGTTGCGTTTAATGTTGTCCCAGAGGTCTCTTAGGCTGTCTTCATATCTTTTCATTGTTTTTTCTTTATTCTGTTCTGCAGCAGTGAATTCCACCATTCTGTCTTCCAGGTCACTTATTCATTCTTCTGCCTCAGTTATTCTGCTATTGATTCCTTCTAGTGTATTTTTCATTTCAGTTATTGTATTGTTCATCTCTGTTTGTTTGTTCTTTAATTCTTCTAGGTCTTTGTTAAACATTTCTTGCATCTTCTCAATCTTTACGTCCATTCTTTTTCTGAGGTCCTGGATCATCTTCGGTATCATTATTCTGAATTCTTTTTCTGGAAGGTTGCCTATCTCCACTTCATTTAGTTGTTTTTCTGGGGTTTTATCTTGTTCCTTCATCTGGTACATAGCCCTCTGCCTTTTCATCTTGTCTATCTTTCTGTGAATGTGGTTTTTGTTCCACAGCCTGCAGGCTTGTAGTTCTTCTTGCTTCTGCTGTCTGCCCTCTCTTGAGTTATTTTTAAGAAAATAAAAGAGAAAGATTGACTTGTAATGTCCGAGGCTTCTTTTTTTTAAATTGAGGCATAGTTGATTTACAATGTTGTGTTAGTTTCTACTGTTCAGCAAAGTGATTCAGCTTTACCTATGTATACATTCTCTTTTAATTCTTTTTTTTATTTTTAATTATTTATTTGTTTATTTATTTATTTATGGCTGTGTTGTGTCTTCGTTTCTGTGTGAGGGCTTTCTCTAGTTGTGGCAAGTGGGGGCCACTCTTCATCGTGGTGCGCGGGCCTCTCACTATCGTGGCCTCTCTTGTTGCGGAGCACAGGCTCCAGACGTGCAGGCTCAGTAATTGTGGCTCATGGGCCTAGTTGCTCCGCGGCATGTGGGATCTTCCCAGACCAGGGCTTGAACCCGTGTCCCCTGCATTGGCAGGCAGATTCTCAACCACTGCGCCACCAGGGAAGCCCCTCTTTTTTCTTTGCCTTTATGGTTTATCACAGGATGTTGAATATACTTCCCTGTGCTATACAGTAGGACCTTGTTGTTTATTCATTCTATATATAATAGTTTGCATCTGCTAATCCCAAACTCCCAATCCATCCCTCTCCCACCCCACCTGCCCCTTTGCAACCACAAGTCTGTTCTCTGTGTCTGTGAATCTGTTTCTGTTTTGAAGATAGGTTCATTTGTGTCATATTTTGGATTCCACATATAAGTGATATCATGGTATTTGTCTTTCTCTTTCTGACTTACTTCACTTAGTATGATAATCTCTAAATCAATCCATGTTGCTGCAAATAGCATTATTTCATTTTTTTTATTGCTGAGTAGTATTCCATTGTATATATATACCACACCTTCTTTATCCATTCCTCTGTCGATGGACATTTAGGTTACTTCCATGTCTTGGCTATTGTAAATAGTGCTGTTATGAACATAGGGGTTCATGTACCTTTTTGACTTATAGTTTTGTCCAGATTGGGATTGCTGGATCATATGGCAGCTCTATAAGAGACTTTAGAGTCATAGACGTGGGTTTGAATCCTACCTCTTCAACCTCCTTCTTTTTCCCGGGGTGGGGGGTGGGGGGAGGGGAGGGTGGGTAGCATGACTTAGTAAGTTACCTCACCTTCTAAATTTCCTATCTGTACAATGCAGAAAATAATGGTATCAGATTGTAGGATTGTTATGAGAATTCAGTGAGATAATAGTGAAGTTTATATTGGTTTCTGAGGTAATTTCCTATGTTAATTAATAGAATTTAGTTACAATTATTGCCTTTCTAAAGCCAAAAACAGGTAATACAAAAGAGATCCCAACATGGATTGCTTTAAAATCAAGTCATTCTTTCCCCAAAATAAAGGGGATAGTCTAAATCAGATTCCCAAACATGCAAACAAAGCTTGTTTATAATATTTTATTACATTTCACAAGTGCCTTTTGTCCTTGGACCAAACTATAGTTTGTTCTCACTCTTTTTATCTTTTGTTCCTTAAATTTAACTTCTAAGATTTCTAAACTCAACATGTTCTTTCCTACCCAAAACTTCTCTATCCTCACTCTTTTCTCATTCCATATACATATAATTTACAATCTACTTTTTTCTAGTCTTTTCCCCAAAAGGCCTACATTTCCTACCACTTCTCTGACTGCTTTGATCAAACTGGCTGTCCTGAATTTCATATGAAACATGAGGCACTCTAGGTGTTGGCAGGACATGTGAGAAAAATCCAGACCATTAACCTCTAACACTATAATCAAATGAACCATTTTATGTATTTTATTGTATATAGATATCAAAAAGGTTTTCATGTATCTTTAGGCAAATTTACTAGAGAGGTATGTTTTTTCTAATTTACTGGACCTACAGGGGAAAAAACATATGATACACATAGATACGTGTGAATATGAAATCAATCATGGCCAGTACCCTACAGTCTTTCGTGATCCATGGATCCCATCACTGAGATGTGGAATATCTGAAGTGTCAGATAAAGGAAAATTTGGTTCCAATTTCATTAAAATAATTTTAGTAATATGAAGGCTGTTGAAAACAAAAATACTTATACAAGAAAAAAATAATTCAGAGACTTCATCTGTTTACTGAAATGAAATAAAATTGATTATTCAAATTACATGTTTTTACATGCAGTGTGAGAATTCAGGGCTGGATACAGCAAACATCTTGATGTCAGGCAAGGAAATATTGAAGAGATTTTCACCAGGAAATCTAACAGAAATCTTAAACCTAATAAGTCCAAAACTAAACTCTTGCTTTTCCTCACAGACAATATTTAACTTTACCTGAGCCCTCTGCTCCCACTCTTTTGTGTTCGAAGAAATGGCTAACGATGAAGCACCACCCTGCCCTCAAATATATCAAGATAACTCACCTCCACTCTTCCTCAAATGAATCAGATGAGAAAGAGCCCTCTCCATCCTTCCTCATGACTCCCATAAGACGACCTGATGACTCCATTTTGTACCTGCCTCTCCCTCAAGGCCCCTTCCTTTTTTTTTGAGATGGTCCTCATTAATGAACTTTCTCCTTATTGCAACAGAGTGAATAAAATCATCTCCTTAACTGGTGCATTTTGTCTTTCCAACCTGTTCCAACTCAGCTCAGTTGATGGCAACCCATCTTGACGGTGCCTCAGGCCAAAAGCCTTAGAGGGATCCTTGACTACTCTCTAATATCTCCATCTGATCTATCAAGAAAGCCTTTTGATTCAAACATCCAAATATATCCAGAATCAAACCGCTTCTAAGCAATTCCTTTGCTACCACTGTTAGTCTGACCTGCTATCGTCTCTTACACAGATTATTGAAATAACCATCCCAATGGACTCCCAGCTTCCACCTTTGCCTGGTCATAGTAAATTCTAAGCAAAACTACAAGAGTGAACTCCTAAAATTCAAATCAAGTCGTTCCTCTGCTCAGAATTCTCCTAGGATTCCCAAATTCAGTTAGACTCCTTACAATGGCCTTGAAGTTCTCTGTGATCTGGGGCCCCATAATGTATATAAACTCATAACTCTCCCTTGCTCACTCCATTCTGACAAAACTGGCCTCTCCTCGTTCTCAAAACTGCCAGGCATGCTCCTGCCTCAGAATCTTTGCACTGGCTGTTGCCTCTGCCTTGAACTCCCTTCAGATAGCTGCGTGGGTCACTCAATCAACTCCTCCAAGTCTTTGCTCAAATGTCACTTTCTCAGCCAAGCCCACCTTAACCACCCTTTTAAAAATTGTACATACAAACCAGCATCCACTTCTCACTATCATGTGTTCTATTTTTCCCAGAGCATGTTACTCTTTTAATATACTCTACAACGTCCTCATGTTTATGTTTATTTTCTGTCTCTCCTTCTAGGTGGGAGGATTTTTATGATTCATTCATTGATATATTTCTCAGTTCTTAACTCTTTTTTCTTTCACTGATATATCTCTAGTGCCTAGAAGAGTACGGGCACATAGTAAGTAGTTCAATAAACGTTTATGGAAACATTGATTGGCTCAATAACTAACTGACTGAATGAATGAACAGTGGATAAAACAGTACTAGCTCTCTGTTAAAAGTAATAATGGGTGCAGTAATGAAGTTACAAGTGCATTGATAACTCGGATTATTTTCCATTGTGATTATATCAGACTTTTTCCACATAACAACCTCTAGTGTTCCTTCCAGGCTCTGGATGTGGTAGGAGACCACTAATATTATTGTGTACCTGGCACCATGGACACCACTCATGCATTTCCATAGTCGCACAGCCCTTACTAAGGAAATGGCACAAGCTACGTTGTGAAACAGGCACGGTTATGTCCATAAGATAATTCTGCTTGTGAATTCCCTAGAAACGTATAGGCATCCCATTGAAAGAGTGTGCACCAAAACCTGTAGTCCCGTGATCAAGCCATAGGCTACTAGACATTTAATCAAGTGAAGAATGTTCATTCAAGTCTTGACAAGAGCTATGTAGAGTGGCAGAATATGAGTTGAGAAAATCTTTGGCTCTCTGCACTACTGAAGAGAGATTCTTGATTGGGCTAGAAGAGGACCACATGTTTAATTTTAAATTTCTAAAAGTAATTCTTAATGTTTTTTTCCCAATTAGTTCACCATTTAATTCTCCTATTAATTACACTCATTTTATTTGTCAGTGGCACATAAACTTTATGATGAATCTCTGTGCATTCTAATGCCAGGACTGTCCATAAATAACATAGAGCAATGAAGTCTAATGGAAAAAAACTGTACTTTAGAATCAGAAAAACTTGGTTCAAATCCTGTACCAACCACTTATTATGTTGTCTTTGGGCAGGTTTTTCAATCTTTCAATCTAAATTTCCTCATCTACAAAATGAGAACAACAGTCTGTGCTTCAGAGAGAGGTTATGAGGGTGCACTTAGAGCCCACCAACTCCCACCTACGTCGGAGTCAGACACAAGGTGTCACTCCTAATAGTAATTAAATAAATGCTTCTTCTGTTTCTTACCTTCCTGAGGTTTGGGAACAACCAAGAAGTCTCCCTCATTCAAGTGCCAAAGAACTCTGCCTTAGATTGTTAAAAATTCTCCCGGGTAAAATACTTTTTGCCATAGTTTTCTCCATTCCTTGAACACTGCAAGATTGTTCCTACCTTGAGACCCTGACCTCTGCCTAGAACCCTTTCCCCCATATTATTACAGGCCTTTCCATGATATCTCAGAAAGCCCTTTCCATTAATGGTGACTCCTTCTCACCCTTGTTGCTAACATGCACCCTATTCCTTAAACTCTATAGCATTATTAAAGTTATTTTGTTTATTGACTTGTTTACCTGTTTATTTTCCCACCATCTGAATGTACATTCTTCAGAGCCTTGTCTGAATTATTTTCAGCAGTATCCACAGGATTTAGAGGATTGCCAGGCTCACTGGTGGGTGCTCAAAAATCATTTGCTTAATCGAATGATTAAAAGAAAGGAATTATATATGTGCATGATCCTTTCTGTAACAAGGAGTAAGTATCCTGGATGCTGATTGTTTACCGGGGGGTCTGGGGGGTGTGTATCCCCCATCTCCCTTGTGGCACCCCTACCAGGGGGCAGGGGAAAGGGAAACTTCATCTATTTCACATAGATCCCTGCAGCAGTCATGCATTCCTCACATTCTTAGTTGATGGACAGTCCCAGCTGGGACAGCTGAAGAGCACATTAACAACTCAACAGCAAGAGCCTGACCTCTGAGAATCCTTTCCTACTCTTCTTGTGAAATAAGCCCCACTCCTGAATTCAGCCAGATTTATTTCACTCAAACTTCTGATGAACATGCACTGTTTTCATCCCTGGGTTCATTCTCAGGCTCCAATCTAACCTTACTTCTGGCACAAACACTGCCTGAGTCTCTTTGTGTGGCTTAGACAACTTGAAAGGATGGCATGATGAAATATGAGAAAAAAAGAAGAAAAAGGAAAATACTTATTATTTTTGTATTTGTGATTATTTGAACACTGATTTCTTTGGTCCCATTATTTTTTCAATTTATTAAGTTGAATTAAAATATATCTCCTTGAAATTTTCTCTGATATCAGTAGGTATAAGCATAACATTCATATATTAGAACACACTTAGTTTTTTTAATTATTTAAACTCTTAATTGGTAATATTGGCTATTAGAATTGAGGTTATCCAATTTCCCAAATGTCATAGATTTCATGACATTTTAAGGATTTTGGCATATTCCATTCTGTCATATTTTTATAGTGTTCTTGCCACTCTGTATACAGGTGAGTGTGGGAATAGAGACTTCATCTCTAAAAGAAGTTATGAATTACCATGGTAGGTCTAAATTGGTTCACAGAAGAGTAACTTCACAATTTTTTACCTCTCTAAAAAGGTTCTTTTCCCGCTTCTTGAAGTTTATCTTTTATAGAGCAAATGTAATGTAAAAGAAAGTGAATATTTGGGGGATATATATTTTGCCTCTTAAGATTTATATTACAATAAACAAATGGGACCTAATTAAACCTAAAAACTTTTGCACAGCAAAGGAAACCATCAACAAAACAAAAAGACAACCTACTGAATGGGAGAAAATATTTGCAAACGATATGGCTGATAAGGGGTTAATATCCAACATATATAAACAGCTCATACAACTCAACATCAAAAAACAAAACAAAACAAAACAAAACAAACAACCTGATTAAAAATGGGCAGAACCGAATAGACATTTTTCCAAAGAGGACACGCAGATGGCCAACGGGCACATGAAAAGATGCTCAACGTCGCTAATCATCAGAGAAATGCAAATCAAAACCACAATGAGATATCACTTCACACCTGACAGAATGGCTATCATCAAAAAGAACACAAATAACAAATGTTGGCAAGGGTGTGGAGAAAAGGGAATCCTCGTACACTGTTGGTGGGAATGTAAGTTAGTGCAGCCACTGTGGAAAACAGTATGGTGGTTTCTCAAAAAACTAAAAATAGAACTACCATATGACCCAACAATTCCACTGCTGGGTACAGATCCAAAAAAAAAACAAAAACACTACTTCAAAAAGGTACATGCACCCCAATGTTCATAGTGGCATTATTTACAATAGCCAAGATATGGAAGCAACGTGTGTCCATCAATAAACGAATGGTTAAAGAAGAGGTGGTATATACATACAGTGGAATACTACTCAGCCATAAACAAGAACACAATTTTGCTATTTGCAGCAACATAGATGGACTTGGAGGGCATTATGCTAAGTGAAATAAGTCAAAGAAAGACAAACATTATATAGAACAAAAAAGAAGCAGACTCACAGATACAGAGAACAAACTAGTGGTTACCAGTGGGGACGGGAGGAGTGGCAATATGGGGTGGGGGAGTGGGATGTACAAATTATTGGGTATAAGATAGGCTCAAGGATATATTGTACAATATGAAAAATATAGCCAAGATTTTGTAATAACTGTAAGTGGAAAATAACCTTTAAAATTGTATAAAATTTTTTTAAAAATGTTAAAGACATATTACAAGATCTAGAAAATGTGTGTGTGTGTGTGTGTGTGTCTATAATGACTACAATTGAAAAAAATCTACAAATACAGATGGAAAAAGGTCAGTCCCTTCTGTTCCATGTTCTACTATCTTACACTGTGCTGGATGGCTAAACAATTCATGACAAGAGCTTTTCTAATAGCAAGCCCACAAAAAATTGTAGCTTTTTTCCTAGAACTTCAAGGAGATTATTGTCTACTTTCTTTTTATCACATATGTTTTCATGAATATTAACTTTATTAATTTAATACACATTCATTTATCTACTTTATTGTATACGTATGTAGGAATACTTTAGAATTGCAGGGTTTCTCTAAAAAATCAGTCTTGCATTGCTGATAGAATGTAATAGTTTTCATCTTCTGAAGGATTTTTAAAAAAATTTTCTTTGTTCGTTAGCTATGTGTCCAGGGGTTTCATTTTAAAATTTACAATTTACCAGAATCCTTTACTTCAACTATCACGTGAGCTGATGGTTCAAGACAGCTCTCTTACATCTTTGTATAGAGGGAAAAAAGCAAAGTAAATTCTCACCCTTTTACAGATAGAAGTAGGCCTTAGATCCTTTATGTTTTCACTCAATTTAAACACTGATCCTATAAAATAAAAAAGATCTTGATGAACTTCAATAACATTTAACTAAATTAATCACATGTAGAAAGTATAACAGCATTTTCTCCCAGCATTATTTTATATATGTTCTATTCCTTACCAATCTTATTATTGGTGCTACTAACATTTAAAATAGTGTAATTTATTAGCAATAATAATAATTCTCAAACATTATGAGCAAATAAAGGATATTAAATTGAGCATTAATCTGAAACTAGGGAAGAATTACAACACATGCAAGAAAAAGGAAAACAAGAAATACTGAGAAATGGATTCATTTGGTGCTTGATCATTGAGATGACTCTTCCAATTTGCAAAAGGAAAAACTTAGAAATATCAAAAGTAAGCAAACTATGACCTTGACAACCGGAGAGTTGAATGTATACATTAACTGAACATTTTAAACGCTGAAGTTCTATCACGTAGAGGTGGAAATTCAGAGGATGGTGCAAATACACATTGAATCATTAGAAGGTTTCTTTACAGTCAGTAGAGAAATGCTAAGTCAAACACTGAAGGTGACTTTTTTGTCCCTTTTCTATTCCCGTCTTTGGTTTATTTTGGCTGGTGTGAGAAAAAAAAGAAAGATTAAAATGAAATAAGAGAAAAAAGTTATGGAGCATTGAGCAAGATAATTTTGGGAGGAAAAAATAAGCCATGTTCTTTTACTAGTGGAACATACAGTGTCTAATAAGAAATATAACTGTTTTTAGCATATATGAATGGGACAGTCATGAGGGTGGGTGTGATTGATACAAATGAAAGCAACAGAATTAAACAAGCTGTAAATGTTTCTCCACCACTATTGTTTAAACAATAACTTATATTCCCCAATGAAAGTGTACTTAAGAATTCTCTTTAATATATAACTTTTTAAGTGTGCATTGCTATGAAAGCTAAGCAATTCTAAAATTCTTTTGCTAAAACTGAAGAAGCAAGAGATTTGTAGTTTGAAAATTAGCACTTCATTATGAAATTTCACCTTTTTTTTTTGCCTTGGTTTCAGAAAAGATTACACACAAAACAGTCAAGGTTGTCCAGAGGGAGAACTAAGGCTAAAGATTCCAAACTGAATAGTGAATTGAAAATTCTGGAAAGTATCATGAGGCTAAGGAAAAATTTAGTGTATTGATTTGATGAATGCATTTACATGAAGACTGACAATATTTGATGAATGCATTTGCATGATGACTGACAATACAGATTCCACTGACCAATATTTATGGGAAGGGGTGGGGGGGGGGGGAAAGGGGATTCTGGCAGCTTCTGCCTACTATTTATGTGCTGTCCAAAGCCAGCTTTAGCAGGGGAGTGGTGAAGGACTGGGGCTGCATTAGAAAACGTCCTCTGGGCTGGCTCTCTGGTCTTGCTTTGAACTCTTGCTCATCATTATTTTATGTGGCAGTTTGTCTTTGTGTTGGTGGAAGGAAAAAGAAAAACACAGGAGACTTGCCTTTACGTTCTAAATCAAAGCTCTGCTCTGCTGATTGCTGGAGTGGCTTTTCAAAGGCAAGCAAGTGAGGACATTAAAATTCCTTGTTTCTGTGGACCAGGAGCTGAGGGTTATTATTTTTTTAATTCTCAATAGCAAAAAGAGCATTTTTCAGTGTATCTTACGTTTACCGTGACACATCCCCAGTATTTTTTTTTTTCAATTTGATTGGCATTTGGAGACGATAAAGCAAGGTTGGTAAACTCTTCAAAGGGGAAAAGGGAACCTACAGAGAGGGTGCGAGGAGACGTCTCTCGTCATAAAATTTCAGAACCAGAAGGAACCCGGCCATTGCCCCTAACACACCCATTTTGATAGTGACCCAAGGTCCAAAGACATCAGTTGCCTAAGACGCCTATTCAGAAAATTATTCCTGGACCCTCCTCACTGGATTCCCACTCCTCCCTCTTTACCCTGCCCTATGCTGCCTCTAGCGTTAGACCGAGAAACTATAAAGAGTGGGGACAGCAGAAGGTGAAGAAAAGCTAGAGAGGGTCGGAGAAACTCCTAAGGAGGCAAAAAGTGAAATACCTAGGTCAAGACGCTTGAATATTTATTTGCCTGGACAAAGAGAAGCAGCCCGCTCGCCCCAGGCCTTGCTCGCACAGAACAGTAGCTACTGCTGAATACCTGTGATGCTCATTTTCAACTTTGGAAGATCAGCTAGTCCCTTCCCTCTCGCCCTGCATACCTTCTACTCTTACCCAAGTGATTCTTTCCTTAAACATTGCGTGGGCTTGTTCTTAATAACACACTTCCTCACCTGTGTCTTAGATGTCTCTCTCAACCCTCTCTCCCCTCGTAATTCCCAAATCGTTATCCTGGGCTTTCTTAAGCTGCAAACTCAAGCCACATTTAGATGGACAGGAAAGGTCGCTGGATTCCTTATTTCGGCGAAAAACCGGAGGACCACTACTGCCCCCCTCCCCCAGTTTAGACATACTAGGAAGACACTCAAAGATCATTTATGCAAAGGACGGAATGCATTTTGTGGCCGCTGGTGGACAGCTAGAGAAAGCGGTAGAAGGGGGGACAAGGGACCGCATCTGTGCCTGTGCCGAAGCGCAGAGCAGGAACAACCTGCACGCGTTCACTGCCGCCCTTCCCCGGCGAAGGCTGGCACACTCACCAAGCGGGAATGGGCTGGTGCCGCGGGTGGGCAAAAGCAATGCGGCCGGTCTGGAGGGCGGCGCGGAGGGTGGCGCTGGCAGCGTGAAAGGCTCTTTGTGCAGGCCTTAGGGGTGGAGGTGTACGTGCGAGAGGCGCCAGCGGAGCGGGAGCCGGGGGCTGGGGTTCTGGGACACCGCTACCTGCCACTCCGCAGCCGCGCTGGAAAGATCCGGGGTGTGCCGGCAGGGGGAGATGTGGAGGGGTGGGGTGGAGGCCCCTAGGTTTGGTCTTTGATTCCGGAGGGAAGAGAGAGCAGCTTGGAGAAAGCAAGACGGAATCGAGGGATTTGCCTCCCGCCCCCTCCCCGAGGTAGCGGAGACATCGCGGCAGCCGGAAGGGCGCAGCCGCTCGCCGGGCGCTCACGCAGCAGTCGGGGAACAGGGAGAGCAGCCCCCGAGGCGGAGCCTCCCTCCTGCCTCGGGTTACCGCCGCCCCGACCTGGGGAAGAGAAGCGGACGCCGCGCTGGCCCCCTCAGCGCCCTGGCCGCGTGGCTTGCAGCTTATTTTCCCAGCTGGCAAGCGTCGCGCTGCAGACAAGGGAATGCCTGTGGTGAGTTGTTTATTTTGTTGAAGTTTGCGGTGGGCCAGAGGGACGTGGGGGGCGAGCGGCAGTCAGCGGCCGGGACTATTTTGTTTAGGTCTCCGTCCACCTGTGTGGTATAAATCTGCCAGCCTCGGGGCGGCGGGAACCAGGGTGAGAAAACCCCAGCCCTCCAAAAGGCCCCTTCTTGCCCCTTGTAGACCTAGGACCACCTTTGCTTCTCCACTCTTGGAATCGGCTGGCTCCTAGCTAACACTACCCCCACGCCCCTGATCAGTGCTTCCCGCCCCCGCTGCGCACAGGGCTGGCGCTCCAAAGGGGAGTCAGCGCCCACTCCCCGGGGACAGCTTGCTATTGAAGTTCCTCCCCGGTACCCTCCCCCGTTCCTTGAGGATAGGGGAGCTGAGGACTTGAAACGAGGGGCTCTTGTGAAATTAGTGGGAACTTGTTTGGGCTGCTTCTGGCATGAAGTCGGTTCAGGGGTGCCGGGTCAGCCCATTAGTACAAACTGGGATTTGGGTTGGCCAGAGTTTCCCAGCCTGGAGGCTGGGGGGAAGTAAGCGGTTGGCTCCCGGCGAGGCTCAGAGGAACCCCCGGGGCTGATGGCAGTCGCGGCAGCGGCTGCGTTTGCCTGGAAGAAAAGCCTAAATACATTAGCGAGCTGGTAAAGCTTTTAAGGCCTTCTCGGGAATGAGTGGCTGGGTAATGAGAGGTTAATTTTGTTTGGAAGGGAAGGCTGCGCTGGTTTCCTGAGATAAATGGACAGGAAGCGCATTACCTCCGCGCGCTGGCAAGCGACTCCCAAATGCTTTTTGCACCTGCCGCTTTGAGCGGTGCGAGCCGCGGCTGAGCCCGAAGGGATCGCGGGGGCCGGTTGTGTACGCTCGGGTGATGAGCCCCACGCACGCCCTGGGCCCTCTCCTTCCGGGGGCGCAGCGCTTACCCCTGGCTCTGGGACTCTTCTCTCACACCCAGGTCCTGCGTGTTCCGGAGCTCAGGGATCCCCTGATCCCGCCAAGCCCCCTCCAGGAGCGGAAGGGTTAAGAATGATGTAAGTACAATACACAAGCTGCTTGCCGCTGGGCTGTCGGACTCCGGGCTCCTTCACCCATGCCTTGCGTAGGGTGGACTGGGGAGCAGCAGGGGAACCTTTACTCAAAAATGGGTTGCACAAATCGCAACCCCGGGTCTGATTCCTGGCTCCTCTGCCTACGGTGATCTGTTAGAGACCTCGTGTTAGATTTCTGGAAATGGAAATTCTGTATATTAACAGGGGAACAGTTAAGACATCATGTAAAGGTTCAGGAAAAGAAACCACATCTTGTTTAGAATCCATTAATGTTGCTGGCATGTGTTTTAATTCTACCCATTTTGCACGGATGCTTTGCTGTGTCCCCTAATTATACTGTTCCAGTCTCATCTTTTTTTCCTGAAAACAAAGAAGCAGGAGGAAAGAGTACAAGTGGCAAGAAACAGGGTGGATTTGTGAGTTGTGCAAGCTGTCACTTCACGATTTTTTTCCTGATTAAAATATAAAAACTTTTATAAGTCATCGATTTTATGTTTGTGTTCTAGCTCCCTCCCCAGATTTTTCTTTGTAGAGTCTTAAAATCCTCCTTAACTTGCAGCATACTAGCTGCGGGAGTGGATGCGCTGTAAGTGACCATTCACTACGCTCTTGCTTCCCAAGCTGATTCGGGATCTTGCTCACAGTCCGAATTTACCCCGCCAATGTGTCAACTAGACTAATGTCCGGAAAATAGGAACCACTTTGCGGTTTAATTGTGAAAATTAACATTTTCCTCTAGCAGGCTGAACACTTATGCAGCAATAAAAAGTGAATTGTTAGGCGTATAAATATTAAGCTTGTCAAATTTTACAACATAGGAGCAGTAAAGTGCCTTAGAAGAAATGAAGTTTTTCCTCTAAAGAACAACAGCTCCATTTCAGGACACCAGGATTTGCAGTGACTCGAGGGTGCCCTCTGTTGATAAAATCTAGAGCATCCGTGTACTTAAGGAGCAGGATGTAAGAGGGAGAAGAGGAAAGGGGGGAAAATCATAGAAAATCAGGAGTGAAAAGACTCAAACTAAACTGAATTTGATCCTTAACTCTTGGTTATATGTTTTAAAGTATGGTCAATAAAGTAGGATGCTTCTTTCATAGGGGTCGAATTAAATCTTGGGTTAAGGAAGAAGAAACATCTTACTGTTAGTCTTTGCTAGCAAAATACTTTGAAAGATAGTGTTCACATTTGATTACTATTTAAAAGACACTTACCAGTATTTCATTAACTTGATTTCATTTGTAATATGTAGTAATTGTAAGAGAGTAAATTTTTGATTTAACAGTATTTACAACACAGTATCATCTAAAAATCATATCAGATGACTCCCCCCAAAAAGTCATTTCTCCAGGCAACTCTGAAGCTACTATTAAGCATATTATAGATACACACAAGGTTTGGATTATATCTTGGGCAGTGAAAGGTGTGTTTACCACTTGAGTCATCATGGTACGTAATAAGTAAGTAATGAAAAATTGCAGTAAAAATAGATAGGCATCCTTCATTAGGGACCTAGTGGTTTGTATAATTCAGAATGCGTCTAATGAGTAAGCTGGAGCGTTGGAAGGTTTGCCCTCAATTATCCTGGTCCATTGATTAGCACTTTTTAACATGTGGAATATTAACATGTCCGTGGTTGATACGAAATTCCTAATTAGAGATTCTAAGTAATGTAGCAGGTAAGGTTGCAGACTGTGACTTGGATATCAGTGAATTTAAAATGGCAGCCCTTTGCCGTTTGGGGAAGGGCAAAGACAAGGGCAGTACGAAGTGGCTCCCGGCCTTTGAGGCCATTCTTGAGATTAGATACCACTTCACACCTACTCATAACAAATTAGAACCTATCATCAACCTCACAACATGCTTTCCTGTATCTCCACTGGCAACCTCTTTTCTGGCAGACAGTTGGTTTTCCCTCATTTTTGGATGCATTCAATCGCAAAAGTAAAAACCGACCTGCCATTGAGTTAATTTGCTAATAGACGATGAAAATTTGTGGAAAAGCCACTGAGCAACAAAAAATCATGGCATAATTACTCTACACTGCATTAAAAACTCACTATCCTCATTAATCTAATTACACCGTAGCCGAACACGTTGAAGTTCGCCCGCTCTCAGACCCCTCCCCGCAGCTTTCAGGAAGGGAAATGTCAAAGGAACAAGAACACCGGAGCCTCTCACGGCTGCTAGCGAACTCCGCCGGGAGCTGGCGGGTACCCTCCCAGCCCATCCGATTTGTTCCGGACCTTGGGTCACATTCGGATTTCCAACGCGACTGGGTGCTAGCTTTACCAAAAGTCCGCAACAGGCTCGGAACGCGGTTCCGCAGATGTGATTGGCTGCGAAGGGACCTGCCGCAAGGCTCAGGGTAAAAGCGCCCGCTTCCTCCAAGGAGCCGGAACCGTAGCTGGAGCTGGAGGGACAGAGTGGGGATGATGAAAAAAAATTTTTTTAATAAAAGTCATGGAGGGAGGTTGAACCTGATCACAATAATTCAAGGAGAGGTCAAAGGCCGGTGCCTTTGTAACGACGCCAGGACAAAGTTGCTGTCGCCTGTTTCTATTGGGCGCGAGGAAACAGTAAATCGCAGAAGGGGGTGGAGGGGAGAGCAGAGGAGGGAGCCGGAGGGAGGCTGGGCCCGGGCGCGAAGGACAGGGCTCGCAGCGGGCGGACACGGAACTCGAATTACACTGGGCAGGCAGAAAGAGGGAGGAGGCACGGGGGGGCGGGCGCTTTGGGCCCTACGAGTGGCGGGCTGGGCCCAGAGCGCCCGCCTCTCAGCCAATGGAGCTAGAGGGAGGGGCGAGGCCGGGGTGGGGACGACTCGGATTGGCGGGTGTAGGGCGGGCGGGGCGGCAGTGAGGGGCTGAGATTGATTGAGCGCTGAGCTGACGCGCAAAGATATCCTGGCCGGCGGTGGCCGCTGGCAGGAGCTGGGTGCTCCTCCTGTTCGCCCACACCCGAGCTCCACGCCCGGTGAGCCCACGCTGGCCGCGGCCAGGGCGCCCGCGCGCTGCAGGCCGGGCCTCGCACTCGCTCACGGTCTTTGTGTCTTCTCTCCCGCCCCTTCTCCCTCCGCCCGCCGCCGTCTCCGGCCGCCACGATGCCACTGCGCCCTGTTGCCGCCGCCGCCAACTCGCTCCGCCCGCGGCGCACTGCTCGCTGCGGCGGTGGCGGCGGCCCGTGTCCGACGCGGGCCTGAAGGAGGAAGAAGAGGAAGCGAGGCGCGTCCTTCGGCCCATGCCGCAGCCACGGCCCGGGACCCGCCACGGCGCCCGCGCCGCCGCCCTCGCCGGAGCCCACGAGACCTGCATGGACGGGCATGGGCTTGAGAGCAGCATCTTCCTGCGCCGCCGCCGCCGCCCTCGCCGCTGCCGCCGGGGCTGAGCAGCGCCCCCGCCCCCGGCTCTGCCCGCCGCCCCTGGCGCTGCTTCTTCTGTTGCTGCTCAGCCTCGGGCTGCTTCACGCAGGTATGAGGCGCGCGCGCGAGGGGAGCCAGCTCTAGGGCCGAGTGCTTTGTTCCCCGACACCCCCGGTCCCGTAGGCGCTTGCCGGGGCGGAAGGCGGCGTGGTGCGACGGGGAAGGCCTCACCAGCCCCTGCCATGCACCTTAGCTGGGCTCGCGGGGCGGCGGCAGGAACACACCCGCCGACCGAGCGGAGCGCCCAGGGCGCAGAGGAGGGGCCTCTTCCCCTCCCTCCCGCCTTCCCCGCCTTCTGCTCGGACCGTTGATAAATCTCCCCTCCAACAGCCACTTATCAAAGATGTAGCGGGCGGGGGCTGCGCACCCGAGACAAATGTTCCGGATGCTTTATTGCTCTCTGCCTTGGTGTTTACTGAAAGTCAGGCTGGGATCAGGTTTCGCCGCCGCCGCCGCCTCCTCGGTGGGGTGACTAGGAAGCCTTGTGCTGCTTCTCTGGAGTTGGGGGTGGCGACGAGGCGAAGAAATCGCACCAGATGGAAAGATTTTCACCAGAGCTGGAAAACCTGGGGGTTAATCTCGAAGTAACTTAAACTTTTTGAAACTGGGACTTCTTTCATATTTGCGAAAGCTGCTTTTAATTCAACTTTCAACCTCTTTGGAAAAACTCGTGCTTTGTGGCTAGCCGCGTGTTTTCGGGTTCCAGGAGAGGTTGACAGATGTCTTGCCTTCTGGAGGTTTGGCGCTTCCCCTATGGAAGCAGCGGTGAGAAATCTGTTCTCAGCGAAGGAAGCCTTCTTCGTTCTTCTTAGCGAAGATGAGCCTTTTAGCATGTTTTAACCTACTTTTCTTTTTAAAATCGTTTCATTAACATGATGTTATATGTGAGTTACATTTCAGTAAAGCTGGGGAAAAAATCTAGGACCCTCTTTACAAATAAGTACCACTTCTAGGAGCAGGTCTAGACAAAGAATTTTTTTAATACCATATTGAAAGGTAATTTATCTTTTAGTTTGAGAACACCTAGAGCATTAGGTAAGTTTTCCTTCGAGATCTTTTTGTCCTGTATTTGTAGGACAGCAGTCACAACGCTCTGATCTGGAGAATACTGAACTTTAATGCCACCCATACGGAGTAATTTTTATTTATTTACTAAGTCATAGCAGCGGTGTTAAAAATCCAGGAGGTCTTTTAAGTAATGGGGAAAAAATGTGGCATTTGAGGAGGTGACTTAATTTACTTTGCGTAACTTTGCATTGTGATATAACAGCTGCATTTTAACACTGTCACTTGTGGAAACAGACCGAGGTCTTAATAGAGGCTGTAAAATAGCAAGTTTTACAATGATTAAGGTTTTAAATTAGTGACTTTAGAACCTTAGAAAATAAAGTCAGTTTGCTTATGATTACATGGAAAATTTTTTATGACGTGTCAAAAAATCTACTCAGGAGGATTTTGTGTGAAAAAAATAAGTGTCCACAATGTCAAAGTGTAGGTTTCTTGAAATGGAAATTGAAGTGGTAGGCAGGACTGGGTCCCTCTTGACTACTTGGATATCGTTTCCTTTAGTTGCCATTGGGTCCTGTAACAGGATTGGAATGTGGTCCTTGAAGATTTCTTCGCTGGCCCATGAAAGGCCTAAGAAGTTGGTTTAAAGGTTTAGAAAATTAAGGTGCCTTAGTTCAAGAGCTTGGAATGTGAAACTCCTCTCAGTATCCTAATGTGCTCACGCTGAAGTCACCATTAGATTCTACCCAGAGTTGCTGTGGTGAGTGATATCTGTGGACAGCTTGTTGGAATGGAGCAGTTAACCTGGTTATAGAAAAGAGAGCTCCTTTTTGAGAGATTTCTTTGAAGAGCAGTGCTATGGAAATGCAGGGGTTGTTTCTCCTCAGAGCAGGGAGCCTAGCCGAGTGCTCTTTGCACATGGGCTACCATATGTTTTGTGCCTGGATCCATATAATTTGCCTCTGCACCCCATATGGCTCTGCATTTCACTTAATTCACTTCAGCATATCTGATTTCTTTTATTATAAACTGGTGATTGGGCTGCAGATTCACACGTGCAGTCTGGACGTTGAGGAAACTGTCTTGAATGGTGAGGTCTTTATGTCTGGATCATTAATGAAAGCTATAGACCCACAAATCCCTTAGTAGGTTTCATTTACCGGAATGAAAATACTGTCACATCATAGATGATCTGATTTGAAAAATAGATCTGTAGCTGCAGATTTTGAATTCTGCCCTTGGGAAATGAAAAGAATACTTTTATTCACTTTTTTTTTTTCCTTAAGCAAACCTCTGCGCTTCCTGAATGGAGATCCAATATGGGAGTTCCTTGCTTACTCATACACTTCATGGCCTTCATGGCTGCATCCTTGAAATTGTTTCTGCTATGCATTGTCTTGGTATTTTGACAGGAGGCTTACTTTACCGCCTATAACAGGCAAAGTGTGCATTGTCATTATAAATTCATGAAGCCTGGATGTTTCTGGGTGTACGCTGCAAATTAGTCATTATACAGGAGCCTGTGATGGGGCTGAAACTGCTGACCCGAATGCACTTTCTCTCTAGTTAGCCCTCCTCCCTCCCATCATCTCTATTCAAAAAGTCTGTTAGAAACCTCATCCAATACAAAGGAACCCAAGGAGTTCTGTTTTATGTGAGATTTCTCAAAGGAATCAGCACCCACCTGCTATGAAAAAGGGACGGGGGAGGAAGGAAAGGAACAAAAAAGGAGCTGGGAATCTAAATTCTGCTTTTCTCTTCCTTTCTGAACAATTGCATCTGCATTTCCATGCTGGTCTTACTTCTGATATTTTATGACTATTTGAAATAATTATTAGTAAGTGTATGCTTGGCTAGATTTTATAGGCCATAAAAAAGAATAGGCACTGCAAGTTTAGCAGAAAGTTCTTCTGCTGTCATTTATATGTTGTCCAAGGACTGTTCATTACTGAGTGATCTTGGCCCATATTTTATTTTCTTGCTTACTGCTTACTGTGAAGCTGATTTTAAAAGAAATGATACTGTAGTTATGTCTTTTTTTAAGCTATCAAGTACTGTCTTGAGAATCAGGCATTTAGTAGAGATGTGACATGTGGAGGAATGAAAACAGGATTTGAGGAAAGGCACCATGCTCTGGGCTTCTTACTAGCTGTTTACAATCCAGCCAGGACAAGACCTTTAGTGTCCCTTTGTCTTGATTTTCCCATCTGTAAAATGGCTTTAATGCCATTTTGGGGGTTGTTGGTTGGTTGTATTTTTTGTTCACATTTTTGCTTTTTTGAGTAAAAGTAGTTGAAAAATGATTTGATCTACTTTATAGAGAAGAATTCTATAAATATCAACTTTGGAATGAGCAAACATAAAAGGGACCAAACACATAAATATGTATTTGAATTTTTCAAGTGCGATTTAGTGATAGCTGTAAATTCATAGCTCCAAAATATTAAAATATTTTAATCTTCTCTTTTACTCGTGTTAAATCAAATATCCAGTCTTGACTATATTTTTCCCTTTTTGGTTTTTGAAATTTAAGAATGGTTGGGGAAGTGCCTTAAGAGGTTGTCATTTCTTACCCTTTGTTTCCCGAGCTGATGCCATGAGCAGAGATTACAGGCTATTTTATTCAGATTTAAAAGCAGTTTACTACTGAAAAGATTAAAATATCTTTCTAAGATGATTATTAGGGTTATCAGATAAAGTACTAAATCTTGATATTATCCTGAAGTTTTGTTATGCCTAAATCTTGAATAATTATACATTTAATAATATTCTACTGACTGATTTCCCCCCCACAATAGATATTTTATGCCTAGAAAAGATCACAGAGTTTACTGTAGAACAACCTACTCACTTCTCATATGAGGAACCTAAGACTTGACATTGAGGTTCCTCCATGGTTGAGAGACCTATAAAGAATGTGCAAGTAATACAAATACGTGTTACAGTTCATTTGTATAAAATTTGAGGTGGATGATAAAGAAAATTATTTTTCTTTTCAGTAATTCTGGTGTTCCCATTTTAAGGAATATAGTGTTAAACTGATTGGTGCACACCACTGACCTAGTATTGGCAGTTCATTGTGTTTTTTGTGCTTTGAGAGATTTTACAAATTTTTATATGAGAAGCTAGGGGCAGACCATAATTTGAAAACTGACTTTTTAAATAGTAGGGCAGTAATCACATGATTTTTCATTACTTCATTTTAGCTTGACTTAAATCATTAAGTTTATGTGAATTGTTGATTTAGGGAAAAAGTCGTTTATATATACTCTAAGAATTCTGTCTCTGGTTCTGTTTCTGGGAAAAAACATAGTTGGTGGGATCACCTGTCAGTGTTATGTACTTTTTGATTCAGTGTACTTTTACTGGTGAACTGTTTAGGAGCTGGAATCCTAGTGTGATTGATGCTATGGGATAAGTGAATACCTAGCTTGGTCAAATCAATCACTTCATTTTTTTAAGGGAACATTTACACTTTGTATTGATAGAAACCAGGAGATTAAGTGTTAATATATATGCAATTTGTTGATAAACATTCCTCAAGAAATGCAGAATAACTTAGTACCTGGATTTTTTCCTGATATTCTTTCCCTATAGCCATAGTAGAATCGGGTAAAGGTGTTTTAACTAATCATGCTGTAATTTCGGAGTTTCCCCTCCCTGAGGTGTGCAGGCTTTACTCGTGGTTTTGTGCATAGACAGTGATTTCCAAAGCAAATTACTTATGCAGTTTTCAAAATCAAAACAAAGTTCATATCTTTGACTTGGTCTTAAAGCAAAGACATCTTTCTCAAAATCTATAAACAATAGCAAAGTTGATAAAATATTTCGTTTATCATTCCCTTGTAATTTTACCCTAAGAACACTGGGCTAGACTCCTGTTTACTCACAATGGCCCATGCTTTAGTTTCAAGTTAACTAGCTGCATGCAGTGTTTCTCCCAGTGGCTTACTTTGTGAGAGGCCAAGAAGCACAATACAACCCTATTTCTGAAGGCCTGCTTAAAATAGGAGTATATGAAATAGAACAAACAGTTCCCAGAGGAGAATGTCATTTTCTCATGTAGCTCAGGAAGTTGTGAAGCATTTAAAAAATGTTTGTTCTTCTTTCTCATAGGTGACTGCCAACAGCCAGCCCAATGTCGAATCCAGAAATGTACCACGGACTTTGTGTCCCTGACTTCACACCTGAACTCTGCCATTGATGGCTTTGACTCTGAGTTTTGCAAGGCTCTGCGGGCCTATGCCGGCTGCACCCAGCGAACTTCAAAAGCCTGCCGTGGCAACCTAGTATACCATTCTGCTGTGTTGGGTATCAGTGACCTCATGAGCCAGAGGAACTGTTCTAAGGACGGACCCACATCCTCCACAAACCCTGAAGTGACCCATGACCCTTGTAACTATCATAGCCACACGGGAGCCAGAGAACACAGGGGAGGGGACCAGAACCCTCCCAATTACCTTTTTTGTGGCTTGTTCGGAGATCCTCACCTTAGAACTTTCAAGGATCACTTCCAGACATGCAAAGTGGAAGGGGCCTGGCCACTCATAGATAATAATTATCTTTCAGTTCAAGTGACGAATGTGCCCGTGGTCCCTGGATCCAGTGCTACTGCTACAGATAAGGCAAGTGTACTTTTTTCTTCTTTCCTATAACTTTCAGATGTTTGATTCTTCAGACAACTTTTGAAGTGTGATACAAAAGACCTAGTTTAAAAGGAGCTTCTCTTGGTCATCTTGGCACGCAGGGTGGATGAAGGATTAAATGAAAATTACTTGGTAAAAGAATCTCTCAGTGGAATTCTAGGGCCTATATAAAATGTGGGTCTAAATTTAAATAGGCAGTGATATGAAAAATAAAAAGTAAACATTGAAGTTGGATTCTCTAGGGAAAAGGCAGGCCTGTTTAATGAAAAAAAAAAAAGTTTCTTTTTTTTTTCAGTGGTGTCATTTTTAAGTGCAGATGTGTGTGGCTCTTGAAGAAATCCATGTTCAGATTTATCAGATGACTGAAATGGGTGTTCTGGATAAAGAACACTGTGAAGCCAGAGGCAGTAACCCATCAGGAAATTTTATTGGGAACTTGGAAGCTATAGTAAAATGTGATGGCTATAAGCTAGCTTCTCAGTGGCAAGCCCACAGTGGTGTTTTAGTTCCTAACCTAGTGGTGACCAAGGAAGTTAAGAATTGGATATTGCAGAGCAGTGATATATAACCCCATGTAATCTCAGGATAAAAATGTAAGTCAGCCTGAGGGGAAAACTGACATAGTTAAGTTAAGCTTACCCTGTCTAGCTGCCAGTGTCTGTGGTTGTTGTTTTGTTTGTTTGTTTGTTTTAAAGAAACTAATACTGAATAGAGATCCTCTAAGCCAATTTTAAGGCACCAGTGTCTTAGTGCAAGTAGGTGGAGAGGAGCTATGAATGGCTTTCCAGTTGCCAGTCTGAGCTAATTCAGGTGTTAATAAATAAAGCAGTCAAAAAGGGTTGTCCATGAAAATAGTGTCCCAAGTAAGCAGCTCCTTCACTGTCTCCTCCAACCACAAAATCACACATACAGGTTTTCTCATCTTACTTGATTTCCTTTGTTTATCTTTTCATCAATTGGTTTAGACTAAAATATAATTGACAGGGAACAAGCTTTTATAATACTTACGACTGTTCTTTTGATTCCAGGACACCTCCCTTGCCTCCAAACATATGTGGCATAGTTATTAAGTGAATTTAAATTATTTTACTTGACATTTTGTGGAGGGAATTTTACAGCACCTCCAGAGGTGTATGGAGACACACCGGGGGTGTCACAAATCTAAGATTAGAAGTCATTGCTCTGAACAAAGAAGACTATTACATCAGTCTAGACATCTTAGGGGAACTTAAAACTATTTACACTTCAACTCCCAATAAAGCCCAAGCTTGCCTTTCCAAACCTTATATCTCAAACTTTTCTTCCTCTGTGTTTTACAAGTATGCAAATAATTTTTCCTATCTGTATATTAAAATATGTATTTACTGTATGTTATTATATGAAGTTAATATAATTATGAAGTCATAAGATAAGCCATGGGCAAAAAATCCATCATTATTGCAGTCATAGGATATAAAACATGGGAATAGTCTTTGGAAAGACATAACACTGAAAATTCAAGAAGACAGTTCCATTAAGAATGTAGAAAATCATCAAAATCATTGTGTAAATAATTGAGGGCTTGGAGTGGTATCCTTCAAACGATACTTTTGAGATTAATAAGTGCTGTGTGCATGGGAAAATACAGTTGACCCTTGAACAACATAGGTTTGAACTGCACCAGTCAACTTACGTGGATTTTTTTCCAGTAGTAAATACTACAGTACTACACGATCCATGGTTGGTTGAATCCTTGGGTGCAGAACTCTCGATACGGAGGGCCAGCTATAAAGGTATATGTGAATTTTCAACTGCACAGGGGTCTTTGCCCCTAATCCTCCTGTTGTTCAGGGGTCAGCTATATTGTTTCTTTTCACAAGCCCAAAGTTTTGTTTTCCAAGCCTTCCATCCAGTCACATGTCACTTCTATTTGGTGTTCAACCTTTCAAAATTTTATACTTTTTACTGATCATGTTGAAAATATTTGGGGACAACTGGTTACCTTATGAGTATTAACATTATAGAAACGGAACAGTCGACACTGAAGTACTTTAGATTATTCTGTTTCAGTTGTGGTTGAATCTCTCATAGTTTTTAGCAAATAAATAAATACAATTTGTTTTCTCCCTCACTTTGGTAAGGATCAAAGATTTTACCCATTCCAGAAAGGAGAGGGGAAAAATTATCCTCTAACATAAATTCAAGCAGACAGTGAGAATGTTTGGTCTTTAATTGCACTATTGGAAAGTATTTCCCCACATCTGGTGTCCATGCTGTTCAGCAACAAATTACTCTATGACCTCTAGTAGTTGTTTTTTTCCTTCTTCTTTTTGTAACTCTCTCCAAAGCCCCCAAAAGCATCTGGAAGGTTACTGTTGAGGGCCTGTCTCCATGTTGGTATGGCTTCTGCTGGTGAAACCAAACAAAGGCCTAAAATTTTGCACTGCAATTTCCTTTTACCAACCCAGGGCCAAAATAAAACCTTTTAAAAATTCTAAGCAATGAAAAAATGATGGCAATAAAAATAAAAACAATGAGACAAAAAAGTACATAAGAAATAAGTTCCAGAAAAGATCTATTTTTTTTTTCCTTGATGTCTACTGTAATACTGTTTTCAAAAAACCTTTAAGAAGAATTTTTTATATGAGTCCCAGCTTTACTGAGACCTTAAACACATACATAGACCAGCTATTGGATAACCCAGCCCTGCACATTGCAGATACTGTGTCATCCTGTGGTCAAGCATTTTTAATGACCTATGTGCTCAGTGTCACTAGATTTAAAGACTGACCAATGATGTCATATCATAGAGGCTGGCTGGTTGTGATGCCGAAATTATAGTATTTAAGCAAACACTCATTTCACCACCTTCAGCGCTAAACTGAAGCACTAGACTCAGGTCTAGTGAAGTGCTCAGGGAAGTCCCTCAGGCAACTCAGTCCTGGTAACCTGGCTTCTTAAGCAAGTCATCTTCAAGGCTGTCTTTGTGAGCTCTACCTGCCCCTGAACACCCACGTTTCAAACCTCATCACGAAAAGACAAAGCTTGGGGGTAAAAAAATCTAAACTACAGAGTCACCTGTATACTCAAGGGGTCATTTATTAGCTAAGACTTTTCCTTATCCACATGGCAAGCAGTGAGTGTAGGGCAGCAAGACCTGCAGTCCTTGACAGTTTGGCCTCATCTTCCCTTGTCTACTTTCTCTCCCCCTTCCCTGGGAAACGTAGGTCAGGCTGTGTGCAGGTATGCCTTCTCAGGGCCGCTGGGTTTATGTCGTACCCTCCACCAGCCTGTTAGGGATCCCTTCCCAGGAGTCTGCATGCTTGGCCACCTTGCCAGCTAGATGTGTTCCTAAAGGGGAGACCAGAGCTATTTTTTCGTCTCTCCCCGCCCCGGGGCTGCCGGGGTTCCTGGCACACCTGCACACCTCTGCTGAGATCCATGTCAGCTCTGGGCCACCTTCTACACCTTTGGCTGTAAGGGGCAGCTTCTGGCCTGCAGGCACTCTGCGGGAGAGAGATGAGAGAGGGGGCAGTCTTAGAACTGGCAGCGCTGGCTGCGTGGGAAGAAAAGCATTTTCTGTTTTGGGCTGGGGGTGGGGAGGGGACACAATGCCAGTATCTCTCCTGGGCCTCACACAGGTAAATAACCAGGTCATCTGTGGGGATGCTGGGCTTCTGTACCTTCTCTTCCACATTCTCTTTGCCAGCCTCTCCGTCTCAACTCCTTTTTACTTCATTCTCTGTAACTATGTATCCCTGTTTATGTGGATTTAATAAGGAATTGTATATGCCATCATTACAGAAGGTGATTTTGGTATAAATTATTTTATGAAAGGATTCTGCACTTTACAAATGTATTCCTAGTAACATGTATTAAAAACACCAGTCTCTCAGGTGCATTTAAAATGATTCCTTTTCCAAAAAATTTCAAGGATGAATTTATTACATACCTAAACAATGGCAATATTTTAAAAATTATTCTGTACAAATAATTGGTATACCTTTGCTTTGTTTTTCCTTTTGTTTTAACGTAATCATGTCCTTTCTCATCACTCTAGCTTTTGTATGCTGTTCTTCAAACTCAGTGAAACAAAACTGCAAATAGGAGGGGAGATTGAGTTGACAGCAGGTCCTTTTATAGATCTTCAGATTTTTCTGTACTTCATCCTTTAGTGAGAGAAGGTGGTTTACCTTCAGGCAGTTTGACTTTGGGGAAGAGGTGTGTTCTTTGTGCTTGACCAAGTCAGGTGGCTGTTGGCCAGGTGAATGGGTACTCTGAGGTGCCTTGTAAATTCTTGCTGCTGCCATGGGCCACCAGCTCCCAGTGACCCCATGGGCAGTAGCTTTCAGTGCCTATCCAAAGCATGGTAAGAGACCCTGTCTTGAAAGTCCATAATTATCCCTAAGTCTCGAACTCTAGTTAGTTTCTGGGAAATTTCCTGAAAACTTCCACTGGTTGATGATACTAGAGATACAGGAAGACTTAGTCCCTTTGACCCATTCTTGCTTACTATCTTCATCAAACTGTATAACCCAAGGTGTTCCCTGATGATAAAATACTCTTCACTGTAGGGTCCTAGAGCATGATTGGATCCTGTGCTCCTTTCTGATGCCCCTTAGCGTGAACTGTTGTTCGACAACCAAATGGGCATGTAAACCAACGTTCTGGGTCATTCTCTGTTGGTTACAAAATCAGAGCCAGACGCGCCTGCATTGCAAAGGCTTTCCACTGTCTTTTTTAGGCATATCTTTGGATCAAGGTTTGGAAATCTGTCCTCTCTTGACTCTAGGCCTAGTGCATTTTTTTGTAGCCAAGTTTTTGTAACCAGTTTTTAGTATCTTTATGGAGACAATGTGAGCTACACCGTGGTGTTCGTTCTTATTTTTGTGGACTAAGATGCCTCATCCTTCAGTCTGCCGGTTTGTGTTTTGAATACATGGACACTGTGCTTACATGCTACATTGTTACAGAAGGGACACGTGGCAGTTTCATTGAGAATATAGAGCCCTTTCCTTCCAGAGAGCACAAGCTGTCTTGCAGATACATTGTAACTAATCCTTAAAATCTGAGATTGCTCTTTGTTTTGTTATGATGATCTGTTATGCAGCTAAGTCTTGCCATCTTTTTAGGATTTGCATCTTGTCATGGTCCTCCTTGTTTTGCAGAAACGCTAAAAAAAAAAAAAAAAAGGTTGTAACACCAGTTGAGGCATATTGCAGAACAGATGGGAAAGAAGTTTGCAGTTGTAGCTCCCAGCTCGTATACTATATTCATTTCTCTGATAAAATGTATAATGTGGTGCTGCATCCCAAGTGCTGCGAGTTGTCTCGGGTGTCAGGAAGGACCAGGAGGTTGGGCCAGAGAGATGGGCTGCTGTACCCAGGGCCTGACTGTCCCTGCTGGTCACCATCACAGGTCAGTGTTCTTACTCCTAGGATTTGTCACAGTCTCAGGATTTGTCACAGTCTCCCTTTTCACCTCCCACTGTTCAGGTGGCCTCTCACGTGCACCCAGGTCTCCTCACTCCTGTACACCCTAGCAGGCTCTAGAACCCTAGCTGCCACTGTTGAAAGGTTGTTGACCTTTGATTTAATACCAGAAAGCTTTCTAGGGAATTTGACCATCAGTGTCACCAGTTCTTAGTTAAATTCATTTTTTTCAGGGTTCCATCTCATCTTTAAG
Source organism: Balaenoptera musculus (assembly GCF_009873245.2). NCBI lineage: Eukaryota > Metazoa > Chordata > Mammalia > Artiodactyla > Balaenopteridae > Balaenoptera > Balaenoptera musculus. The sequence continues at coordinate 78,838,459 of NC_045787.1, forward strand.
ACACATGAAAACATGTCTTAGATAACCTTATCCTCCCTGAATTTATTTATTGTAGAGATAATATTGAAACATTAAAGAATAGTTTTTAGAAAAGCAGAAATCAGATATAATTCCAGGTGGTAGTATTCCTATTTGTCCTTTTCTGGTTTCCTGCATAGCTCTCGTTTGTATTGGATTGTAAGGTCTCAGGCCCAGAAACTATTCAACTTTGCTTCATAGAACTAAAACTTCAACAGATTGCCTGGAGGTAAAAGTATATGTGGGCAAAGGAAGCAGGAAAAGAAGGAGAAATTATTAGCTCCATGATGTATCTGTAAGTGTGAAAGATCATTTTGTAAGGTGAAAATGGGCCTGCCTTGGTTATTCTTTATGCTGTACTTTCCAAACAAGATACACCTTTTTATAGTTCATACAGATTCATGTACTCTGGGTAATGAGTCTTTTATCATCTTTCTATTCTCTGGAATAGAATGAAGAAACACGGAAGATATTAGTGGAAACTGTCTAAAAATTTGTGTCTGTGTTTCTTGTCAGTTTTATATTTTGAATCTCTCTGTGCCACTCCCTCTGTCCCAGATGTGGTTTGGAAGGACAAAAAGGACCTTCGTAATCCCCCATTTATAAGTGAAATTAACCCAACGCCTGCCTGAGCCAGCCAGGATTCCATGCGAGTGCTGTGGGCCTCTACTCCTTTAAAACAAATCCACACTCCTCCATAGTTTAAACCAGAGGCAGGAGGCCAAGTCTGATGCACAGCTGAGAGTTAGAACTTGTTTTTCTGTCACATTTCCAAATGTTTCTCTCTGCCCTGTTAAATTTTCTTTTGAGTTAACATTTTGAGAGGAAGGGGCAAGAAGGAAACTTTGGATGGTTGGTACTTTTTTTGTTGGCTTCAATTAATGCTAACCAAACAGTTTCTGCCTGTGCGGAATGTGGGATAGTTACCTACAGTGTTGAACAATGAAAAATGCTACCTTACCCATTTTGTCTTTATTTGTTTTGACTGTAGTAGAACTTGCTCTTCCACTGTTTTGAATTTTGTGTTCTCATGGGTGGGGTAACTTCAGGACTTCTTAAACTGCTCAGCTTGTCAGTAAGTAATAACTAACAAGAATAGCAGCACCCATCTAAGATGCAGAATTTAGCTGGAGAGCCTTGTAGTGAAAACATGATGCTGTTGGGTCTAGAAAGAACTTCAGGTGAAATTGGGTCTGTGGAGAGAGGAGCTCTGTATGTCCCAGTTAGCTGGTTATTTTAAGAGTTGGAGCCCAAAGTACCTTTGCTACTGCTGGTGGGGTTCTTTCAGTGTTGGAACTTAGTATGCACACTGTGGATAGAATTGATGTGACAGCATTTAAATACTAACTTCCCATCTACTCTGCATGTGCTCCTGAAAAGGGGGTCAGGGTTTAATCTTTCCGTCTAAAGGTGTGTGTGAGTACACACATAAGCACACATGTGCATTTATGTGGTGTCCATGCTTTCCCCTCTCCCTGCCTCAGGAAAATGAAGACAGAAGGATATTGTTTTGTAACTTTCCAGTTAACTGGCTTCTTGGAATATATGGTCACTCCCTCTAACCACCTCGTTCCTGGGCTTTGCTTTTCTTTTTTTTAAAAAATTATTTATTTTTGGCTGTGTTGGGTCTTCGTTTCTGTGCGAGGGCTTTCTCTAGTTGCGGCAAGTGGGGGCCACTCTTCATCGCGGTGCGCGGGCCTCTCACTATCGCGGCCTCTCTTGTTGCGGAGCACAGGCTCCAGACGCGCAGGCTCAGTAGTTGTGGCTCACGGGCCTAGTTGCTCCGTGGCATGTGGGATCTTCCCAGACCAGGGCTCGAACCCGCGTTCCCTGCATTGGCAGGCAGATTCTCAACCAGTGTGCCACCAGGGAAGCCGCTGCTTTTCTTTTTAATAGCCCTGGGAACCTGAAATTGAACCTACAAGTGACAGAGTATGAGTGTATTGTGGAGACCTTCAAGCCCTTTTGCTTTTTAAATCACCAAAACTGAAAAATGATCAGTGAGGCTGTGATTTCCTAATCCCCATTGGTTTGGGAAACAGCTGTGCTGAACCTAGGCCCAGAGCATTTGCCTGAGGTCCTGCTAGAGCCTGAGGATCTGTGGCCCTGTGCCCATCCCCCCCCGCCCAATTAGGAGGGAGATCCCTGAAAGCAAGACCTGCTAGGGCAGATTCCTGCCCCTAGAGTTACTGCCTCTGGCCCTGGCTGTCACCTTTCAGAATATTTTTAGCCTCTGGTCTAAAGCACAGTGGCAGCCTCGGCCTGTAATACTGCCCACACATATCTAACTTCGCATCTAGAAGCATCTAGAAGCATAGTGAGTTCCTACGTTTGCTGGCCTCCTCAATGCAAAGTCCGAACACAGCAAACAAACAAGAAGTTCCCTTTGGAGTTCTCTGAGTGCCAAGACTGTGAGGACCAGAGAGAGGCTTTCCTCCCCAAACTCAGCTCTGGTCTGTACAAGGAAGCTGGCCAGTTTCCCTGTCTCTGAGCCTATTTCTACTTCCAGCCTTCCTTGTTTTAAGTGTACAGAAATTGCTCTTTGGAAGTCGACATTTTTTTTGCCTGTCCCTTTTACGTGTCATCCCTGGGCCTGCTTCCCTTTCTCTCTCACATGCTCTTTCCAGCCACTGAGCTTAGTGCTTCTCCCCTGGACCACCCTAGCAGCCTCAACTGTGGGTGTCCTTTCCCTCTGGTTTGGTTTCTTCTTTCTCCGTCTGCTGCCAAGAACCCCTCCAGCAGCCAAGGCAGCCCTTGTTCCTGCATGTATTACCTAGGGCAATACTGAAGAATAAATAAGTCTGATCCATTCCGTTTCTCTGGAATCCTGTAAATGCTCCTAGAACAGAGCTCTGTGGAAAGAGACTCATGAGCATAGAGAAACCTATTTTCATATCCTTAGAAGGTAGGAGATGTTTATAGTCTCATTCAGGACTTAAAAGAAGTCTAGAGTAAGATTTTTAACCTGCCACCCTCTTGTCCTAGTCCTACCCTTGTAGATCTTAAGTTCAGATTTCCTATAGGTAGATAGCTGATATGTAGGCTGAGTCGCAATGGTAAAATTACATTCGGTTCATCGAGTTCACACCTTCCTGGCAGATTTTTTTTCTTAGTTTTTCAGAAAAATTATCAATGACACCAGTTATTAACCAATGCAACATTTTTTCCTTAAGTATGGTACAGATACTCTCCTAGGTTTTGTATGAAACTGTTCAAACAGAAAGTTATTGTAGATGAATATGCTTTTGTTTCCTGCTCCACAAAAGGGAGAGAGATCCAGAGTTCTCCCCAGTCCAGCCGAGATACTTCCTTATGGTGCTTCAGCGCTTCCTAGGCTCAGGCTTCTCAACATTTAGAAGAACTGACCCCCTGAAGTTAAGATTATGTGTTTTAGAGTTGGAGATAGAGCACGTGTATTTATTTCTTTAAAGTATGCACTCTTGTTGGAACGGTTTCTCGTTTTGCTCAGCCTTGAGGACTGAGTGTAGAGGCTGTACTCCACTGATCTGGTAAGAGCAAAGGGGCCATGGGCACAGCGTTCTCTTATTCTCCCATAGTCGCCTGTTTTTTCAACCTATAATTGCACCCAGAGGATCTGAGGAAGTGGACATATCAGCTAATTATATGAAATAAAATTAATTTTAGCTTCCTTAACACAAGCAGAATCTTAATTAGGTACATATCAAAATTGTTTCTCTATGTTCCAGGCTGATTTCTGTGACTTTCAGTTTGGTTTGCAGGCCCATCTTAATCCAAGAGGTAGAGTCCCTTGATCTTAAAGCCCAGTTCTGGTATTAGAGAAATCTAGTAAGGTCCTGCACTTGCAGTGCCAGATGGCCTGATTAAACACCAATAAATGTTTCTTCCAAAATACAATAAGCACAAATAGTTAAGTGCACAGCCTGTGGGGAATTCTACTGTTTGAAAACTTCTGTGCAGCACTTTGCAAGGCTGTTGAGCCTGGGGAAGCTCTGTCTGTGCATTGCCAAGGCAATGCCTGGTTCTCTGGGCTGTGTCGTTTTCATTTAATTTTTTTTTTATTTTCCTGGTGGAAAGGAGAGGCAGCTGCCTCTGAATGTTGGTATTTCACAGCAAACCTTAAATCCTTATTGCCTTACTCGTGTGGAAAGGTTGATTTGTAGCTGCTGTCTTGCTCTTCCTAAGAGACCCGTTGGGTGGTAAAGATCTCAGGGAATGAAACATTAAAAATGAATGAGGGGACTGGAGTAGTTTGTCTGAGGTGAGGGTTGGGAGGGGCTGGGCAGGGGAGGTTTAACAAAAGGCACTGGTGTTTTAAATGCACAGAAATGCCATCCATCAATAATAAATGGTGTGGCATAGAACAGCTGTGCCAAATTGAGTTATTACAGCATATGGATCAGTTCATAGAGGGGGGAAAGTAAGCAGCATAGCTGGTGTTTTTAAATTATCTGTTTGAGAGCTTTAGAATACAATTTTGAATGTCCTGTTTTTACCCTCTGACAGCTGCTAGTTGGAAATATAAAACGTGTGGAATTACCAAACATTCCAATTAAATTTTGAGTGTTTTTAAAGTAAGAATTATTGAGAGTGAATAAATTTTGGGTTTTTTTTCTGAAGAGGGAGACAGAATCTGAAAATGAATTTCTGGCCCTTCATGGCTGAGTGCCTGCTTTTTTAAGACCTCGAGTTGTAATTAATTGTATGAGGAATGAAATTACATTACAAAACTTAAGTCATGTGAAACTGTTACCTAGTGTTTTCTACTACATTGATTATATCTCTAGGTATCTCTTCAGTACCTACTTAAACTACAGAGGACCACTCAGGAAACCTCTCTCATGCTTTGAGGTTGCCTCATTACCCTCAGCATCTTGATTCAAGGGCTAATTCTATACATATGCTCCGTGCGAATTATTTCACCTAAAGGAGGAACAACAAGAGAAATACCAGCTTTGTGGTCTCCTAGAGAAAATCACTCCTAGGAAATTGGACAGACAAAAATCCATTAGGTCAACTGGAATATTTTGTAAGTGTAGATAGTATGCAGAGGTCAAGCTTTAAGTTTTACTTGATCTTCTAGAAGTATAGGAGTTACTGTCAGTGTCACAGGCATAGCAGAGGACAATAACGTGAGAGTGTTTGAAATGACTCCTGAGTTGGAATTGGTGGACTTGGTGAGAGCTGGAACTATTCCACTCATCTTAATATTGACCCTTGCTTGCCTTTTTTGGAAACTTGTTTGGAATTGGATCTCTCTGGTGTGTTGTCCCAACAAAACTAATTCCTCTGTGTTTTTCCTAAGGTGCACTAAAAAGTACTTAATTCTTGCCGATAATGCCAAGTTGGTTTAAATTTGAGGTTTGTTAGACTGGAAGGACAAATGGCCTAGCTGTTGTAGAAGAGTTCATTTACTCTTTGAGTGTGGATGTTCTAGTTGAAAATGAGGAGAGTGGCTGTATGAAGTGTCTATTACTCTTATTGTAGCCGTCTGTATTAACTTTCAGCTCTTTCAGGTGCAGGATTTACTTGAATAAATCTTTTTCACCTCCAGGGGATCCCAGCTTGCCTTAAAAAAGCACTTGTCAAACTGTCTTTAGAGCCACCAAATAAATCTAGTTTATAGTCCCATTAGATATCTAGCTCAAAATCCCACTCGCTCTGGAAGGTCATATGGTTGGATGCACAACAAATTTCCTGAAATCATCTCTGGTACACCTCCTTCAGGTTGTTAGGAAGGTGTTGAAATGTGAGAAGGCTGGTCATGAAATTAAGTTGTGGCTCGGTAATTAGGAAGGGAGAAAACCAAGCATTTTCATAGTGCATTGTCTGGCTTTTAGTTGCAGCTGCAAACAACGGATATGAATTTAACCAGTTGCTACAGTGCAGCTGGTTCAGATCTGGCTTTATAACTGGCTGAAGTGAAATGAAATGGCTGGAAAATTCCAGTCAGGTAACACTGGTGGTAACATGTGGAATTAAATAGTGTGAGCAAATGCTGGCCGGGCTGGGGAAAAAGCCCTTCAGACATAAACTTGAGGGTGGTAGTGAGGACTTGTAGAGAGCGGGGTGGGGAGGGGGCCGGCATGGCCTTTTTAACAAGGGTCTATTGTTTTGATTAGTCCCCTTGCAGGAGGTGGAAGGTTCCCTCCATCCAGAGTAATCTGTAGAGTGTTTGGCTTGTCTACCTCCCTCCTTGACTGAAGTCACCTGATACTTTTTTTTTTTCTTCAAGAAGAAAGAATAATTGGGATTGACACATATACGCTATTGATGCTACGTATAAAATAGAAAACTGATGGGAACGTACTGTACAGCACAGGGAACTCTACTTAATGCACTGTGGTGACCTAAATGGGAGGGAAGTCCAAAAGGGGAGGGATAGCTGTGTATGTATGGCTGATTCGTTTTGCTGTGCAGTAGAAGCTAACACAACATTGTAAAGTAACTATACTCCAGTAAAAATTAATTTAAAATAAAATAGTTCTCTGAAAAAAAAAAAGAATAATAAGCTGTTACCTCAGTTATTGACAATAACTCAGATCTCAAAGCATAGTCTTTTTTCCCCTTGGGGACCGTTTTCCCACCTGTGTGACCCAGAAGGCCCTGTCTCTTCCTCGTCATCTTCCTTCCATCCCCTGCGGCAGAGATGTTGAGGATGTTGGAGACAGAGGTGCTCAAAGTTCGTTTTCTTAAATAATTGTTCTAATGAAGGAAATAAAATCGGTTCACTAAAGGGAAGCTTTTGTATTATCGGTAGTTTTTTCTCCATGAATTGTCTGCTTAACTTGGAGGGTTGAGAGTTGACTGGGGAACAGATTTCTGAGAAGTCGAAGGGCCATCATGCTGTTTGGGGGAAACATTTGCTGTAACTAGGTTTAGGGTATTTAGTCCCTGCCAGTGCTTGGGAGCTGCATTTGCTAAGTGAGTTTGCTGTCACAGCGATTAGCCAGTCATGTGAAACATTTGATTAAGGGACTTAAGAGAAATCTTTCCTGAGGCACATGATTGGTAGCTGTTGCTGGGATGGCCCCCTCCTCAGCTTTCCATTTCCTCCCTCAGTGTTTATAAGTAAGTTTGTAGTGATGAGTCATGGGATATGGTTTTAGGGTCCAAGGGAGAAACTTTTTAGAAATCAAAGTTCTGGTAGGTTTATTGTTAATTAAGCCACTTAGAGCTTCTGCATAACTGAGAACGGAATGTTTTTTTCTCAGAGCTCTACCACAGCTCACCTGTTTTTGGAAGAGACAAGATATAAATTACCAATAAAAATTGCCTGTATCCCAACAACAGCATTGTTCTGTCTTAGGAAAATGAAAATTTTTTCCTGAGGCATATTCCCCGGATCTGTGTTAAATTATCATTCCAAATACATAGGACTTTAAAAAGTTCCCCTAACAGCGACACCATTCACTTGCAAGGCAGAAGCAAAGAGGCCTAGTCTGGAGATTCTGTCTCTAGCCATTCAACTCCAGAATGGAGAGCAGCTCTTGCCACACAAGGATGCACCGTCCTGTATCCCTCCCATCGTGTTAAACTTTGTACGCGTTCCTTCCCACAGATCACCATCATCTTCAAAGCCCACCGCGAGTGTACAGATCAGAAAGTATACCAAGCTGTGACAGATGACCTGCCAGCTGCCTTTGTGGATGGCAGCACCAGCGGAGGGGACGGCGACACCAAGAGCCTGCGTATCGTGGAGAGGGAGAGCGGCCGCTATGTGGAGATGCACGCTCGCTACATAGGGACCACGGTGTTCGTGCGGCAGCTGGGTCGCTACCTGACCCTCGCCGTCCGCATGCCTGAAGACCTGGCCATGTCCTACGAGGAGAGCCAGGACCTGCAGCTGTGTGTGAACGGCTGCCCCCTGAGCGAGCGCATTGATGACGGGCAGGGCCAGGTGTCTGCCATCCTGGGGCGCAGCCTGCCTCACACGCCCTCGGCCCAGGCCTGGCCTGGCTACACACTGGAGACTGCTAACGCTCAATGCCACGAGAAGATGCCGGTGAAGGACATCTATTTCCAGTCCTGTGTCTTTGACCTGCTCACCACGGGGGATGCCAACTTCACCACCGCAGCCCACAGTGCCTTGGAAGACGTGGCGGCACTGCACCCCAGGAAGGAACGCTGGCACATTTTCCCAAGCAGTGGTCGCGGGACTCCCCGTGGAGACAGCCATTTGTCTGTCAGTCTAGGCCTCGCGTGCTCCATCCTTATTGTGTTTTTGTAGGGGTTGTCTCTTGTTTTGTTTCTGTTTTTGTCTATAACAAAATTTTAAAATATATATTGTCATAATATATTGAGTAAAAGAGTATATATGTATATACCATGTATATGACAGGATGTTTGTCCTGGGACACCCACCTGATTGTACATATTGTGTTTGACTGTTTTCACATCTGTTGGATGTAGTGTTCTTTGATTGTATCGATTTTGTTTTGCAGTTTTGTGAAATGTTTTATAATGTCCCTGCCTGGGGACCTGTTAGAAAGCACTTTATTTTTTATATATTAAATATTTATGTGTGTACCTGGTTAGTATGTATATAGTACACGTGCACAGACACCGTACGCAGCGTTCCCTTTGAAGATGACCGGCGACGTCGTTTGTAGCTCTTCCTGGCTGCGCCCTCCCGTCCTCTCCCACTGCTGCTCATCCTGCGCACGCAGCTTTCACCTGCCGCCTCCTGGCGCAGCTGCCTCGTTCCTTTGAACTAGCTCCTTACCCTCTTCTTCTGCCCTCACTCGATGTGGAAGGACGACAGTTAACCCCCCTCCAGGTGCTTTTGGCTGTTCAACACTGATTCTAGGACGCCCTCTCCCTCTTTTACAGCTGTCACTTTTTCAGAGGGTGGGGAGAATGTTAGTACAGTTCTTATTAACTAGGATTGTTATATCTGAGCACTTATAGTATGGTAGGTTGAATGAAAACTGCTGTTTTTATAGGTCAGAAGGGGCTAGTGATGACAGTTTCATAGCTAAATACCAGGCATCTTGCTAGGCCCCGGCAGCTCTCAGACTTTTGTCATCCCGTGTCCTTGTTTAAACTGCAGCTTTTCCCTCTTTTAACTCTATTCTACATTGAACGAACAAAACGCAAAAACATAAATTCAGTGCTCATGCCTTGCTCTTATCTCTGTAATTTGTACAAGCCCGCATTCTCAGCCTTCTCTTCCTCGGCTGTTTGGGCTCGGAAACACACTGCCCCCTGTGTTCACGCCCAGTAAGCCCTCCTCAGTCTCACTTTAGGATCCCAGGGACTGGGGTTTGTTAGATTCTTTAATATCAAGGCCCAGATCCCATCACAAAGTTCTCCTCTTCCTTGCCCCCCACACTGAGGTCTTCCTCACAGTCTTTGACACATCTGTGTGCATAATGGAGTGGACTAGGGTGCTCATGGCAGAAGCGCTTCCTTGGCCTGACTGTATGTAGCTAACTGGGTGCTGGTTAGTCCAGACATTCGCACTGGGCAGTTATTGCACCCCAGGTGGCCTCTCCATTTAATCAGATAACTCTCCCTCTTAACATCTGTAGGTGACTATTATTTAGTCATTTTACTTTATAGTAATTTCACCAAGCTACATGAGAAACTCCTTGCCTCTACAATTACATTGTTGGCACCTCTTGCAAAAGGAGAACACCAACAACAAAAGGCAAGAACAGTAACTGAGAACATGGACTCCAGGATATGTAGGTTTATTTTGTTACATCTAAAATATAAATGTATGGTTCCAAGAATTAGTGGTAATATTTATACTTTACCCTAATCATTTACATAAATGCAAACAAAAGTTAGTGAACTTTAAATTTCACAGCAATTTGGGTCAAGATTGTGCTTAGTTTTAGTTGGCCAGGTAATTTCTTCCTTTTGCCGTGTCCTGTTGATGAGTGGCACTTCCAGAAGCCCAGACTGGCAGGAAAGAGGATGTCATTTTGTGAAGTTCTGTTTCTCTGTGAACTGATCTATCAGTCACAGGATGGAGATGTGGGTTCATCCAGAGGTGGCAAGCCTCCTCTCGACCATCTTCTGGTATATGAGAGAATAATCTTGGCCAGTCTGGGAAAATCATGAAGGCATCCTGCTTACAGAGAGTTGAAACCCAAACCTGTTATCCTTGTATAAGAGCTGGACCGGGGGCCTACCTACCATCAGCTCTGAACCGTGACTTCTTTTGTTCACTTACAGAATCGTGTGCCAGGTTAGAAGCTATAGTTAGCTAGTAATTTTGTTACGTAATTGAGTAGAATGAAGGAAAAATATTTAGGGTACTTCTAACCACTATTTTTGTGCAAATAGTCTAAAAGTGAAGTAAAAACAGTAGAAGTTTTCTACAGTATCTGGGTTTAGAGTGTATATGATTAACATACCTTTGTCCTTTTCAGGGAAAGCAAAACAACCACCTCTGCTAATAGTTGGGAAAAGAAAATTGGGTTGTTTTGCCATATCATTTACCTGGAAAGGATGCTTAAAAGCATCCTACATCACTATTATTTGTACCAGTGTATTTAGCTGTTCTCCCTTTATAGTCAGTATCTCTGTATGACACTGAGGTCCTCCCCACAGATAACTGTTTCAGAAATACAGGTATTTCTCTAGAGAAGGGCCTGGTTTATTTTCTCCAGTTTCTTTCGTAGAATGTCTAAAGAAAATGCTACTTGCACATGTTGGTTTTTGAAATCCTCCTTAACCAGAAGAGTGTCGGGTCATACTAACACATAGGTAGGATGTAGCTGTTAAGACGTCTTCTGGGGGAGCTTAAACTTGTGGGAAAACACTGGTTTTCACAGATGCTCCACGTAGCTGTCTTTAAAAGACTCGAAACATTTTTTTGTGCTTCTCTTTGTTATGCTTGGAAACTCCTACAGTGTGTAGAGTCTTTGCAAAGAAACCTTTAGATGTGGTTCATAGGTATATGAATAAGTATCTGTGTAAAACAGTGAGTGTGCAGTGTGTAAATACTTTAAATTATTATGGTAGAAAAATAAAGTTACATACCATCCTGTGGAATGTTTGTTCTGTGATTATAGTGACACCTGCTGGAAGAGCCGAGAAATAGCAGAAGAAAGGGAGTGAGGGTGTGTTTGTGCAAAATCCTGTATGGTTACTGACAGTAAGTCGTACAACTTGTCCACAGACTCATTTTCTAAACTATATCGCTACTGTGGTTTTTCCTTTTTAAATTTTAAGCAATTGCAAAGAAGTCAGTATTATCCCAGAGGTCTGTCTTTAGTATTAGTTTTGGGCCCCTGCAGACATGGGACCTGCATTTGGTTCTTTGAAGGCAGCCTGGATGGCAACAACTTAGTCCTGGTGGGGAGGATCTTGGGGGGCAGGATTTTCTGGCTTTGGAAACTTTTGTAAATCCCCACTTCTTGGGTGTTCCAGAAAGAGACACCACAAGATTGTAAGTTAGTCTTTGTTCACGAAATATGCCAAAGGGTAGAAAAGCTTGAAAAAGAATTAAACCCAAACTGAAGGCACAGAAAAGCACTGTTAGTGCTACTAGGTAGAATATTAAATGGAGTGAATTCTGATTGGGGAAAACATACCTAATCATTTCTTAAAGAGAAAGTTAATCCTTATACTTAGTGTTTATGTGTGGCAGTTCAGAACAAATAAAAAAGGAAAATTATGTCAACTGAACTGCACACATGAAGTAGGATGAATGTTACAGCCACTGAGTACATAGTGCTTATGTCTGTACTGAATGAACACTGCGAAATAATCTATGTCACAATGAGGTCTGTGCTTAAAAATACAAAATTCTTCACTATATTCATGTCCAGACCTCCAGCTTTCCAGGGATTAGAACTTGAGCAGCTGTCCAAAAATCTTAAAAAGAGGTTGTTATTGTCTTGAACAGCAAATGGTGACTAACAAATATTAAGAATCCTGTTAATTATCTCAATTTTCTCATTTATTTATTTTATTTTTTATTTTAAAAACATTTTTTTGGTACCCACACCAGTTAGCAGCATCCTGTTGCCTGGAATCACCTGGAATAACACAGTCTTGAATTGCTGCCGCCCTTTCTGGGCACAGAGACTTTGCCACAGTTTTTCCCCTGTTCCCATAAACAGTTATCTATTTGTATGTGAACCAAGGAACATCTCTCTCCCTCACAGAGAATGTAATCAAGACATTCAAGAAACAGCAAGCAGTTCCCAGTTCTTCGTTATTTCACTACCTAGCTCACCATATTGTTTCTGCTTCCATCTATTTTCTGTGTGTCTTTTAAATGGACAAGTCATATTCACATTATTATTTAGATGGTATTTTCCTTTGAATTTACTTCTCTTCTTTCCCCAAGTATCTCTAGTAGGCACGATGCTTAACGCAGTCCTTTGTGCCCTAAACATGATGTCTGTGAGGTGTGTGCTTGGAGTGGGGATGTCTGTGTGCCTCCTCTCCCTTGTGAGCAGTGTGTGGATTTACAAAGAGACTGGACATCCAAGCCCAGCAGAATATACTAACAGGTCCTACAGAGGTAGAATGTATGTCATTGGCCTCGTTAAAATGATGTTCAAACCAGTTGAACAAACCAGTCCTGTCAACTAAAATGTATTAAAGTAGGTCTGTCAAACTCTAGCCAGAAGAAAGCAAGCAGGCAATGTTTTGTAACTGAGAGTTCTTCACGGGTGACAGCTCTAGGACCCATTTTTAATTTTAATAATGAAAACTCCAACTCCAGAAGAAGGAAAAAAAGTAAACATTCTGCTATCAGATTGGATATAGACCAAACCACACACAAATTAACCAAGTATGAATTGTACCAACCTTAAATGACATTTTAAAAACCAGGATTATCTCAATCAATAATGTAGCACTACCAAGGGAAATGATGCTATTTGATGGCATAAAGGACTTGCTTCCAGAAGCTTCTAACAAGAAGCAGTAAGGTAGGAGTCACTGAAGGGGAGGATGAGGGGGACGATAAATTCATTTTCTCCCAAGACCTTCTTTGGATCTGCCAAATAACAATGCCGTTTATGCATTGCTGGCCATCGCTGCAGTGAGGTCTGTGGGGAGCTATCGATTGGCTCACTCTAAGTACAAGGGAAAGATTCTGCGCCAGAGTCACCGCATGGATCTTCATCTTCCTTCTTGGGAAGGAAAAGGAAAGAGCGGTGAAATAACTTGGGATAGCACAGAGTATAAGATTCTCAGTATCCTGTCAAGATGGAAATTTTGGTGATGGTTAGAGGCTGGGAAAGAGGTGAAAGTTTATCTAGGGATCTGGGAGGAAACGTGGCAACAGGACAGGAAGAGCTCACAAACCAGAATGACAAATATGGAGTGCATCCTGGTTACATTTGCAGCCACAGGGCCATTATCACAGGTTCATTGGTGCGTAAACATGTGTTTTATATACTCTTCCTTAGAGGAGGTGGCGTAGCATAGCGGTCAGGATTATGGATGGTGGAGTCACACAGTTCTGAGTTCAAATCCACACACTCTACTAGGCGTGCAGCCTTAGATTTGACAAGCCATATAGAACTTCACACTTCAAACATTCATTGTGAGAGTTAAATATGTTACCACATCTAAAGTGCTCAGCACAGCACCTAGTACAGACCTAGCCCTCAACATACGTTACATAAAAATGTACCTGAGAGGGAGAATTGTGTGTTTACTTTTAGGAACTGGCAAACTCTTGAGCTATTTCTAGAACTAAGTTTGCATGTAGGCCCCTGTGAACATTCCAGAATTTAGGTCTGGGTCAGAGTTCTGCCGATCCCTGAGATTAGACACATCCACGAGGGTGATGAACTCTGTACCATGGCTCCTAGGGGAATGGGTAAGACCAAAAGCAAGAGCTGTGCATCCCAGATGCCTCCTGTCTACCTCCTCACTGCAGACCCGTCCCCCTGCAAAATCTCAGTGTAGACTCTTTCAGGACTCTACTAAGAGAGTAATCCAGACGTGTGAGCAACCACTTGACCTGGACAGAAGCTCAGGGATTCAGGATGGCCTGGGGACTGGAAGAATTCTGAAGAAAAGCTGCTTCCAGTGAAATAATTGCTAGAGATTTCCGGTCATGTGTTATATATCTCAGCAAGTAAGAGTCCCAATGGAGAGAGTATCCAACTTTGGGAGAGGACACTCTGCCATGTTTTCATAGATTGGGTTGCATGTAGAAGGTTTGCTAGCAAGGCCTTCAGTACTCACACATAAACTGAACTCTTACCCACAGATCTCTTCTAGTTGTTCAGACTAGGCCAATTTAACACAGTCCTATCTTCTCAGAATTGTTTGTAGGAGAAAATGGAGAAAGGAAAGAGAAGAGACCTACCATGGCAGCTAGCAGTCTTTGATTGAGCAAGTCCTTCTGATCTCTGATGTTAGGATTTTTTTCAAATGTTAAGAAGTGAGAGGAGAGGAATCACTCAATAAAAAGGCCACACAGAAAAAAGTTAATGAAAAGAAAAGGTGTTGAAAAAGACTACAAAAATAATAGAAATAAGAAAGAGAAAATGGAAAAAGTGACAAAGAAGTAAAGGGTGAAGGAGGGATGACTGAGAAAAGTTGTAGACAGCCAATAAAAACATGGAATAGAGATACAGAAATGCAGGCAGTGCTTGAAGTATTTATGAAGAAGAGCAGTGACATGGAGGAATCAGATATCCTTGTGCAGCTAGGGTTCTCCAGAGAAACAGAGCCAGTAGAATACGTATATGAAGAGATTTGTTATAGGAACTGGCTTACACGGTTATGGAGGCCAAGAAGTCCCACCATCTGCTATCTGCAAGCTGGAGACCCAGGAAAGCCTGCGTGTCATTCAGTCTGAGTCCGAAGGCCTAACAAGCGGGGGCCACTGGTGTTAAGTCCCAGAGTCTGAAGGCCTGAGAACCAAGAGCTCCAGCATCTGAGGGCAGGAGAAGCTGGATGTCCCAGCTCAAGAAAAGAGAGAGAATTTGCCTACCTCTACCTTTTTGTTCCATTTGGGCCCCCCATTGGCTAATGACTGCCCACATTGCTGAGGATGCATCCCTTTACTCAGTCTCCTGAATCAAATGCTGATCTCTTCCAGATACACACTTACAGACACACCTAGAAATAATGTTTTACCAGCTATCTGAGCATCCCTTAGCCCAATGAAATTGGCATATAAAAATTAACCTTCACATCCTTCTGTTATATATTTGCTTTTACATTTTATTATATATCCCTCGGGCATTGGAGGGAGTAAGAAGGAATCAAGAGCCTGATTTCATCAACAAAATCTAATTCAAACTACCAAGCACAAAAGGAGAAAGGAGGGCCTTGTTGTAAGTTATAGAGCATCTTATGGATCTAGGGCAGGAAAGGCGCCAGGCTCACAAGGAGGGAAACAGAGTCTGGAAAGCGGTTAGGGTCTCATCTCTGCTTCTGACTCTAAACGCATTTTCTTTTCTCTCACTCTGCAGGCTGATTCCTCTACTTCACAGGAACTCTTGGTAAAACTACAGAGTTGTGGTTCCATCTACCTACAGAGAGTTCATATTCACTGGGGATCTCTTTGGCGCAGCTTAAGCCAGGTAAGCGAGCATACCACAGGATGGTAGCAGGTATCTCCACTACACGACAGGCCTCTGTGAAGTTTTGGCACTTGAGAGCTCTTAGGGCATTGATGGTGTGGCCCACTTTATTCAGGCCTCGAGAGGCCCACCATGACTGCCCCATCTACAATGATACCCCCTCCCTCATTCTCTACTCCCAAACCCTGCATGATTTATTTCTTCACTATCTTACAATATACTGTGTTTCATGTTTATGTGTTTATTGTGTCTCCCCTGCTAGGATGTAAACTCCATAAGAGCAGAGATTTTTTTTTTTTTTTTTTTTTTACTATTTACTGTTTTGTCCCTAGAGAAGACTGGCACTCACTATGTATTAATAGAGTATTTGTGGAAGGAAGGAAGGAAGGAAGGGAGGGAGGGAGGGATGGTGGGAGGAAAGGGGGAAGATATGCTGAAATTCAACTTAGTGATCCCTCAAGAGTAGAGCTAGGACTGAAATTAGAAGAAACAAAGAACAGAGGAGTTGAGAATAAGCTGACAGATGTGATTATTATAATCAGGAAGACTTCAAGCTTATGGTAACCACTTTTTCTGATACTTACCTATTAGGAATATTGAGATGGAGGCTGTGTGGAAGGGGAGGAGCTGATTCTAGAACTGGACTAATCCTGCATCCAACAGAGATCTAATAGTTGTTGATCATTTATTATGTCTCAGACACAGTGCAGGCACCTTGCAAACTCCATGAGATGTGAGAAGACTGAGGGGTGAGGCTGAGTTGTTAGACTGTGATCACCAAGCAGTGGGGGGTGGAGCTTACATTAGCGTCCAGGCTCACTGGAACCAGAAAGCCCACACTTGCCAGTGAGATGATGCCCGAGCCCAATAATGTTTTACTGTTGCTGTATGGTTTACATTAAATTATAGTACTTGCTTGAAAGGAAATGCTAACAAAGTCTGGTTAAATAGCCTATTAAACAAACCTTCTTTTATGAATAGTAAATACTACAAATTACCATTTTAATTGTTTGCTAATAACACATCTAAAATATTTGAGAATATTGCCATAAGAAACTAAATAGTACATCTGTAATCTTATCAAACACTTTACTTAATTATTAATTAAGCAATAATTAATTATTACAAAAAGGAAGTTTATCATCCTTGTTTGAATCAGTGGGGTCAAAAATTAAAGAATGTTTAGTCTGTTTTATGTGTAAATATCTATATAAACACATATGCATGTGTATAACATTGATAAAACCTTACATAAGTTTCACCTGACAAAAAGGTGCCAAAACTTGTCAACTCATCAGAACCACATTCTTTGGCAATCATGGGGTAGGATTATGAATTCAATTTATAAAATAACTTAGTGACATTGAAGAGGAATCTTAATGAGTAGGAAAATTGAACTGAGTGTAGTATAAAAGGGAAGAGTTATTCATTTAACAAACATATACTGAGTATCTACTAAGTTCAAAACACTGTTGAATGCTAGAGATTCAAGTCCGAATAGTCATATTTCCTTACCTGGAGGAACTTACAGTTTAGCAAAAAGGAATATTATGTTCAACCCTCAGTGCTCAACTTTGTTTGTATAATTCCATTTATATGAAATGTCTAGAACAGACAAATTTATAGAGACAGAAAGTAGGTTAGTGGTAGCCTAGGGCTGAGGGAATAGAAGAAAGGTGGGTACAGCTAAAAAATATGGGCTTTCTTTTGGGAGTAGTGAAAATATTACAAAATTGATTGTGGTGATGGTTTCACAGTGCTGTGAAGAGAATAAAAACCTTTCAATTGTATACTTTAAATGGGCGAGTTTTATTACATGTGAATAAGATTGTTAACAAAAAACCTACATAACCCAGCATTTATTATCTCATATTTTCTGTGGACCAGGCGTCTAGGCATGGCTTAATTGGGTACTTTGCTTAGGATCTCACAAAGCTGCCATGAAGGTGTTGGACAGGGCTGTGATCATATCGCTCAGTGCTCAACTTTAAATGAAATGTTTTTAAATGGGCTAATATGTATTTCATATAGCAAGTGTAACTTATTTCTATAATATCAATCCACAATTTCAATAAAGTAAAGTACTTTCTCTCATGCTTCTACAGATTGGCTGGTCTCAGCTGGGTGGTTCTTCCCTGGGATCTCCCATGCAGTGGTGGTTAGCAGTCTTCAGGGATGCAGTGATCCAAAAGTCCAGTTGGCCTGGACATCCAAGATGGCCCGCTCAACTGGCTGACAGTCAGAGGTGACTGTTCGCTGGGAGGTAAGCTGGGCTGGACACTAGAATACCTGCATGTGGCTTTCCATGTGCCTTTGACTCGGGCTTTTCATACATAGCATGGCGGCTCTAAGAGGGAGCACATGGAGAGTGAGCATGATGCAAACGCAGTTAAGATAAATCAAACACAGTTAAGGGCTACACCAGGAGCTAGCGCGGCGCCACTTCCACTGTATGTCATAAGTCAAAGCAGTCACAGGGCTTATCCAGACTTAGGAACATAGAGAAATAAACTCTATCTCTTGATGAGGGAGTGTCAAGACCACATTGTAGAATAATGTGGGATTAGAGTTATCTTTAGATATCTTTGGAAAACATCATCTGCGACAGATAGGAAAGTCATTGTTTTGAGCAATGTTTCATTTCAATTCTTTTTTAAAATTTTTATTTGGCCACACCACATGCCATGTGCGATCTTAGTTCCCTGACCAAGGATCGAACCTGTGTCCTCTGCATTGGGAGCACAGAGTCTTAACCACTGGACCACCAGGGAAGTCCCAAATTATGTTAACCTAGCGTTAAAACGTTCAAATGCAGTAAATCATCATCTGTCTGACAAGCAAGGTTGTTCCCATCTACACTTTCCTAAGGGAAAGAAGGAAATGCCACATTTGGGGAAAGAACTTCCCTCCAATGGTGAGACAAGTACTAGTGCAGGTCTAACATGCACACCCACACCCCAAGTAGCACAGAAACAAGTCTTTAATATCTAGGGCAAGATAATACATCCAGACAGTCTTCGGTGATAATAAATCTAAATGCTCATCTATGAGTGTCATGTCCTTTCAGCTCTCCATCTATTCAAACAGAAATTAATCTATTGAAATCAACTATATGATACTGTTAAGTGTTTTAGACTGTATAAAAGCTTATAATCCAGAAACCATGTCTTCCTGGAATTTACAACTTATGCCAAAGGGCAGAAAAATATTGTCTCTTCTTCATGATTACTCTCAGCAGTGGTTGATGTGTCCCTTATTTTTGAGTGTTATTGGTTTTTGGCTTTTTTCCCCCAAATGGCTACCAGAATAAGTTGCACAAAATTCAGAATTAATTTTGTGTAGGCTGCCTTTTAACCTGCATTAATTTAGAAACATGTTCAAGCATCTCTTGTTTACCCATCAGTAAAGATAAGATTGTGGTAAAAGTCTCAACATTTTTCCATAGTGCTGCATATAAAGGAGAAATATGAACAATTTTCACAATAACTGACATAAATTAATTTTTTAAAAATTAACTGTTAACTGTTAACTCTTCATGTTTGAATATGGTCATTAGATAGGCTTGGAAAACCCCAAAATGTTCTCCCAATTCTTAAAAATTTCTATGTCCCTGCATCTTTTAGTCTTCTTAAAAAGAAAATGTACCTAAGTGGGGACCTAGAAAATCCCAGATGGTTAATACACATGTTCTGGCATGGCAGGAAGAGAGATAAAGATATTAGAAAGTTGCAGTTTTTCCTGACAAGATCTTCCTCCTGCCTCACTTTTTGGTACGATGGAGAGCAAAGATTCAGTCCTTTCCTAGTTCCCATCCCCAGCATGAGGCTTGCCGCCATTTATCAGTAGGGACAGTCCTGATAGCCCCCTAGCTCTCTGATGAGGTTACAAAGAAAGTAGCAAGAGGCTGGTTCACTGGAGGGCACTTTTAATCGATTGTGAACGTGTGTTGTGTATGTAGATCAATGAATTTCTGGAAGTGGGCTCAGATGGCTCAATGAAGGTTACTTCCTTGGGCTGCCTTTGACCTCAATTTAAGCAATTTATTTATAGTTGGGACAATGTCGTTTTAACATGACCTTAAAGTAAATTGAACAAGCCAATCCACAATGCAATGATCGGCCACTATGAAGCCCATTTTTTACAGGAAAGAGATGCATTTAGATCTTTGGGAAGAACTGGATAGGGACCAAGGTGGTGAAAGTGTGGGAAGAAATTTCAGAAACAAAGATAAATGGTTTGTTTTTTAGAGAAATAAATGGGTCAGTGTTCCAAACACTCCATTTCATTAATCAAGTTGGCAACAGTATCAACAAACTCAATTGCTAGCAAATGATTATCTGATTAAAATGGCAAGAAGAATATGTCCAAATAGGTAGAGAGTGTGGACTAAATTTTATAAGATTTAAAATACCCTTAGTGCATTCTTTTCAACTGTATCAGTAGTACGTGGGGTACCATTTCGTCAGAAAAAAATCTCAAGGATTTGCTTATTCTTTACAGACTATGCATCCCTTGTTCTCTTGAGAATCTTACCCCACTTCTCAAGTTTACTGAACTACACTGATCCACTTAAAAAACTAAACTGACCTCAGTTATCTTTGTTCATGCTGCTAAAATTGAACTCCTTAAGGTTATATTGTATTATATGGTCCATGCATTTTGTTGTACCATTCCCCAATATTTCTAGGTACCTAAAAATGTTTAGGGTAGACAATAAAATCACTAAATGAAAATTGGATGCAACTTGCCCAAATTTCAGCAAAGAAAGGAATGTTCACTCCACCTATGGAGTATGAAAATGACAAAAAGAGGCATTGACTAACCCCCAAACTCTTGCTCCAAGGGCAGGCCAACAATGTTGCAGATGGGTACAGATGGGTATCTAGGACATTCAAGCTCCAAGCCCTGGGCCTTCAATGCCTCTGTCTCCTTCATTTGGATGATTCAGTGCTACAGCCTGTTTTATCTGGTCCCCATTCACCTGCAGCTCTTGCTTAGCCAATCTATTATGTATAAGAAGGTGGCTTTCCCACCAACACTTCTGCAATCTCTTTCTCATGAAATGCTTTGCAAGACACCTCTCCCTTTGACACCTTACTGAGCATAATACTGTATCCTGTGTAGATTGATAATGTATTTGTCCCAAGATCAGTTATCTAGAAAACTCAGCTATCCAGAACACAGCCAAGAGTAAGTAGGAAGATAAAAAGTCATCTGAGCCACTAAAGGAAACTTACAGAATATGTACACAAAATCTTGCTCATTTTACTCAGAGAAGAATCTCAAGCCATCACTCAGGGCTTATTTACTTCTATTTTACATGCAATTCGTACATGATAATCAACCAACTTCTTATTCAACATCACAAGAAAACCAGCAAATATGCAGAAGGAAGAAAGAAGGCTGGTAGAAGCAGGCACACTAGCAATAACCAAAATAAACCTGACAACTGCTTTGGATGCAAAAGCGAGAACTTCAAAATGTACAGCAGAATAAAAGATACATCATTCTAAATCAGTGCGTGGGAGCATCTCAACATCCCCTGAGGCCATCGCTGATGTTCAGTACAGTGGAACTGAGTCATCAAGAAAAGGTTAAATTATATTTTGAATTCCAATAAGAAGGCAGAATGTGTATTGCCCATTACATAAAGTTTTTCAATAAAAGGGGCTGAAATAAAGGATTTCAATTCATTCGTTTATTAAATAGACATCGAGTGCTTACTATGTGCCGAGCTCGACTTCCATCCCCTGCCTTTTGTTTTTAATTTTAGATAACTGAGGCCTGGAAGATAAGCTATCTGCTCATTCCTAACAATTTTCTCAAAATTGTTGAGACTAAGCCAGGCCATAAAGATAGCACATCACTGTCCCAGTGCCCTCCCTTCTGCAGGTTTGCTGCAGCCTCAGATTGCTGTCAGTGGATTGCTTGATGAGTCTGAATGGGGTGATGAGACACAGCTCAGTAAAACCCATTGCTTTATTAACTGTGAGAAACTTAGTGGAAATAATAGATATTAGGACCTGGGGATGCAGTCTCTCTGTTCTTAATATAAGGAATAAGGCTATCTCTTGTTAAGTTATGGGCTCTTTGAGTCATATAACTGACTGCCTTTGCCTTGGCAAAGCTCAAGCTAAGACTGTGACCCACTTCTCACTATTGAAGGGATTTCACGGGTGTTATTTTGTACACTGCGTTTTGTTTCCATACCTTTTGTTTTCCATTTGCCTCATCCTTTTCACTTATTTTGAATGTATATCTTTTTGCTCTATAGTTTGTTTTATTTATTAAAAACTTGTATGGAAGTTGTCATGCGCTAGATGCTGTTCTAAGCCCTTTACAAATATTAGCTCATTTATTTCTCATAATTATGCTATGCGATATCCATTTATAGATCATTAAAAACTGACACTGAGAGATTCGTTATCATATGTATCTTTTAATCTACACAAAGTCTTTTTGGAAAATAAGAAAATATATTGCAATCCATAAACAATTAGCTAATAAAATTAACTGGAAAATTTACTTAAACGTATCCTTATTTCCCAGCAGTGTCAAATATACCAGAGGTGTGTGATATAGATAGAGGTGTATGCTTACAGTCAAGTGATTTTAAAGTGTTTATTGTATTCCTGAGATCCTTAAGACACACTGTGATCTAATCAGGCAGCTAACAGCTAATCAGAGACGCCTGGGTGGGGAATCGCTGCAGTGATTTGATGCTCCCTGCTGCACTTCCTCCTGGCCTGCTGAGGGTTGTGTTTCCCACCTCTTTATTTAGCAGGCTATAGTACATGCAGGCCCTAGCGAGTGGCCTCAGTCGTTCATCTTATCTTACGGTTAATAGTGCTGTTAGCTGCCTGAGAATAAGTAACCCAAGTCTCCAAAAATCCTGAGAACGGAGGAACAGATTTTCCATGATTGTTTCAAGGATTCTTTTGGAGATTTTTAGTGCAGCAGGCTGTAAATTGTTTCTTGAATTATTGAAAATCACGGACATCTGGGTTGATTAGCTGAGTAAACTTGAATGAGTTCTTTACTCCCGAAGTGCAGTGCTCCTCTCCTCCTGGGTTGATATTACACCCTTGCGTCTGGCTCTGGACAATTCAGAGGCTGAAAGAGGCATTATCATCTCGGACAAGACTAATCTCATTACCAGGTACAAAATGGCAAAAAAAAAAAAAAACAAAACTTTTTGCCTGTTATCCACTTTAAAATCAGCCCAAAAATGAGAACAGAAAAGAAACAGAAACTCAGTTTTTGATGATACTAAAATAAATCCATATTTCCTAAACCCGGTGTAAGTCAGAAGTGAATAGGGGAACGGTCACTCATCTACCAGAGTGAAGAAACACCCAATGCAGATAAAGGTAAAGGTAGATACCAGTGGGAAGCAAGTCAGTTTGCCCGGCAGCTCTTCTGAAAGGCTCTGGAATGGGAGAAACCAGGTACCAAGAAAGGCCTGGGTGATTCCAAGTTGTTCCTCTGAGCCAGTTTTTGAGTGGAGACCTGGGGTCTTACTGGTTCATATGTAATTATCTGAGTTCATATGTAGTAGTTAAAGTAGTAGTTAAACTTCTACTTCTCTGAAACACAGTACAGCTGTTAGCATATATTTTATAAATTTGAAATGTAATATTAATCATAATTTTTGCTAAAATCTCATTATGTTTTAATGATTTCTAAACTTTTAGAGGCTGTACATGTGCTATTTGGACTATTTGATCAAGAAACTCTTGCTTGATATTCAACTAAACTGAAATATTATCTCAATGCTCATGGTGTTTTCAAGTCAATTAAGTATCATCACTTAAATCTGTTAAACTTTCATTCTTCATTGCTATCATTCTAATTCAAAGGAAGTATATCCATAGCTTAAAAATAGTTCTTTAAAGATTAAAAGAAGTGATGAAAATGGTAGTATAAATACTGCAACTAAGAATCAAAGTGGAAATATAGATAGGGAGCAGAACTCCAGGGTGAATATAGAATGTGAATCTTCATAAGCTAGAGCAAGGAAAATTAAACTTGTAATGATTTTGCACAAGCAGCCAATAAAGAAAAGCATGATTAAGTATGATGATGAATATAAGATAAATGAACTTTATTGGAAAATTGACCCACTGCCACCAGTCCCAGTGCATTATCTGTTAAAACACTTGTCTGTAGTGACGTATAGCCCTCGGGGATTTCTTGCATAGTGACTAGTCTTGTAAAATCAATCACAGTTTTACAAAACTATGCAAAATAATGCTATTCATTATATAACTGCTGAAATTTTTTCTGAAGGCAGGTAAATGACCAATATCACAGACTGATATTTATTCATATTTATATACCTCCTACTCTTTATTGCTGTGAAGACTTTAAAACCAAAAAAGGTCAATACTGTATGCTTTATTAGAGAGAAAGCAGAATAATTTGGAAGAAAAACATGTCCAAACAGCATGATTACCAGGTATCTATAACTATATAACACCATAACAATTAAAACAGTGTGAAACTATCTCAGAATGAGAAAAATAAGCTAGGAAAACAGAATAGAGGTCAGAAGTTGACCCGAGCTTAAATAGGAACTTGATATATAATGGAATTGATCATTCAAATTGGTGGGAAAAGAATGAAGTATTTAATAAAGTGTGCTTGAACTGTTGCTTATTCACATGCAAAAATTGGCATTGTATCCTTACCTCACTCTAGATGAAAATAAATTCCAGATGATTTAAAGACATAAGTGTTAAAAGAAAAACCTTTTTAAATTTGAAAAGAAAATATAGATTGATTGATTGATTCATGACCTTAAGTAAGAATTTCTTAAACCATATACTAAAAACACAAGAAGCAAACTACATGAAAAAAAGATTGATACATCTGCAATATTTAACTTTGACATACAATTTTAGGACATATTATTTTGTTACATGAACAAAGATACTAAAAAATGAATCATTGTCAACTTGGGAGGGGCATGAAGGGAAAGATTCTGGGAAGGTATCCAGGAGATTTCAATTATATCTATAATTTATCTCTCAACAATATGTATAACAAGCCTATACGGCAAAATGCTGTGGTCTGACAAAGTTGACTTACTGGTGTGGGTTGTATTGTTTTCTATAACTTCTCTATTTTATGCTTAAAATAGTTTATAGTAAAAAAAGAATTAAAGAATGCTTAAGAGGCATGCTGATAAAATGTGAGGTCCCTCATATGTAAAACACAGTTCCAGAAGGGAATGTTAGAGTGAATGGAAGAGTGGTATATTCAAAGAGATAATGGCTGAATATTTTCTAAAATTGATGAAAGACATGAATCAAGATATAAATATACACACACCCTCTCATGAATTCTTATGAATACACACTTTTTTTAAAGAGAAATTGAGTTTGAGCTGAGATCTTTTGGCTACAATTTGTACCAAGAGAATAAAAGTGTCTGGGATGGGACATAACTAAATGTATTATGAAACCTGAATACCAACCATTAAATATTCTCATGTGCCTGCCAATGAACAAATGGCTACTGGTAAAATTCCTTATTCAAATGACACTGTTAGTTGTTAAATAATATGAATGGCACATAATGTGGATGATCAATTATTTTCTTCTGGGTGCTAGTAGATTGTTTACTTCATTGTTAATCACCAGTGGTCAAAGTATGGTTCAGATTTTGGCCTCTATGTGATACTTATAAGGTAGAAGTATTTGATGATTTACTGTTTATTTGCTTTTTACTGAAAACCCAGGCTACGTAGGAACAGACTTTTCATTTTGTTAACTGGTTTCTTTTTGAGCCATGATATGGGCCAGGGGTTAGCAAACTATAGCCCACAGGCCAAGTCTGACTCACCACCTATTAGCCTACCAGCTAGCAGTAGCTTTTACATTTTTAAATGGGAAAAAAAAATTTAAGAGTAAATTTCCTGATATGTGAAAATTATGTGAAATTAAAATTTCAGTGTTCATAAATACAGTTTTTTTTTAACACAAGCACTTTCATCTTTATATTGTTTATGCTACTTTGATGCTACATTTAGGCCTGCAAAACCTAAAATATTAACTCTCTGGACATTTATAGAGGGTTTGCTGACCCTCTGATATAGAGTATAAATGTAGCTCAAAACACTCCAGCTGATATGCAGGAAGGAGGAGACGTAAATTGCAAATAATTTATACATTAATGTGAATTTACACACTGCTTTATTTACAGAGAACAGTTATGTAGAATATATGACATTCAATCATGATTTGGCACTAAATGAAGTTGTGAAAATTGTTAATATAATTAAATTGTTGTGATGACTATAACTGCTTTTCCTCATGTTATGTGAAGAAATAATAAGTAAATGATTCTGCTTTTGCATATCACAGTAAACTGGCTTTTGAAGGGAAAGTTGCTCTCATGAG
Organism: Balaenoptera musculus; assembly: GCF_009873245.2. NCBI lineage: Eukaryota > Metazoa > Chordata > Mammalia > Artiodactyla > Balaenopteridae > Balaenoptera > Balaenoptera musculus. The sequence continues at coordinate 78,864,377 of NC_045787.1, forward strand.
TTTGTAAAAAGAGAGATGAAATAAGACACTTCATCATGACAATGAAAATGCCAGTGAAGACAGTATTTTTACTTTCATGTTGTGTAATTATTCTAGTGATTAGCCAGAATCTAATAATTCAAGACCAAAATTCCACAAGGCTTAAGGTTGAAAATAAGAATTTGAATGAAAATAATGTTGAAGATAAATTCTCCTAAGAAGACAAAATTTGGGTTCAAATCGCTGTATTGCTGAGTTTGACTCTTTACAAGCACTTGATTTTTTTCATCCTTCACAGAATGAAATCAATGATATATTACAGTACAAACCTTGTCTCTACTTAAATGCTAAAACAGAGCATGAAGAAATGTTCCAGAGCTAAATGAAACCTATAAGTTCAACTTTATATGTTGAAGCAATCAACTTTATAGGTTTTTATTGTTGCTGGTGTTGTTTTCAGTGTAATAACTCATCTACACAGTGTCCAGCAAAGTGATGAAAGTTATTTTCAGTGAGAAATCTAACTTCAATGTTATGTACAATACAAACATGGAAAACTGATTATCAAAACATTTCTCCCATTCTTAATGGTACACAAATGTGATTTTCTAATCCAGTTAAAATAGAGATCAAAATAAGAAATACCCCAGATGTGGAACCTCACTGTGCTACCTTCATGAAGACTGCACATACTGTCATTCTTCTCCATGGTTTGAAACAAAGATCATTCATGTTTTAAGTATTGTTCCCCTTTTGTAAGTTGTGATGAATTCTTGTTTTTTGATCTGCCTAAAAATTAGTGGCTAAACTTTGGCTATAAGGTGGCCCACAGCCACTGTTAGTTTACATAAAATGTTCAAAATGTAATAAATATCATTTTTTTTTAAAGAAGTAAATGGTGAAAATGCCACAAAGAAAATAGGAAATAAAGTGGGAATTGAAGGACAGTTATGACTTTGCTAATAGATATATTTCAGGACCCAGAAATGTACATGCAAAGGTACAGAAGCATGAAAAGCGAGGTAAGTTTGGGGGTGGTGAGTAGACCAGCGCCTGAGAGTGAAGAATTAGTATATAGGAGATGGAAAACAACTGCAAAGGTGATTCAAAGGGCAATTCTTTGTTTCCTCAGTGATGACTTATAAAACTTCCATTTACTTTTTTTTTTGAGCTCTTTTTTTTTTTCCAAAGCTTTTTCAAAGGTGGAAGCATATATGCTCTTAAAGAATTTGCAGATCAGGTTGTGAGTTTCTGGCACAATGAATGATTCAAGAATGAGAAGAAGAGGTTACAATATGGACAAGGATTGGAAAGCAACATGTTCTCCTAAACCATTGGTTTGAAAAAAGAAAAAATGATTTCCAACCTAGATTTTTAAAGCCTTCTCTATTATCAATTAAGTTGTAGATTTGAAAAAAAAAGATATTTTTAGAAATACACTTTCAAAAACCTAATTCCTATTCATCCTTTCTCAGAATGCTACTGGAGAATATGTTCCACCAGAATAAGGGGATAAGCCCAGGAGGAACTAGGGGATCCAGGAACCAGGGGATCCATCGCAGGAAGGAAGCCGACAGAATTCCTAAATGAGGCCATGGTCATGCAGCAGGCTAGAGGCAGCCCCATCCCAAATAGGAAAGGTCAGAAGGCTTTGGAAGAGACTTATTCAAGACGATGAAATTGAAACCTAACATGTCTGAACATATTAACTGAAGACATACAATTCAGGGGAAGTTTGGAACTGAGTTGAGTACATAGGAAACTATTAAAAATTCCAAGGAAAATGAAATGTTGTGCAGGCAAGACAGAGTAATCAGTGCACTGAGTATGTGGCTCAGGTGCAGATAGTGTTTAACATGACCCTCATAATGTGGAAACTGAACGTGTTTCCTGCTAAAGTTGCATCTACACAGGAAAGATTGGAGCACGGGAAGTCTACGGGGTGCAGATGGAGGTAAAATTGAACTGAATCCTCATCTTTCATAATGGAAAGTTATAATAGTTAATGCCTAAAACTGTAAGACAGAAAAGCAGCAATACCCACATTTTGTTTTGGTATTTGTCAGTTACAATCATAAGATGGGGCAAGAGAGTTAAAAAGGGAGGTAAACAATGCTGTGGTGAGGTGATTAAGACCCAGGACTGTTCTTTTTCGTAAAAGCTTTGTGGAGGTATCTCTATCTTTATATCATGAGTATTTTTAATTTCAATAAAAAGTATATTTCAAACAGTTAAAATGCAGAATACAAAAGCATATCTATGATGATAGGAACAAGAATTAGAAGAAGGTATAGACTAATAAACACATTGATTTGGAGAAAGAAATTTCTTCATTGGACCTTAAAATAATATGTTTAGTTAAATTAAAATCAGATTTTGGGGCATGCATACTTCTCAGTTTTCATCACATGTTCTCAACTCAATTGATTTCAAAGGTCCGGAAGTGAGAGAAGTGCTGTGTTTTTATTTTAAGTTAGTTAGGACAATAATCTTCCAACTGATGCACATGAAGACTTTCTAAGGCACATGTGCATGTGATTTCCAGATCCTCTTGTTTCATAGGTAATATTTCTTAGAACTGTTCTGCCTGAAGCCATCCCTGAAGTTGAAGATCATGCTGGTTTTCCTTGCCCGTTCCGTCTTCATAATCAGTCTTCTCCCAATTAACACGTGAAATGCATATCCCTCAACCATCCCTAGTCTTACCATGGAACAGTGCTCTGATTTGAAAAACCTCTGGAGCATCAAGCCAGGGGACAATTCAAAATATTGCTTAAGCAAGTGAATGACTCTAATGAATGGGTAACAATCATTATGGAAATCAAATAGTTTTCAATTATTTCTTAGCACAAAATAGGAAGATCTAATCCAGTCATCAACTATTAGATCATTAAAACATTCCTGATGATCAATCACTATGTGACTTTCAGCATGTAACCTGGGAGGGGTTCAAATAACTTTGTGACATTGCCTGAACAAAACTCCTTCCATTTCCATCTACTTATTGATACGATCGAGTTTGTCAGCATAATAAAAATAAAATTGATGCTGAATCCTGTCTTATTCTAAAATAAATATATCCTCATCCACCTCATTAATATCTACATTTAAAATACAATTTTACTTTTTAGGTTTAATAATTCTATATCAATGTTTATAATACATGTATGCTATTGTGATTAATTGTATATTAGTAATAGCTGTAATAATTATGGTCACTTGAAGTTTTTAAAAACTATATTTCGATTTATATATGTATTTTTGTTGCAGGAAAGTGTGTGAGGGTAATCCAAAAAACCCTACAAGTATATGTGATGTAATGAAAGTGGAATTTATATACAAGTTAAGAAGAAAATAGAAAAATACAAATTTGCCAATTGCTTAAGAAAGCTTTTTCCATGTATATTTTTTAGGGGTTAAAAAAGAAGAGATTGTTTAATTAATAAAATACAAGGATGAGGCCAGGTAGGGCAGGGGTAGCGGGGAACCACCTGGGGGCCTCCTTCCCCTACATCCACCATTTTATTTTTGAATGGATGGTGATGAGTATCAAATTGCCATGGTATTTAGTTTCCTTTGGATATATGGAAAAGGTGATATAAATTTTATTTTAAAATATAAATATTTCAAAATATACCAGAAATGATACCTTTTATTATAACATACAAAAATTATGTCCTTATTTTGAAATATTTTAGATATGACAAACTTTTTGGAGGGATTCATAATTTTAAAAATTATTTTTAAGAATCTCAGAGCAAAAATTTTGCAGAACACCTGTCTTTTCTGTGATTCCTTTTAAAGGGCGGATTCATATTGCCCTCTGGTGGTTACAGTGGTTGGAACGCATGAAGTACAGATTTGGACCTGTGGCATTTTGGAAACAGAATTCTATTTCCTTTTTGCTGCATTGAAAAAATAGCAGTTTGTTGTAGAGATGACTACATTTCACACATAATCACAGTTTTTATGAAATGTGGATATAGTGACAGGATTTTGAAATTTAAGATTTGACATCCAATGGATCAAAAAATCAGCTTGTCCGCCTTTAGTAACTGTGATTTGGCATTGACCAAGCAAGCAGATTTTTGCTTTCCAGAGATATCCAGACAGTACTCAAGAGTCCCCAGACATGGGGACTTCCCTGGTGACACAGTGGTTAAGAATCCGCCTGCCAATGCAGGGGACACGGGTTCGAGCCCTGGTCCAGGAAGTTTCCCACATGCCATGGAGCAACTAAGCCTGTGCACCACAACTACTGAGCCTGCGCTCTAGAGCCCGTGAGCCACACTACTGAGCCCGCATGCCACAACTACTGAAGCCCACATGCTTAGAGCCCGTGCTCCGCAACAAGAGAAGCCACCGCAAAGAGAAGCCCGCGCACCGCAACAGAGTAGCCCCCGCTCGCCGCAACTAGAGAAAGCCCGCGCGCAGCAACGAAAACCCAATGCAGCCATAAATTAATTAATTAATTAATTAATTAAAAAAAAAAAAGAGTCTCCAGACATGATACAGACACTCCATCAGCTGAATGTAAAATCGGCGCATAGGTTCGGGTTTTTCTCCGTGCAACTGTGGAGGTTTACCTTCGTTTAAGTCTCCCTGTAGCATCCTCTCTCCTTGCCCTTCTGTGCCCCCAGGGACTCCATGCCTTGAGGCTGTCAGTAACTGGGATGAACATAATGGAGAAAGTGTGGCATAGTGGAAAGAGTGGGGGCATAATGAAATTTGAAAGAACTATATCTGAATTTTATTCCCAGCCATCACTAGCTGTGATCTTGGGAGAATTAACTTCTCTTGATCAGTTTCCACAACAGGAAAACGGTTAAACTACTGGCCTCATAGGTGCCATGGAAAACTAAAAACACATAGGTAAGGTGCTCAATAAGAGCAACCAACTGTACTTATTCCTATTTTATACATTTGAAAGATAAGCAGGTCTGACCATTTGGGGGATAAGAAATATAGTCACAGGGAGTCACTTGTTGGGGTATCTTGGTCATTTTTATTTATTTAGTTACAGCAGTGCCATTACATGTATCTTGCTTAAATATTTCTTTCCCTTTAAGAGAAATATTTCACCATTTTTCATCTTTATTAAACTTCCTCTCCCTTCTCCATTTCTCAGATGATTGAACTTGGTTTATAGTGAGAAAATAGATACAGCCTCTAAAATCACCAACCTGTGAGCAATCACACCCACGTGCCACTCACACTCCTTTTACTATGGACAGTAGCGCCTTCCCCTGTGCTCTGAAACTCTCTCTTCATAAACTCCCACCTTTATAAAGGCTTGATCCTTGCAATTATCCCCTCTCCTCTGCATCATGTTTTTTTCTTTCTATTGGGTCATTTCCACAAATGAAATATATCCTCAAGTATCTCCTTCTCTTTCAAACAACCTCCGCCCCGAAAAAAATCTTCCTCGATTCCACATAACCCTGTAGATAATGACCTATTTCTCTGTTCCCCTTCACCACTGAAGTTCTTGAAAACATCTGTGCGTCACAGTTTCTATTTCCTCACCTCACATGCTTTCTTCAATCTACTTCACTTGCAATAATATCCTTCCACTTGGCTGAGACTTGTCAAGGTCAGAAATTTAGTTCTCTGTTACCAAATCCAGTAAAAAAAAAAACCTCTCTGTTCTTATCTTAAGTGACTCCTTAACAACTTTTGACAGTTGACCACATGAATGAGAAAAAATATGGTATGCGAAAATGGCATCGTAGGGATGACTTTGTGGTAAAGAATATAAACTCAGTCAAAGTAACTTAAATAGAAAAGAATTCGTTTGGAAAAAATCTAATATTATCTCACACAATAAGAGCAGGAGGTACAGCCAAGCCCCATAAAATAATTCACTGGGCTGCTCTGAATGTGCATGGTCTCTTGTTTTTGCTTCTCTGCATGTCTGCTTCGTGCTTATGCTCCTTTAAAGATGACCAATATATACACCTTTCTAGGTCAAGGGATCAACAAAGACCCACAAGAGTCCCTAAGTCCCTCATAATAAATTCCCATGAGAGAAACTTGATCAGTCCTGCTTAAAGTGTGCATCTTTTCCCAATTAGCCATGGCCAAGGAGTGGCAGGGTCATGGTGATGGTTAATTTTATGCACCAACTTTGCTAGGCTACAGCACACAGTTGTCTGCTCAAACACCAGTCTAGATGTTGCTGTGAAGGTATTTTTTAGATGTGATTAACATTTAAATCAGTAGCCTTTGAGTAAAGCCGATGACCCTCCCCCCCCACCCCATTATGTGGGTGGGCTCATTCAATCTGCTGTAGGCCTTAAGAGCAAAGACTGAGGTTTTGGAAAAAAAAAAAAAAAAAGGCTTTTGCCTCCAGACTCTGCAAGATAGAAACCCTGACTCACTTTCCAGGCTGTGGGCTTGCCATAAGAATTTTAGACTCACCATGCCCTGCAGTCACATGAGCCAATGCCTTAAACTAAATCCATCTCTGAGAGAGAGAGAAAAATCTATTGTGTTTCTCTGGAAAACCCTGACTAACGCAGTCACAAAGAATAAGCTTGGCCATAGGGGTCTCCCCTATGGCTGGCGAGCAGGTTTAGAGCACAAGATATGGGCAGAAGTGACCCAGATGTATTATATTTAGCATTACCAGAGAATCTCAAACTTATAACCAGTTATGCATGCTCAAGTAGAGACTGGCCAACAATAATATTAAAATATTAGCATGTGTTCATTACTATTTATTGTGTCATCAAATAAATACAATTAATATTATTAGTTACATAATTTAATTTCAATATCTTCTATCATTATTGACATTTTATAGCTAGAATTAAAATAGGAAAGATACTTTGGAACCCTCTGCATTCTTGGAGTAAGAGAAGAGGTGACAGTTTCAAAAGATATCCTATATATAAGAAAAGTTCATTGTAACGGAGCAAAGAGATGAGAAGCCCAAGGAAAAGAGTAGGAAGGAATCTGACCTCACTTTCTGACAGCAACTAGTCACTAGTAAACCTTTCTTCTTGCCCCCTTCTTTCCAGGATAGCAAAAGACTATCTTGAATTCCATTCTAAATATAAAATACTTATCCAAATGCTAAAATGACTGAAGAAATATAGATGAGGTGGTGTTTCGTTTTTGTCTGTGTGTGTCTTATTTTCACATCATTTATAGTTAGAGTAGATCCATAATTTAACTAGAATTCTACTGACTAGAAAATAAGTTACGCAGGAACTGAGGTGTGGAGAAACGGTGTGAGGAAGGAAAATGTGATGCTAAATTAAACAGCTGGGGGTGCTAGAGGACACCCACGATGACCCCCCCAAGTCAGCTCCCTACAAGGGTCTTTCTGCCCAGTGTTGCTCCCGTCAACAGAACGAGGTCCAGTCCAGTTCAGAAGTAAAGGAAAGCTTTCTGCTTTGGTCAAAGAACAAGCACGCTCTCTAGCACACGTGCTCTCCAAAGCCCGTGGGCGGGGCTGCTCTGTAGGGTTCTGGTCCACAGCAGAAGGGGCACAGCTGTGAAGGAGCTGCTTCACTGGGGTCTCCTCAGCGGGGAGGGGCGGAGTTCTCGAGGGCAGGGGGCAGCTGAGATGCTCTGGCTCCTGAAGGCAGAGGCCTGTGCCGGCGCTCCGCTGAGCTGAGTTGCCAGGCGCAGCCATTTCGCACTAGCAGCTCCAGGCTGAAGGTCCGGGTAGGAGGCTCTGCACGCGCCATCCTTTGAGCAAGTGAAAGTATATGAAGCACGAAAGAAAAAAAGAAAAAAAAGGTTAGACTTTACTTTATGACCCAGATCCCATGTTTATTTTCTGGGAATTGTCAACGGGCTTTGCTGATGACAAATCCGTCCTCTGTCTTTTGTCCTGCTCTTCATTCCTGAGGGGCGCGGAGGGGCGCCGCTCCGTCTTCTGAAACTGCTTCCTATTGATTCTGGCCGTGGTCGTAACCCTGGGTGGAGGAGCAGAGCTTCTCCCCAGTGCCTTTAGATGTGTTTGATGGTCACCAGGCCTTAGCCCTGACTGTTCGCATTCCTGAGTGACCACGATTTGGAGTTGTATAGATTCTGTTACTGAACCAAACTTGGTAGACGAGGGTCTACCACTCGCCCTTGTGCAGTAAAGCTAAACTGCCCACCTCGGGTTGTGGTAAAGAAAAGCGCAGTGTTTACTGCAAGGCCAAGCAAGTGCTGGTGGCTAATGGTAAAAAGACCTGAACTCCCTGATGGCTTTCAGGTGTCCCTGGTTTTTTAAAGACAGGGTGAGGGAGAAGGTTGCACGGTGCACGATCAGCTCATAGATGTTCTTCTGATTGGTTGGTGGTGAGGTAACAGGGTGGTATTTTGGGAATCAACATCATCAACCTGCTGGTTCCAACCGGTCTGGGGTCTACGTGCTTGTGGGCAGCATGCAGTTAACATCTTTCACCTGATCGGGCTTCTAGTATCTGTGAAACGGCTCAAGGATTTGGCTCAGAATGTTTTCTACGGCCCTTGAGGAGGAACTAAGGGTCCTTGACTTTGTTTAATGGCTAAACTATTATTATTTTGTCTTGCTTGACTCTTTTCCTTTGTTTCTGTATTTTCTCACTTCTCTGATTGAATTTATTCTTTGGAACCGAGGGAAGGTCTAGGAGGCTAAAGCTTTTCTACAAACAAGAGGCAGGTGGAGGGCATGGGGCAGAGGGGGCGTCTGTCCCAGAAAGGCCCCATAGGCTCCTGCTCCATTTCATAAAACTTTTGAAGACGGACACCAGACAATTTAGGAGGCATGGCCCAAGTATCAGCAAGAGAATCATGGTCATTAGGGGCCCAGGAAAGGTAAAAACTAAATGATGCCAGGGAGGTCTGTTTTACGTTGCTCCGCATTTGTTTGGCCAAATTCGGCTGACTGGTTTTTGCTAGTCCAGGTGCTATTCCCAGTCGTCTGAAATACCTGACAGTGAAATCAATCTGCCAGTCTTCCCCAGGGTATGCCCCTCTGGCTGAAAGGGCCTTATCTGGGCGCCTCCTTGTGGGGGACGGGGGAAGGTGGTCTGGTATTTGTGTTGTTTATTGTGCATATGGGGCATGTCTCGACTATTCGACTGATTATACTTTTCATGCCAGGAGTTACCATGACCTCCACTAATCAATTATATAGGGCTTCCCTCCCATAGTCAGTTCTTTGATGAGCCTCCCTGATGGCTTGACAAGCTGCAGTTTGGGAGAAGAAGTATTGCTCATGATCATTAACTAGCCACACATGGCTTCCTAGGTTTCTGTTGAAGCCCCATTTCTGGGCATTGTTTAATTCTTCCTTTGTGTAGATTGGGGAGTAATTGGATGGATCTGGCCTTCGAGGTATAAAAGGTAGTTGCCAAGTTAGTGGTTCTAGGGCCACCCTTTTTGCAGTTGCGTCCACTTTTTTGTTTCCCTTTCTTGTCTCTGCATCCTCTTTTGGTGACCCCTACAATGAATCACTGCCACCTTTTTTGGAAGCTGTACTGCATCTAGGAGTCTCAATATGTTTAATCCATGTTTCACCTGCTTATTCTATGCAGTAAGCACACCTCCTTTTTTAAAAAAAAATAGCTCTGTGTGCATGTTGGATGGCATATGTCTTCCGGGAATCTGTGTAAACATTTAAGATCTTCCCTCTCCCGAGCTCTACGGATCAGATGAGGGCCATCAGCTCAGCCTTTGGGCAGAAATCCCTGGGGGTAGGCTTCTTGCCTCTATGACTTGAGTCTGGGAGGTCACTGTGTATCCCACCAACCTTTTTCTCTCTCTCATAAAATCACTCCTGTCTGTGAACCATTCCTCTTTGGCGTTTAGGAGAGGCTCACTTACTAACTTCCTAGGTTGGGGTGACTGGAATAGATCATGTCTATAGTTTCTATACAGTCATGCTCCGGGGATCCCGTTTCTGTGGGTAGCAGGCTGGCAGATTTTAGCATGTGACAGGTTTCTATGCTGGCCACTGGGTTGTCTAAAAGCATAGCCTGAACTTGAATCGACCTTGCAGGGGATAGCCACTCTGTTCCCTTAGAACTTACTAAAGCCTGAATGTGGTGTGGGGTCCATATAGTGACTGGCTGGCCAAACGTTAACTTTTCAGCCTCCTTTAGCAGGGTTGTAGTAGCTGCTACTGCCCCTAGGCAAGGAGGCCATCCCTCAGCAGTTTGATCTAACTGTTTTTTTTGGTTTTTTAAAATTTATTTATTATTTATTTATTATTTTATTTTTGGCTGTGTTGGGTCTTCGTTTCTGTGCGAGGGCTTTCTCTAGTTGCGGCAAGCGGGGGCCACTCTTCATCACGATGCGCGAGCCTCTCACTGTCGCGGCCTCTCTTGTTGCGGAGCACAGGCTCCAGACGCGCAGTCTCAGTAGTTGTGGCTCACGGGCCTAGTTGCTCCGCGGCATGTGGGATCTTCCCAGACCAGGGCTCGAACCCGTGTCCCCTGCATTGCCAGGCAGATTCTCAACCACTGCGCCACCAGGGAAGCCCTGATCTAACTGTTTAGAGGAATAAGCAATCACCTGAGCAAGGGGTCCCAGTTTTTGAGCTGATGCCCAAAGGGCGATTCCCCGTCTCATGAAGGGTTTAGTTAAGGTCAAAGGGTTTAGTTAAATCTGGGAGGGCCAGGGCAGGGGTCTCTAGTAATTGCTTTTTCTTTTTCTTCTTGTTTTTTCCCTCTGACATGTTGCACTTTATCTTTTTTTTTAATTTTTATTTTATATTGGAGTATAGTTGATTTACAGTGTTGTGTTGGTTTCAGATATACAGCAAAGTGATTCAGTTATACATATGTATATATCTATTCTTTTTCAGATTTTTTTCCTATATACGTTATTACAGAATATTGAGTAGAGTTTTCTGTGTTATACAGTAAATCCTTGTTGATCATCTATTTTATATACTGTGGTGGGTATATGTTAATTCCAAACTCCTAATTTATCCCTCCCCTCTATGTTTCCCCTTTGGTAACTATAAGTTTGTTTTCTATATCTGTGAGTCTGTTTCTGTTTGGTAAATAAGTTCATTTGTATCATTTTTTTAGATTCCACATATAAGTGATATCATATGATATTTGACTTTCTCTGACTTACTTCACTTAGTATGATAATCTCTAGGTCCATCCATGTTGCTGCCAATGGCATTATTTCATTTTTTATGGCTGAGTAATATTCTGTTGTATATACATACCACATCTTATTTATACATTCATCTGTCAGTAGGTACTTACGTTGCTTCCACGTCTGGGCTATTGTAAATAGTACTGCAATGAACACTGGGGTACAACTATCTTTTCAAATTATGGTTTTCTCCAGATATATGCCCAGGAGTGGGATTGCTGGATCATATGGTAGCTCTACTTTTAGGGGTTTTTTTTCTTTTCTAATTATTTTTGGCTATGTTGGGTCTTCATTGCTGCGTGCGGGCTTTCTCCAGTTGCAGTGACCAGGGCTATTCTTTGTTGCGGTGCACAGGCTTCTCATTATGGTGGCTTCTCTTGTTGCGGAGCACGGGCTCTAGGCACGCAGGCTTCAGTAGTTGGGGCTTGCGGGCTCAGTAGTAGTGGCACCCAGACTTAGTTGCTCTGCAGCATGAGGGATCCTCCCGGACCAGGGATCAAACCCATATCCCCTGCAGTGGCAGGCAGATTCTTAACCACTGCACCACCAGGGAAATCCAATATTTTTAGTTTTTTAAGGAACCTCCAAAGTGTTCTCCATAGTGGTTGTACCAATTTACATTCCCACCAACAGTGTAGGAGGGTTCCCTTTTCTCCACACCTTCTCCAGTATTTATTGTTTGTAGACATTTTTGATGATGGTCATTCTGACTGGCGTGAGGGGATACCTCATTGTAGTTTTGATTTGAATTTCTCTAGTAATTAGTGATGTTGAGCATATTTCATGTGCTTTTTGGCTATCTGTATGTCTTCTTTGGAGAAACATCTATTTAGATCTTCTGCCCGTTTTATTGGGTTCTTTGTTTCTTTTGATGTTGAGCTACATGAGCTGTTTGTATACTTTGGAGATTAATCCCTTGTCAGTAGCATCCTTTGCAAATATTTTCTCCCATTCTCTGGGTTGCCTTTTCATTTTGTTTATGTTTTCCTTTGCTGTGCAAAAGATTTTAAGTTTAATTGGGTCCCATTTGTTTATTTTTGTTTTTATTTTCATTACTCTAGGTGGATCTAAAAAGATATTGCTGCAATTTATGTCAAAGAGCGTTCTGCCCATGTTTTCCTTTAAGAGTTTTATAGTATCCAGTCTTACATTTAGGTCTTTAATCCATTTTGAGTTTATTTTTGTGTATGGTGTTAGAGAATATTCTAATTTCATTCTTTTACATGTAGCTGTCAGTTTTCCCAGCATTACTTATTGAAGAGACTGTCTTTTCTCCATTGTATACTCTTGCCTTTTTTGTCATAGATTAATTGACCACAGGTGCGTGGGTTTATTTCTGGGCTTTCTATCCTGTTTCATTGATCTATAAGTCTGTCTTTATGCCAGTATCATACTGTTTTGATTACTGTAGCTATATACTATAGTTTGAAGTCAGGGAGCCTGATTCCTCCAGCTCCGTTTTTCTTTCTCAAGACTGCTTTGGCTATTTGGGGTCTTTTGTGTTACATAAAAATTGCAAAATGTTTTGTTCTAGTTCTGTGAAAAATGTCATTGGTAATTTGATAGTGATTGAATTGAATCTGTAGATTGCCTTGGGTAGTATAGTCATTTTGACAATATTGATTCTTCCAATCCAAGAATATGGTATATCTTTCCATCTGTTTGTGTCATCTTCGATTTCTTTCATCAGCGTCCTATAGCTTTCAGTGTACAGGTCTTTTGTCTCCTTAGGTAGGTTTATTCCAAGGTATTTTATTCTTTTTGATGCGATGGTAAATGGGATTGTTTAATTTCTCTTTCTGATCTTTTGTTGTTAGTGTATTTGGATGCAATAGATTTCTGTGTATTAATTTTTTATCCTGCAACTTTACCAAATTCATTGACTAGCTCCAGTAGTTTTCTGGTGGAATCTTTAGGATTTTCTATGTATAGTATCATGTCATCTGTGAAGAGTAACAGTTTTACTTCTTCTTTTCCAATTTATATTTCTTTTATTTCTTTTTCTTCTCTGATTGTCATGTCTAGGACTTCCAAAACTATGTTGAAAAGAAGTGGGGAGAGTGGACATCCTTGTCTTGTTCCTGATTTTAGAGGAAATGGTTTCAGCTTTTCACCATTGAGTATGATGTCAGCTGTGGTTTGTCATATATGGCCTTTGTTACGTTTAGGTAGTTTCCCTCTATGCCCACTTTCTGGAGAGGTTTTATCATAAATGGGTGTTGAATTTTGTCAAAAGCTTTTTCTTCATCTATTGAGATGATCATATGTTTTTTATTCTTCAATTTGTTAATGTGGTGTATCACACTGATTTGCGGATATTGAAAAATCCTTGCATCCCTGGGATAAATCTTACTTGATCATGGTGTATGACCCTTTTAATGTATTGTTGGATTCGGTTTGCTAGTGTTTTGTTGAGGATTTTTGCATCTATTTTCATCAGTGATATTGGCCTGTAATTTTCTTTTTTTGTGGTATCTTTGTCAGGCACAGGTGTGCTGCTCCCAGCACTCCAGATCAAAGTGCCAGGTTCTTCACACCGTAAGCTGCTGCCATCTTGAAGTGTCCTGTGCAGTGCTTGTGCACACGGCCCACTGAGCTGAAATGCATGTAACCATTTTGCACTAGAAACTCCAGTCTGAAGCACTGAGTGCAAAGCTTCTGCACACAGCACCCTATGAGCAAGTGAAACTAGACTAAGTGCAGATTCTATTTTCATTTCCCAGGAACTGTTAATGGGCTTTGTTGGTGACATAGTTAGATGAAAATATCCCATGGGCTTCTAAAAACAGTACTCTAGAGTTTGGGAGAGGCCACCATTACAATGCTGTGGAAACCATGCTCTGAAACATAGTACTTAAAGATAGGAAAGTCGATGGGATTGCCAAGGGAGAATGTGTCAAGAGAAAAAGGAGAGCTTTGTACACTTTTATGGATTTCAAACAGGGAAAGAGGTCTGAGATAAGGGAGATAAGACATGCACTATGTAGCAGGCACTATTGTTTGCCTCTCAGGCACATTTTTCCTCTTTCATTTTTGCTGTCCAAGTCCCAGTTTATTCCATGTTGCCATACTTCACTCAGGGAATGGTGAGCTACTGCCAGCTCCAGGGGTAAATTCTAAGTGATCTATGCTGATCATGATGCTCCATTCCTCTTGCCGTAGATTGATTTAGGCACATACACATACGTATATACACATACACATACATGTATACATATACACAAGTCTGGCCAATGCATTATGAGGGGAAACCTGCTGTGGAGACTGCCAGGAAAGATATATTTGCTACTAATAAAAAACACATGTGAAGAGGAGGTCCCCTTCTCCTGTGGTTGTTGTGCCTCTTTGAACTGCTGCAACCACCTTGTAGCGATGAAGGAAGCTAGCTCAAGGATGACAGAGTAGAAAGTGGAAGGAATCTTGGCTCTTGATCACATCACTGAATTGTTGTTTACCCTAGAGACAAAATATTTCAGAACTATGGGAGGTAACTTCTCCCCAGCGTTTTTAAATCAGTTGAGTAAGATTTTCTGTTATTGTATTTGCAGCCAAAAGTGCAAATTAATATATGAATTACAGTCAGAGCCTTCGAATCAAGGTGAATAAGGATCAGTAGTGTCAAATGTTTCTGATAATTCAAGAATAAGGAAAAAAAGTCATTGGTCTAGATTCAAACTCAAAACGAAAAAATGAAAATCTAATTTTGTAAACTATACGTGTGCTATATTAAATGAATGCAGGTTAGAAGTACATTTTAATCATACTTGTGTGAATAAATGAAAAATATATCAGTCAGAGTTTAATTAGAAAAGAAGAATGACTAGGAGGTAGATGATGGATGGATGGATGAATGATGAATAGGTAGGTAGATAGATAAAATAAGGGGATTTGATACAAGGATTTGACCTTATTGATTGTGAGAGCTGGGTAAGTAGTCTCTATAAGGTTGTTGACTTTGCATCTGATGCTGTAGCTTGAAGTCCACATAGCAGACAGTTGGGAAGGGAAAATGGATATAAAGTGAGGAAGAGCAAAAACAATCTCAAACTCACAAGCATGAGCTAGATCTCGAGAACAGTCTGACAAATGTGTCCATTCTTGTTGCCTCTCACCTTAATGGAATGTGTCCTGTGGGAACCAAGGCACTTCATCAAGTCAAGGAGACAGAGACACTAACTCCAGGGGTGGCAGACTCCAGGGGTGCAGTCCTGGCCACTTCCTCACCCTAGGTGAGCCAGCAGATAAGCAACAAGATGTCTAACACACATATGGCTGCTTCTTCACCTCTGCTCTCCAAATCCCCCACAGATATATCCCTTGTGGCCCACCCTAACTGGCAACAAACAGGTAAAGGAATTTAGGGGAATGTAATGTAGCCTAGCCAAGGTGACACATTACAAAGTCATCAAAACTTGCCTGTCTCTTATGAAAGAAATAGTCAATAATATCATTATGTTACTTTTTGTAATCTAATAAGATGGCCTTTGGAAAGAACATTTAAATATTAACATGTATCCTTACCAGAGCCTTTTAGTAGCATCTATTTTGCAAAATACTTGCACCTGCTCAGGCATCCTACTATTTCAATTAGAAGTTATAAATAAGAGAGCATTTATCACCACTAAACTTGGTGAATTTGCAGGTAGTAAGAATATATATTCTGAAAGCACTTGCTTTTACAGACATATATTCCTTGCTCTGATGGCAAGAAACTTCTACTAAACTTCCATCCTCTAGTCTTAATTTTGCCCAAATTTATCAAAAGTACTATTGTCCCCACACAGAAGATTTAACCCTATAATGAAGGTCATGTGGGAACAAAGTAAATGTAAAAAAAGATATTATTTAATATCTGAAAAACCTATTTTGCCAGACATGTTTTTCTATGTTATAGTCGAACTAAAGTCTAAGGCAAATAAATCATAGATATGTTCAGAACTATATAAAAGGCAAAGTCAAGAAGTATGTGTTTACAACTGATTTCACAATTAATTAGCCTGTATCCATTTGGGCAGGTCAGTTGACCTCTTTGTGTCTCTCTTATTTATTAATTGAAACACATGAAGCAAATTCTAAGATTAATCTCTGACTCTGATTCTATATAAATAAAAACATTTAGATGTATCCATATATTTCATTCCAAAATATTTAGGGAGTATAGAATAAAACAATTTAAAACATAAAAATACTTCTACTAACTCCTCTGACACTGGCATATATATAGTGTAAGCATATCATTAAAAGAGGTATTAACTATTTTGGTTTATTTGCATAGACCAAAAAACATAAATCCAGCCAGAGAAATTTTGCATCAACTGTATCATACATTTTTCCTTACACATTTTTATTTGTACAAATTAATTAGAAATCTTTAGTCCCAAATAAATAGACAATATGCAAAGAAAATATATATTGCTTAAAGATACATATGTGACCACATCAGCTTTGAGAACAGCAAAGAGGGTAGATTTTCCCTGCTACCTAATAACACTTCTGTGATATAATAATAAAGTGGTCAGACAAGTGGATGATGCAAACAAAACAGGAAGCACAAACTTAGACTCATGTCATGTATACGTAGGAACTTGATATATCGCAAAGTTTACACCACGGATCAATGGGAATAGGAAGGACTGTTACCTGATAGTGTTAGAGGAACTGGTTCACAATATGGAGAAAAGTAAACCTATATTCTCACCTAAAACTATGAACAAAGTAGCTTCTAAATGAATTAAAAACTTAAATGTGAAATCTAAAACTATAAAAAGTGAATAGAAGATAATGTAGGAAAACATTTTGTGACCAATGTGCAGATAAAGGACTTAAAATCCAAAAGTACAAACCATAAGGCAAGGAAAAGATAATGGACTTGATTAAGAATTTTTATTCAATAAAAAATACCATGAAAAAGTTAATGATAATAAATTGGGAGGTGATATTTACAATATTTTAAACCAATAAGGGACTAATTTTCTGGCATCCCAAAGGAATTAAGAATCAACAAGAGAAAAGAAAAGCAATAGAAAAAAATGGTCAAAATATATGATCAGGCAATTCACAGAAGAAACGTAAATGAATATGAGATATATGAAGATATGTGAAGAGGATGCTCAAATTCACGGCTAATCCAGAGAAATGCAAAACAAAAATGAGAATTAAAAAAATAACATATGGAAAGATGTTCATCATCATGTATCATTAAGGAATTGCAAATAAAAATAACGATGAGATATTATTACACACTTATTAGCGTGACCAGAATCCCAAACACTGATACCACCAAATGCTGGAAAGGATGTAAAGCAGCAAGAACTCTCATTCATTGCTGGTGAGAATACAAAATGGTAGCCACTTTGGAAGACCGTTTGGTAAGAGTATGTCTTACAAAACTAAACATACTCTTACTATACAATCTCTTTGGTATTTACTCAAATGAGTTGAAACTTAGGTCCACACCAAAACCTGCACATGAATGTTTATATGAATGCTTCATTCATAATTGCCCAAATTTGGAAGCAACCAAGATGTCCTTCAGTCCATCAGGGGATAAGTAAACTGTTACATCTAGAAAATGGATTATACTTCAGTACTAAAAACAAACAAAAAATTATCAAGTCATGAAAAGATGGAGGAAACTTAAATGTATATTACAAAATGAAAGAAGCCAATGTGAAAAGTCTACATCCATAAGATTCCAACTGTGTGACGCTCTAGAGATGGCGAAACTATGGAGAGAGTAAAAGGATCTATGGTTGCCAGGGGTTGGGGGGAGGAAGGAATGGGTAGGCAGAGCATAGGGAATTTTTAGGGCAGTGAAGCTATTCTGTATATTATAATGGTGGAAACGTTTTATTATACATTTGTCAAAACCCATAGAATGTAAACAACCAAGAGTGAACCCTAATGTGAACTATGGACTTTGGGTGATAACAGATGTGTCAATATAAGTTCATTGATTATAAAAAATTTACCACTCTGGTGAGTGACTTTGTTAGTAGGGGAGACTGTGCATATGTAGGGGTAGGGAGTATATGGGAAATCTCTACACCCTCCAATCAGTTTTGCTGTGAAACTAAAATGGCTCTATAAAACAAAATCTATTTTTTTAAAGAGAGAAGCAATAAAACAAAAAAATCAATACAACCAAAAGCTGATTTTTTTTTTTAAAGAGCAACAAAAATGGTAAACCTCTAGCTAGACTGAAGAAGAAAAAAAGAAGCTACAATGTTCCTGATTAATATCAGGAACAAAAGAAAAGGGAAACATTACTGCAGATCCTACAGATATTTAAAAGATAATAACTATAGGCCAAAAAATTTTACAACTTAGAGAAAATGTACAAACTCCTTGAAAGACACAAATTGTCAAAACTGAAAAAGTAGAAAATCTGAATAGTCCTATATCTACTAAAGCCAGTCCACATGGCTTCACTGGTAAGTTCTAGCAAACATTTAAAGAAGAAATAATATGCCTACACAAACTGTTTTAGAAAACAGAGAAAAGGCACAGCAAAGGAAACCATCCACAAAATGAAAAGACAACCTACTGAATGGGAGAAAATATTTGCAAATGATATGACTGGTAAGGGATTAATATCCAGCATATATAAACAGCTCATACAACTCAACATCAATAAAACAAACAACCCAATTAAAAAATGGGCAGAAGTACTGAATAGACATTTTTCTAAAGATGAAATGCAGATGGCCAACAGGCACATAAAAAGTTGCTCAACATTGCTAATCATCAGGGAAATGCAAATCAAAATCACACTGAGATACCACCTCACATCTGTCAGAATGGCTATCATCAAAAAGAACACAAACAGCAAATGTTGGTGAGAATGTGGAGAAAAGGGAACCCTTGTACACTATAGATGGGAATGTAAATTGGTGCAGCCACTGTGGAAAACAGTATGAAGATTTCTCAAAAAACTAAAGATAGAACTATTATATAACCCAGCAATTCCACTCCTGGGTATAGATCTGAAAAAAAACAAAGACATTAATTTGAAAAGATATGTGCACCCCAATGTTCATAGCAACAATATTTGTAAACTGTAATTGCCAAGATATAGATGCAACCTAAGTGTCCATCAACGGATGAATGGATAAAGAGGTTGTGGTGTATATATATGGATGGACTTGGGGTGCATTATGCTAAGTGAAATAAGTCAGAGAAAGACAAATACTGTATGATATCACTTATATGTGGAATCTAAAAAATACAACAAACAAATGAATAAAACAAAAAAGAAGCAGATTCACAGATGCAGAGAACAAACTAGTGGTTAAGTGGGAAGAGGGGGGGCAATACAGCAGTAGGGGATTAAGAGGTACAAACTATTAGATATGAAATAAGCTACAAGGATACATTGTATAACACAGGGAATGTAACCCATATTAACTATAAATGGTGTATAACCTTTAAAATTTTAAATCACTATATTGTACACCTGTAACTTATGTATTGTACAGCAACTATACTTCAATTAAAAAAAAAAACTAAAAATTACACAATACCATAAACAAAATGACAAACAGTTAATACCCCTAATATGTAAGAACCCTTATAAACCTGTAAGAAAATGACAAAATATTCAAAATCAAAACGGGCAATTAAAAAATTAGCCAACATATTTTTAAAAATTTTCACCTTCACTATTTTCAGTCATCAAAAAAGGAAACAGGGATCTGCTGGTGGGAGTGGAAAATGATCTCTCAGAAAGGCAATTTGGAAATATTTGCCCAAAATCTTAAGACCCACAAATTCCACTTCTAAAAAGCTATAGTAAGGAAATAGTGATGTGCCAGGTATATTTATTAAAGTTTTATTTATAATAAGGAAAAATAGAGTCTATATGCTCAACAGTGGGGATTGGTTAAACAAATTTGTGTTATGCAGTTATTAAAAAATATATAAAACCCATTTTATATCATATTGCTGTTATATCACATTGTAATATCATGTTATTAAGTGAAAAGCAGGCTATAAATTAATACACATACACACATCGAACATATAAATATACATACATGTGTGACCACAATATTTTAAACATTATATTTAAAATATTTAAAAAAATATTAACAGCGGTTACCTATAGACAGTGGGGACAGTGCTGGAATTTTTTTACTCTTCTTTGTATTTTCCACATTTTCCAGATTTTCTACCATGGGAAAAGCTACTTTTTTTTCTAGGAGTCTGAACTTTGTCATTTTCACTATGTCTTATTTTCACAATTTTTGCCCTTTATTTTTGATCCGAAATAAACATTAATAGCAAAAAAAAAAAAAAAAAAAGAGAAAAGGAATATACTTCTCACCTCAACCTACAAGATCAGCGTTATCCTACTCAAACCAGAAAAAAAAAGTTATAAAATAATACAACAAAACTACTGACAAATATCACCATGAATATAGATGTAAAATTTTAAACAAAATATTAGCAAGTTGAATCCAACAGTATATGGAGAAGGGAAATACACCTTGATTAAATAGGGTTTATCTGAGGAATGCCAGGTTAGTTTGACATTTAAAAACCAATGTAATTCATATTAATATGAAAGAAGAAAGAACACATCTCAACAGACATTTATGATAAAATGTCTCCACAAACCAAGAAGAGAAGGTTAACTTACTAAGCCTGATAAAAAGCATCTATGAAAAACTTACAGCTATGATCATACTTAACAGAGCAAGACAAATGCTGAGATAAGGGATAAGCCAAGGATGTCCACTCCCACCCCCTCTCCCATTATCAACACTGTACTGGTGGTAAGGAAAGGAAAAAAGTATACAGTTAGGAATGAAGGAATTGAAGCTGTTTTTATTTGCAAACAGGATCATGTACATAGAAAGACCTAAGGAAATTATCCTCCCCCTCCCCTGCAATCTACTGGAATTAATAGTTTAGCACATTGGCAGGATGCAAGGTCAACACAAAAATCAACAGTATAACTATACACTAGAATCAAAACATTGGTAATTGAAATAAAGTACTTACAATAGCATCCAAAAATACGAAATTTGGGACTTCCCTGGTGGTCCAGTGGTAAAGAATCCGCCTTACAATGCAGGGGATGCGGGTTCCATCCCTGGTCAGGGAACTAAGATCCCACATGCTGCGGGGCAACTAAGCCCGCGCACGACAACTGCTGAGCTCCGGCGCCTCAACTAGAGCCCGCCTGCCGCAAACTACGGAGCCCACGCGCTCTGGAACCCCCGCACCACCACTACAGAGCCCACGTGCCCTGGAGCCTGTGCGCCACAACTAGAGAAGAGAAAACCCACATGCCACAACTAGAGAGAAGCCCACACACCTCAGCGAAGATCCCGCGTGCTGCAAGTAAGACCTGACACAGCCAAAAAAAAAAATCCTATCAAAAGTCACCTAAAAAAAAAATTACTAAATTTGTAGAGATAACTTTAACAAAATAAATGTAAATTCAATTCACTGACAACTAAAAAAACACTGCCGAGAGAAATTAAATACGTAAATAATTGGAGAGATAAAGCATGTTTGTAAACTAGAAGATTCAGTGTTTTATTACGATGCCAAGTCTCTCCAAATTTATCTATAGATTCAACACAATTTCAATAAAATCCTAAGAAGATTTTTTTGGTAGAAATTTACAAGCTGACTAAATGTATAAAGAAATACAAAGGACCTAGAGTAGCCAAAACAATTTGGAAAATGTACAAAGTTGGAGTACTACTCTTAGTACCTGACTTTAAGAATTATTTATAAAGCTACAGTAATCAAGATCATTTTATTTTGGCCCAGGGATATTAGATATATAGTCAATAGAAAAGAAGGGAATGTCCAGAAATAGACACACACGTGGTCAATTTTTTTTTTTTTTTTTATAAAGGAGTCAAAAAATTCAATGAGGAAAGGTTACTCTTTTCAATAAATGATGCCACAGAAACTGGACATCCAGTATGGAGGGAAAAAAATGAATCTCAACTCTTACTTCACATTGCACAGAAAAAATTAACTTGAACTGAAACAATGACCTAACAGAACAGCGAAAACTCTTCTAGAAAAAAAAAAGAAAAGCTTTGAGATTTTAGGTTAGACAAAGATTTCTTACATGGGATACAAAATGTATAAAATTTTAAGGAAAAAAATTAGAAAATGGACTTCGTAAAGATTTAAAACTTCTATTCTTTGCAAATTACTGTTAGGGGAAAAAAAAAGGCAGACCATAGATTTGGAGGAAATATTTACAATATACATATCTGATAAATAACTGGTATTCATAATATATTAAAAGTGCTTATGGAGGATGTTGATGATGGGAGACGCTATACATGTGCGGGAGCAGAAGGTATATGGGAAATCTCTGTAGCTTCTGCTCCATTTTGCTAACCTAAAACTGCTCTAAAAAGTAAAATGTATTTAAAACTACAACAGAAAAAAAAGCTTACAACTCACTAGCAAGAAAACAAACTACAAAACAGGCAAAAGATTTGGCAGGGGGCTTCCCTGGTGGTGCAGTGGTTGAGAGTCTGCCTGCCAATGCAGGGGACGCGGATTCGAGCCCTGGTC
The DNA here is from genome assembly GCF_009873245.2 of Balaenoptera musculus. Taxonomy (NCBI): domain Eukaryota; kingdom Metazoa; phylum Chordata; class Mammalia; order Artiodactyla; family Balaenopteridae; genus Balaenoptera; species Balaenoptera musculus. The sequence goes on from NC_045787.1 coordinate 78,887,003, forward strand.
TGGGAGGATCCCACATGCCGTGGAGCGACTGGGCCCGTGAGCCACAATTACTGAGCCTGCGCGTCTGGAGCCTGTGCTCCGCAACAAGAGAGGCCGCGATAGTGAGAGGCCCGCGCACCGCGATGAAGAGTGGTCCCCACTTGCCGCAACTAGAGAAAGCCCTCGCACAGAAACGAAGACTCAACACAGTCATAAATAAATAAATAAATAAATAAAAGAACGTGAATTTCTTTAAAAAAAAAAAAAAAAAAGATTTGGCAGGTACTTTACATAAGACATACAAATGGCCAAAAAGCACATGAAAAGAGATCAACATCATCAGTTATCAATAAAATGCAAATTAAAACCATAATATGACTGCATTACACAACTATTACAATAGCTTAAAAAAACTGACAATAGCTCATGCTGACAAGGATGCAGAACAACTGGAACTTTCATACATTGCAAAGTGACACAGCTGTTTTATGTAACAGTTTGGTAGTTTCTCTAAAAGTTCATTAAGTACTTACCATATGACTTACCAACTCTTTTCCAAGGTATTTACCCAAGAAATGAAAACATATGCAAAAAACAACTTGTAAAGGAATGTTCAAAGAAGTTTTATTCATATTAGCTAAACACTGGAAACCCATTTGTGAGGTGAGCAGTGTATCCATACAATGGAATTTTACAAAGCCATGAAAAGGAACGAACCACGGATATATGTAACAACATGAACTAATCTCAAAAACACTATGTGGAGCAAAAGACAAAAAAGTACATACACTGTATGATTTTTACTAATTTACGTATTAAACTTGTTAGACAAATCTAATATGTAGTATTTTAAAGCAGACCAGTAAGTAGTTTCCTGGGCTACCGTTTAAGTATGGAGATTGACTGGAAAGGGGCAATGAAAACTTCTGGAGTGACGAAAATATTCTGTGTCATGAGTATGTTATATATTTCTCAAACCTCACCAAACTGTATACTTACAGAGCATGCAACTTATTGTACGTATATTACACCCCAGTAAAGATGACTCAAAAAAACTCTCATTTGAGAGTTTCTCTTCTTAGGATGTAAATAGCTCCAAGAGAACATTCCTCCTGTCCTAACAAGAAAAAAGATGGTTAATCTAAAAAAAAAATCATAAGTTTTTCTTGAACCCATTAGAGACCAGAGGTCACCAGGCAACCAAGTGAGCCGAATTATAAAGAATGACAAGACTCTCCAAGAGGAGCTAATATACATTAACTGTATACTATATTTGACATATTATGACAGGAAGAGAGAGTTTATAAAGCAGGTAAGAATAAATTAGTTCAGTTTGAATGAATTCTTAAAGACTGTGTATGGGTTACTGCTGTGGTTTGCAAATGCAGCAAAAACACAGGGATGCTGCAGGAAATTTTAAATTTTCAAGGGAAACACAGTGACAAATATCTATTGGCCCAAAACAACATTAACTACCAGCTTGAGATGGTTCAGTTTCATCATTATATCCCATTACATTGCAAAGCTGTTTTTTGATGGTTTCTTTGATAAACAAGTACTGGGAGAAAATCAGTGTGAAACAGGTGATAAGGGTGGCTGTCTCCAATCTGATTCCATGATCTGAGAAGTTGTACAACAGGTGCACATATCCCATGAAAAAGTACTTAAGGTTATTTTAAGAATAAAAAACAAATATTTTTCTTTTAATACTCCAAAAACTAAGATTAGAAGGGAATTTCCTTAACATGACAAAGGTCATATACAAAAAACCTATGGCTCATACCATACTCAGCGGTGAAAGACTGAATTCTTACCTTTTCCAACCCAGATGGGAATAAGGTAAAGATGACCATTTTTACCAACATTATACTAGAGGTCATTGAAAGGACATTAAAGGAAGAAGAAAAGGCATCAAGATTGTGAAGATACAATTTTTTTCTTTTCACAGAAGATGTGTTTATCTATGTAGAAAATCTCAAAGAATCTGGAATTAGAGCTAATTAGTGAGTATAGCAAGGTCACAAAATAAAGGTCAAATCCAAAAAACAATGAACACTTAAAAATTGAAATTTAAAAAAACATAATAGTAGAAAAATATGAACTACTAAGGGGTAAATTTAACAATATATGTGTAAGATTTGTACACTGAAAAACCACAGCACCTGATGAAATTAAAGACCTAACAACAGACATATATACTGGGTTCATAAGTCAGAAGTCTCAATATTGTTAAATTGTCAATATTCTCCAAATTGATTATAGATTTAATATAATCTCAATAAAGATCCCAGCAGGCTTTTTGGTAGAAATTGAGAAGTTAATCCTAAAATGTACGTGAAAAAGCAAACGAATTTAGAATGCCAAAACAATTTTGAAAAAGAACAAAATTTAGAATTCATACCACTTGATTTCATGATTTACTATAAAGTACAGTAATCAAGATAGTGTGGTGTTAGCATAAGGGCAGAAATATAAATAGGCCAGAATAGGGAGCCCAGAAACAGACCCACATGTATATGGACAACTGATTTTCAACAAGGTGAAATAAAAATTCAGTGGAAGAGGACAGTCTTTTCAATAAATGGTGCTGGAAAAATGGGATATACATATTCCAAAAACAAAATATGAAAAACCCACCCCCACATGCAGTTTTGATCCATATCTCATACTACATACAAAAATCAACTTGAAATGAACCGTAGACTTAAAAGCAGTTCCTAAAAGTATAATCCTTCTAGAAGAAATCATAGGAGAAAAAATCTTTGTGACCTCAAGTTAGGCAAAGATTTCTACACACAAAGAATGAATCATAAGAGAAAAAAATGGATAAACTGGACTTTATCAAAATTTTTTAAATTCTGCATTTCAAAAGAGACTGTTAAGAAAATGAAAACACAAGCCATAGAGTAGGAGAAAATCTTTGCAGCTTATCTGATAGATGACTTGTATCAACAATTCTGTTTTATAAAGTTGGAAAAAGTGTGAACAGATACTTTACCAAAGAGATAAGGATGGCAAATAAATAAACTAAAAGATGTTATCACTAGTCACTAGGGAAACACAAATTAAGTTACCACTGCACACTTATCAGAATGGCTAAAATGCTAAATGCTCACGAGTAGAGAGTAATAAGAACTCTCATCAGTATCTGGTGGGAACATAAAATGGTACATCCACTTTGGAAAATGGTTTGGCAGTTTTTTATAAAGTAAAACATATGATTTACCATACCACCCAGCAATCCCACTCCAAGGTATTTACCAAAGAAAAATGAGAATATGTCTATCCAGAGACCCTTACATGAAATGTTTATAGCATCTTTATTCATAACCCAAAGACTGGAAACCCAGTTGGTGAATGGTTAGAAACAAACTGTAGTACATCCAATACGAGAAATGCTACTCAGTAATAAAAAGGAGGGGATTTTTGCTATTTCACCTGAAAAATATTGCAAATGCGACCTATTTCTCTTGCATTATAGTGTCTTTACAAGTTGTGTTCTTTACTTGTGAGTAGGAAAAGATAGTGGCATGCCATCTAAAAACATATTTCCTCTCAAAAGATAAAATAGACAAATCAAAATGTTTTATATTTTCCATCTACATACCACATCTCTGAATCTTTTCACAAAGTATCATTAAATTTCTTAAGTAGCCATAAATAACAGAAACCAATTTTTCATTTATATGTAAGCACATGCATATTATTTATAACAGTGGAATTAACCTCTATAATTCAAGTCAATAAATATTAAAATCCCTAAAAATATTACTTGGGCCCTTCTCTGCCAATTTCAATTTATGGAAATGACACTTAGTTGTTTCTCTATTTCTCAAGTGTCTCAGGTGATTTATTAGTCAGGTTTAAAAACTGGAAGATAGTAAACAGACTCTAGTAATAGAGATGCTGATAAGGCATACTAAAGTTTCCAATAATACTAACAGATCACCTAACAATGACAAGAAAGAAAAGTTTGGTAATGCTAGCCATTTATGGAACATAGCATTCCTGGGAGACATCAAAATAATGAAAAAAACACAACTGATGTGTGAGGCACTGTTTTAGGTGCTGGGGATACAGCAGTGAACAAAATAAAGGCCCTGCCCTACTGGAACTACATTCTAGTGAAGAGACAATGACAAATGAAAATAATAATAATAATAAAGTCAAGTAATGGTTAAGCGTTAGAAGAGAAAGCAAGATAAGGAATGTAAAAATAAGGGCAGGGTACTAATTTGGAGACCTGAGATGACATTTGAGCTGAGACCTGAGATGACATTTGAGCTGAGACCTGAATTAGGTGAGGGAACAAGTTTTCTGCAAATCAGGGATAAAAATATTCTTAATAGAGGAAACAACAATCCAAAGACCCAAGAGTATTCTCGGGTGTATTCTAAAAACAATGGAAGTAACATGAGTGAGGCAAAACAAACAGAAATAGCTAGGGGGAAAGTGTCATAGATTAGAGAGCTGTGAATGCTGAGTCCATTCATCAAAAATTATGGAACATTTGGAAGTTGTTTTTTTTTCTTTTAACTGTCAGTGATGGAGAAGAGTTGAATCAAGTTTTACTATTTTAAAATTAGGTATCTATTAGATATCTAAGTGGAGATGACTTCATGGGGAGTGGTTGAAGCTGAAGATACTCAGCACAGAAATGGTAGAAGGAAAAACAGTAAAGCTGTTGAGACAGAGAAAAGAAATTCAAAAGTCGTATGCTAGCAACACCATAGGAATTCCAAAAAGTAAAAAGAACTGGGCAAGAGGCAAGATGTGAACAAATAAATAATAAAACCACACCTAGACTTAGCACAGTGAAACTGCACAACACCACAGACAAAGCAAAGGTTTTAAAAGTAAAAAGAGAATAAAGCAGTAAGTGCCAATTCAATTCCATAGCTCATTCTACAGATTGGAAACCTAATGGCGGCCTACAATAATGAAATTACAATGCAACCCACATTTCTGCATGTGAAGTATGTATGTCATCAATACAATCGATTATCCTTATCTCATTTAATAGAATCATTATAAGCTAGGGAGCTTCTTGAAACTGTTTATACCTCTTCAATTTAATATTTAGATCAAAACTCAAATGTAGAATAGAATTTGGAATTAAACTAAGCATCTCCTTCATTTGGGAGTTTGAACTACCAATCCCATTTCAAGTAAAGGTTGGGTTTTGTTTTTTTTTAATTTTTTTAAAATTTTATTTATTTATTTATTTTTGTTTGTGTTGGGTCTTCGTTTCTGTGCGAGGGCTTTCTCTAGTTGCGGCGAGCGGGGACCACTCTTCATCGCGGTGCGCGGGCCTCTCACCATCGCGGCCTCTCTTGTTGCGGAGCACAAGCTCCAGACGCGCAGGCTCAGTAGTTGTGGCTCACGGGCCTAGTTGCTCCGTGGCATGTGGGATCTTCCCGGACCAGGGCTCAAACCCGTGTCCCCTGCATCGGCAGGCGGATTCTCAACCACTGCGCCACCAGGGAAGCCCTGTTGTTTTTTTTTTAACTTAAGAACAAGATGGCTAATGGCCTTTTACAATAGAAAATCTGGCACATGAAGCCCCACTGGAGAACTTGTATAGATACTTGAAAAAAATCTGAAAAGTATTTTTAAAATTCTACTTTACCAAGTAATCTCATCTTTCATTATTTAACATAGGTACTATTTCCTAAATCTAGGTCTTTCTTTATAAAGAATCCAAAGATTTTCTGTAATAAAATCTACCTATTAGGTAGGTGCTAAAAAAAAAAGAAAAAAGAAACAAAATTAGCGTAAAGCATTATGCAAAATCACTCACTATCAATATATAGTCATTTCCAGGAGAAAATGTAATTTCAATTGAATTATTTTCTTTTAAATGTCTAAAAGTAAATGCCTTAAGAATTTAACACAGAAGTTTTGACACTGTTTTGATATTTTTGTTGTTGCACTATTGCCTAGTTGCTTCCTTTTAAACAGTTCCATCCATCAATCTTGCATAAAGTGCTGCAATAATATGTAATAGGTTTTATTTGTATTTTTGAATTGAGTCTTGAATGTAAATAATCTGTTTGATAGAGGTATCTATGTTAATATGCTTGAATGTATCAATTCAGAAACATTTAAAAAATTTTTTTGCATTATTTGCTAAGTAATGAACTACTCAAAATTTTAACAGTTAAGCCACATTAAGCAGTTTACCTTTAACTTTCAGATGAAGCTGGGAAAGTCTAGGAAAAAAATCCTATGTTTAATGATTAGTTGCTTTTTCAAATCCCCCCACCTTAAAAACCCTCATAAAGTTATTTATAGTCCAATGATCATTTTCTAGTCAGAAACAGTAATGTGGTGCGAAGACAGAATTATGCCATTTACCCTTTGTGCATACTCTTGATAAATTTCAAGGAAATGAAATCTGTGTAAACCAGCCTATAATCTACACAAAACTTTACTTAACCTCCAAAACAGATCACAAAAGGGAAATTACATATGTAATCTATGTTTTATGCAACTTTAAGGTCCTAATTTTATTAAGCCCACTCACTGTGAAGTTAATGAATGAATCATTCACCCTCATTTTCCACAGTTTTCCAGTCTGAAAATTATCTTCTAACATACCCTAAGCAAAGAATATTTTCTTTATACGCAAACAGGCCATTGCTTTTAGTAAGAATCATTTATTGTGTATTATTAAGGTGGAGGGTTAATTGGTACAATACTATGCATAATCTCTCATTCTCGAAAAATTAAACACAAATGGATAAAAATGGCAGATCAGAATGAGCATGTAAAAAGACAAAAATTAAGCATATTTTATAGAGAATTTTTCCTGTTATATCTATGTACTAATGTTCTTCTCCATGTGTCTTAAAAAATTTATGGCTTGTTCCTTTTCTACATAATTGCTGATTCTTAAAAATAATGAACATATTTTCCATCAATTAATAAATGTTACATACAGTTTTAGGTTTTTCATTCAACTCAGCTATTAGTTGACTGAAATATTCAACTAAACGTAGCATTGTTAAGAAAGTTAGAGCCCATTCCATTGTCTCAAAAATGTAATACTGTTTTATGAAATTTTCACAATAGGATATAATGCAAATGTCCCAGCTACAAAGTGATAAATTAAAAATGCCAACCCTGATTTGTTTGCTCTGTTAATATTATGATTTTATTAAGCATTATAATTTTTTATTAATGCTATCTTGTAGAATAAAGTAATCATTTATACTAATAGTGGAAAAAAGTGAAAAAGCTTAAAAAATGTGTACCAGCACTAAACTGTTTTATCACTTTTATATTTAATTATAATCAGACGTTTAAAAATTTGAGTTATTCCTCTTGTTATCTGACATACCAGGAAAAGACATTCAGGGTAACTCTGGGCGGGGGTGGGGGGGGGGGGGTGGGCAGGGGGGGATAAAGAAGCTCTGTTTTGTACACATAGTGTAAATTTTAGACCTAATTGGATAAAAGGAAAATATTAAAAAATACATCTATGGACAAATTTCTGTATATCACTCCCACAGCTAATCAAAAGATACATTTAAGAATATTATAGGAATATATCAATATACTTATATTTGTCAAAGTTAAGGTTCAAATTTGTTACATCACAGCACACATCCAAGAATGTATGCCACATGATTAAAAAATTCCCACTGAATATAACAAAATAAAAAAATCTGTAAATAAATATAAGGCATTCTAAAATAATATCTGCAGAAAATCAAGAGTCCAACAGATTTCTATGATCTAAATTTTACTTCATAGATTCATATATTCTTCAAAATAGATTTAACTGTAGTGCTACACATTAACAATATTCAACTGCTTATCAAAATATCCTTTTCTAGAAGCTAAATGTTACTACTTAAAAAAAAAAGTTAAGTGCTTGAGGGAATAAGAATGCAGCAGAAAATTACAGGAGCCCACATATCCTTTTTCTTAAATTTAATTTGTCATATATAAGGTTTTTATATACAATCAGTGTGCATTGTAACAGTTTTTATTAAAAGTCAATCAAGTTTATCTAAAATGTTACCTGGCTGCATAGCACATTTGACATTATTGCCCACATGAAAAGGAAAACAAATGGATTTACAATAACTTTTGGCCATTTGGATTCTGAAAGTGTTCATACACCTACCCTTTTAAACCAAATGCATCTGAAAAAAATGTTTCCAGAGCATGCAGTTTAGATTTTACATTATCATCTCACCATTTTCTTACACAATATTGACTAAAAAAGGGAAAGGAAAGAAATAACATGTATCTAATAAAATAGTCAATATAAAAAGGACTAATGGAATTAAGTGGCCCCTTTCCCCATTTTTTTACATTCTAAACAATGACTCCATCAAGACAAATTATTAAAAAGTGTTATTACACTGATATATATATTTTTAAATGATAAGAAGGCCTGAGTTGGTAGGGAAAGGAACAGTCAAAAAAAGCCTGAGAAGGGGAAGGAAGTAAGGAAAGCTCGTTTAATCCATTTACAGTAATTTACAGCCATTGTTTGTGTGTGTAAAAAGGCATAATAATAGATCACAAACAGGAAATTCCTGGCTATTTTACAGATATAAGTACAGAATTTAAATATTCAAGCTTGTGATGAAAAGCGGCAAGGTGGTCGCAGTGTACATGTAAACAAGTAGCTTTGGAAAGTGAATAAAGTCCTTGAGTGTGTTTTCTTTATTAAGAAAAGAACTCTCTTTCATTCCTTCCTGAAACATGATCACAGGTCAGAGTAAAGTTCATATACAAACATAATTTAAATGGATGTCAGTCTAAAACCACTGACTTAAAAACAGTTTTATCCAGCCTATATGGAAGGGCAGTGTTGAGGTCCCTGTAATAGTAAACATTTTCCATTTCTTTAAAAAAGAAAAGAAAAAGTACTACAATATTTGTAGTACAGTGCAGCATAATCCTTAAATATAAAAATATTTTCTCTTCTGTTGGGATAATAGACCTTGCATCCTGGAAAGAAGTAACAATACTGCTACTGATAGAAGATCTGTTTATATCTTTCAAGTCATGTAAGGCAATTACTGTGTTGGTTTATGATATATGGCTAAAAGAAAAGTCCAGAAAGACACTATCAGTTTTTGTTATGTTTTCCGACTACTCCAGGTATGCTCAGGTGTACTTCTGTGTTCAACTGAGTGTTCAAATGGAGATCTGGAGCCATAAGGAGACCTCTGATCTAGTGGTGATCTAGAGCCACTACTGGAAGCTCTATGGTCCAATTGCCAATCTGAGTGATACCTATAATCCCTGGAAGATTTATGGTGTGTATATTCAGAACTTGACCGATGGTCTGAATGCAACCGATGATCTGAATGAGAACGATGATCAGAATGAGTTCTGTCTTTTAAACTTCCTTCCAAATTTGACCTGTGGTCTCTACTCCTGTGATCATCCAGTTTTCTGTGTTTGTCTCTATCACTATAGTATCTAACAAAAGAGAAATTAGGAATTTTAGTTAAATTAATAATGCTAATTAAATGTTTCCAAATAAACAAAATCTTATTAAAAATAAAACAAAATTACTTTAAAGCATACTTTTAATTGTATACAAATTCAGTGTTTAATCACAAAACTTTGTAAGTGAGCTTAAAAATCACTGGAAATATCTCTGCATGCCTTTGGAAAAACTATTCCATTCATTAAACGAAAGTGAAACCATACAAAGCACTTCAGGTAGCATCTAATTTCTCATGCTCATTTTAGATTGGTTGCTACTTTTTATTCTATGCATCATTTGTCTTAATACATCTTAACTATCTGAAAGTTGGAATTAAGATAACTACATGAATCTAAATACCCCTGAAATCAGAGCCTTTTATGAGCCTGTAAGCAGGAAAAAAAATAAAAACCTCTAAAACAGTGTATGAAATAAATTTGTAAAAGAGAATTTTTATTGGTTGGTGATGCCTATTAAAAGCTTCCTTAATTTGATTACTTATATAGTAAGACTTGATATATAAGTCATTGTGAAATTTACTCCATACATAAATGTGGCAGTTGGCTAAAAAAATTATGGCAGTTTAATGAAAAGTAATCTCTAAAATGTTTGCCTTTTCAAATAAAATACACCAAACATAATTTAATGGTTTTTGGTTCACAAAAGGTCCTTATTATAAACAAAATAAATTGTTACGTAAGTCTGTGAAATTACAAACATTTACCACTACAAATATGGCTTTTCCTTTTCATTGTGTGCCTTTTTCTAATTTTAAGAGCCATTATACAATTGACATGTTTGTAATGTGGCTGTGTTTCTCAGAAGAAATTACTGCAGTGAGCACAACTAAAATACAAAAAAACCTACTAACTTCCTTATTTCTGATCTTTACTTTTACCCTTCTCAATATTTTTGTTTGGCTTACAGTAATGATCACTATAATGAAAATATTCCCTTACCAACAAAGGAGTAAAATATATTATTATATTACAGTTGTTTACTACTTAAAGGCTTCAGAAAAATAATAATATATGGAGAAAACTTCCTGATTTCAGGACTATCTCAGATTGCTTCAAGTTTAACCTCAATGAATTGTTTTCACATAAATTAATTACTCACACAAACATTAGTTTTTTTTTTAATGGAATAGAATGTAGAATTCACCACCACCTCACTTCAGCCACAGTCCATCAATCTTTTATTTTACCTTACTTACTATATTTTTAAGAGTATTTGAGCCAATATTCTCCAAAACCACCAATAATGAATCCCATGACTTATAGAACTCCCTACACTAAACTTTTTCTTATTGTATACTTTGATCTTAAATTTATAATTAAAAATCCATTTTTATAGAGAAATTCAGCTCTTAATATTAACCAAAAGAACTATATTTCAGTTTTTCTTATTTACAAATGAAACCTTTACCTTACATAAGACTTATTTTGATTACCTGAAGACTGAATTGGCCGATAAAGTCAAATACAGCAAATAAAATAAATAAGACATCAATAAGCAAAATTTTAAAACTGTCAAGTTTACCTGCTGTCTTGCTTGTAGTGATCCCAATCACGATGATCTTTACCATTACTAAAAGAAGAATAGGGTCTTTTCCTAGAGTCACTCTTTTTATAAGAATCTCCCTGATGTCGGTCTTTATGATGATCATGATATTGAGATAAGTGCCTATCAGATGAGTAACTGTCCCTGCTGCTATCATCATGATTTGTATTCTCTTTTAATCTTTCCACATCTGTTAGATAGAAGTGTCCAACTTTTGTTAATGACTTAAAAAAATACATGGTAAACAAAAGTAACTTCACTGCTAGATTATAAGAAATCCTGTTTCAACTCCAACTAACAAAACCGGTTCTCAAATACAGGCAGTTAAAGCATTTAGAAATGGCTTTATAAAAGCCATACTAAGGCTTACAAATAGGTTACTTTAATCTGAAATGTGAAAAATCACAACCGAAAAGTATAAGGTCCTTTTCCTTCTTAGAGTATACTTTTGTGACTCTTACACAGAAAGAATACATTATTATTCCAAATAATGTTTTTTTAAAAATATGTTCATTTCAACAATTATTCTATAATTTCTAGAAAGTGGTAATAGGTTGATTTATGGGAAAGTTAATAATAAGCTAAAAAGGATTATTAAGATACTAGATTCGATATAATAACATGGGTATATATCATCTAAAACCCCACCAAAAAACCCCCCCAATTTTAAAATTTACTTTCCAAAACAACTAGCAAGACTTACTTACCTGGATTTCTAATCACTTGAGTATTCAAGTTGCTGTTCTGGTCATTATTTTGCTAAAATAAATGCACATGTGTAAGAATCTTTTAAGTGGCTTCAAACACCCTTATAAAAAACAGGATACAGAAAATCCTTATGCTAAAAGAAGTTCTCAAGATATTAGAATGTATAAATGTAATATTTGCAGATATTTTTTAAAAGCATAAACTATTTGTCCCATGACTTTTTAAAAAGTTTGACTTTGAAATAATTTTAGACTTACAGAAAAGCTGCAAAAATAGTACTGAGGGTCCCCATATGCTTTTTACCAGCTTCTCCAACTGTTAATATCTTATATAACCATGGTATAATGATCAAAACTAAGTAATTAATACTGGTACAGTACTATTAACTGAACTACAGACTTTATTCAGATTTCACATTTTTCCACTGAGATCCTTTTCCTCCAGAATCCAATCTGGTACTCCATTACACTCAGTTTTCATGTCTTCTTAGTTTCCTCCAAACTGGGACAGCTCTTTAGGTTTTTCTTGTCTTCCATGACCTTGATACTTTTGAAGAATACTAGACAGCTATTTTATAGAGTATTTCTCAATTGGGGTTTATCTGATATTTTCTCATGATTGGATTGAAGTGATGCTTTTTTGCCAGGAATTCCACAGAAGTGATGTACCTTTTTCAGTACACAATGCAGGGGCTTCATGATGTCAATATGTCTTATTACTGGTGACATTAACTTTGATTGCTTGTTTAAGGTGGTGTGAGGCAGGTTTCTCCTCTACAGAGTTATTATTTTTCTCTTTGTAATCAATAAACATCTTGGAGGAGATACTTTTAGACTATGCCAATATCTTGTTTTCTTGCCCACTAATTTTAGCTTCCCTTGGAGGATCTTACCTGCAACAATTTTTATTGTGAGATTTTCTATTTCCTTCATTCCTTCTACATTTATTAACTGAATTCTTCTGTAAGGAAAAATGTTTCAATAACATAAAGAAAAAATGATGCATTAATTTACCTGAGATTCCTGCCGTTTTTTAATAGCATGCTTATATAATTTATGTAATTTTCTTGCATCAAACTCAGTAAACTTAGATACAAAAATCCACAGGTTTCTAGAAGAAGAAAAGGCAAATTAGTCTGGTGGAAAATGTTTAGCTTTTTAATGAAATCCCTTCCCTCTACACAGAAATATACACATCTTAGCCCTCTATGGAACACGGTCTCAAGAGATTATTTCTAGCATTTTTTTTTTAAACTTCATATATGGATAAGATTCCAAATAAAACTGGACATTGTTAACTTTTACTTCTCTTTCAAATTCCTTCATTTTACAATCTTTGGATTTGAAAAGTAGTAATCAATCCTAATTTGAAACCAAAGGGAAATAAACTTACAAATCAGGAAGGGACTCATATTGTGGTTCAGATTAGATACAAAAGGAATAAACTATGTTAATAGTTTGAGTAAAGATACCATCAGATAATATGGATTAAGCCTGTGAACGAAAGGTCCTGAATAATGCATTAAAAAGCAACTGTCATTTTATAATTGTGATGTAATTGTCATGAGAGTAACATGATCAGACACTATAAACCAAGGGCAGTATTGTATCTTTAGGTCTCTCTTCCCATTCCCAAGGCTGGGATCAGTAACTGATCATGGTACTCCTTCATGATAAATTCAGATGCAGTCTCTGAATCCTTCTCAACACAGCTTCCTCAGAGCCACTAATAACCAGTGACACTTGAGTTGAAGTCTATCTGCCATCACTGAAAAAGTAACAGCTTCATATATTTACAATTTTTTCTTGAACCACTAGCTTTACAGTAGGTATGTTAAAGATTTTGAATCTTGCTTATATAAACAGAGGAAAGAAATTACTAATTAGCCAATGATGGAGGTTTAGTGGACTACCCAACATCAACATCTTTGCTGAGTCAAGCAATAGATTTTAAGTGATTTTTAAAAAATAATAAAACTCTGTGTGTGTGAATAATGACTTCCCAAAAGAAAGCCATCTCTCAGGATATTAATTGAAGAAAGAAGGCCTAAGGAAGCAAAAATTCTTAGCTAGAAAATAACTATTCTCATTCTTTTTTATGGGAGAAATAAAGTTATACAGAAGCACTTAATTGGGGGATTTTTTAAAAAGATTTATTTATTTATTTATGGCTGCGTCAGGTCTTAGTTGCGGCACGTGGGATCTTTCGTTGCGACGTGTGGGTTTTCTCTTCTCTAGTTGTGGTGTGCAGGCTCCAGGGTGCATGGGCTCTGTAGTTGTGCTGCGCGGGTTCCAGAGCGCGTGGGCGCTGTAGTTTGCGGCCCGCAGGCTGTCTACTTGAGGTGCGCGAGCTCAGCAGTTGTGGCACGCGGGCTTAGTTGCCCCGCAGCATATGGGATCTTAGTTCCCTGACCAGGGATCGAACCTGCGTCCCCTGCATTGTAAGGCAGATTCTTTACCACGGGACCACCAGGAAGTCCCAATTTGGGGATTTCTGAACAGCTGAGACATATTTCTCTCAAATACCAAGCATCAATTGCCTATGACTACAAAACATACATTGTTACAAAGGCTTGAATGAGATAACTGTATAAAGTACCTAACCTGTGTTTGGCTAGGTACTTTATACAGTTTTTATATTTTCAAAGCTCTTTTCTATTACTTAATTCCACAAATAACCAGCCTTTAGGTAGGCACAGTCAATGTAGCAGACAATTTTTAAAATAAACGAACAAATGGGGTAATGAGGCTAAGTGACTTGCCTAAACTCATACAGCTAGGTAAGGCTAGAAGGCAGGGCTCTGGCTCCTAATTCTCTTTCCACTAAGATGAGTAATTCCCAGCCTTTTGATTTTGGACATTGATATGTGTGAAGAGCTGCTTGCTAGTAAACTCCTAAGTGTTAGTAAATTTTGGAAATCAGAAATCTGTGAGTCATACAATAACTGCAAAATTATCCCAGCATATGTGCATACAGAGATGGATATCTGGTGATTTTCTAAAAGAATTCTTGCCAGTGTTGTTAAGACAGTTGTGGCTTTCTCAAGTGTTTTCTTTCCTTTCTTTTTGTTTTATTAATTATAAATTACCATTTATAATTAACTTAGTTTGTGACAGCTCTTTGCTTAACTGTGTATATGATGATACCTATTCCTCATCAATATTTTGATCTATAATTTTACAAAAACTAGACTATAAAATTGTACTGCAGTTTAAAGAGCAGTCACCCAAACCCTTATATTTAATGTGCATATGTGTGTGTAATACTCTCAAAATTTGCTTCTATAGTGATACTTCATATAGCCTGTAAAATTGGGCTATTTAAATAAATTATGGCATATTAACAGGCATATCAAGTTATAAAGACTAATATTAGCAGGCTATTTTAAACTAATGGGACATTTTCATAATACATATGCATAGACTATTTTGTTTCTTAATTTTCAACATCATGAAAATTTTCATACATCAAAGATAAAAGAACTTTACAATGATCACCCATATACCTAATACCTAGATTCTCTTATTAGCATTTTACTGTGCTTGCTTTATCACATATGATTCCATATGTCCATCCCTCTGTCAATCCCTCCAGTTTTTGTTTGATATATTTCAAAGAAAAATTATAGGTATTAGTATATCTCCCCCCTAAATACTTCAGCATGCATATCATTAACTGGAGTCAATATTATTTAGTTTTTTCTTTTGAAACGCTCTTTAGATTATACTACTCTCGGTAATCAATTATCAATGAAACGAAAGAATGAAGAAATAGCTGATACCGAGTCATGAAAGATAATTCTTTCAACAAATTTGATAAAAGTTTATCAGATAGCAGTTGGGAAAATTAAATCATTCAACAACTTCAATACTAAATATAGTAAAATCTCTGTAATAATTTATATCTAACTTAATTACCCAAATCCTATTATTATCCATTGTTTGTTTGACATTAAATTAGAACAGCTTATTTAAAAATTAAAGTATCAAAACACTGATTAAAAATGGGCAGAGGACCTGAGTAGGTATTTTTCTAAAGAAGACATACAGATGGCTGAGAGGCACATGAAAAGATGCTCAACGTAAGGGAAATGCAAATCAGAACCAAAATGAGATATATCACTGCACACCTGTCAGAATGGCTATCATAAAAAAGGAAAAACAAGTGTTGACCAGGATGTGGAGGACATGGAGCCCTCATGCACTGTTGCTGGAAATGTAAATTGGTGCAGCCATTATGGAAAACAGCATGGAGGTTCCTCAAGAAATTAAAAATAGAGCTACCATATGATCCAGCAATTCAACTCCTCCGTACTTTTCTGAAGGAAATAAAAACACTAATTCGGAAAGATATATGCACCCCCATGTTCACTGTAGCATTATTTTTACAATAGCCAAAACATGGAAGCAACCTAAGTGTCCAACCATAGATGAATGGATAAAGAAGTGGAACACTCTCTCTCTCTCACACACACACACACAAATATTACACTGCTATAAAAAAAGAATAAAATCTCGCCATTTGCAACAACATGGATGGACCCAGAGGGTATTATGCTAAATGAAATACGTCAGACAAAGACAAATACTATATATTTCACTTATACGTGGAATCTAAAAAAACAAAACAAATGAACATGTAACAAACAGAAACAGACTCACGGATACAGAGAACAAACTAGTGCTTGCCAGAGGGAAGGTGCGTAGGTGCATGGGCAAAATAGGTAAAGGGGATTAAGAGGTACAAACTACCAGTAAGAAAATAAATAAGTCACAGTGATGTAACATACAGCACAGGGAATATAGTCAATAAATATAACAACTCTGTATATTTACAAATCACTATGTTATATACCTGAAATTAATAGTGTAAGTCAACTATATTTTAATAAAAATAAAGTAAAATGCAAATTTGGTCCTGTTTAAAAACAAATGAAATTAAAATTATGACTAATGTTCAAGGGGCTCTATTAATTTATAAAATACTTGAGTTATTTATTAAAGATAAATGAGTATAATCTGGTTTTCATTTTGTTACTGCAACAAAAGGCTAAAAAGAATCAGCATGTCTTTAAATTGTTAAGAATACTGTGTTAGGGCAGTGGTCACCAGAAGATACTAAAACTTTCACTATAGGTATGACATTAACCTTGAAATAAAATTTATAAGCAAACTTAGAAAAAATTAAATGATAACTGAGTGAAGTGAAATCCACAGCAGCTGAGAAAATTCATCGCCTTTAAATGAATTTATAGACTATCTCTAGACTATCTACATTCTACAGTTAACTCAAAAGAGTAGAAGTAGGAATTAATAAACTGTGTTTTTGTTAGTAATTAAGTTTCTTTTTAAGAATACTTTTTCCCTAGAAAAAATCTAGTTGAAATTAGATTCTGGTCCTAATTATATCACCTGCTCAATTGTGTGATCTTGGGCAAAACTCCAGACCTGGAACTAGCGTAAGAGTGAGCACCTTGTTGTTAAAGTTCATGCCCTGTGCGCCTCCTTGGCCATACCCCAGTCCCAGCCCTACAAAGCTATTCACCTGAGTCCATTTTTTTCTTCTCTAAAAATGGAAGTATTAACTATTAAGATTTCCTAAATACAGCATTTTTAAAAGGATCAATTAGAATGAAGCATATGAAAGTACTTTGATATACAAATGAAACACAAATACACATTATTATGATTATCACTTGATTGTAAGTGATTTTTAAATAAAAACTAGTGTTGCATTTCCTCACCAACTATTCATTTGGCCAAAATATTTATATATAAACATCTATAAGCAAGAAATAAAGCAGATAATTATGGTTACTGTAAAAGTTTGCTTAACATCAACTGCTGTATAATTATGGGTGAAGTCCCTATCTTTAAAATTACAGGTAAGGTCTTGATCTTCCTTCCTTTTGTAGAATCAGTAACTGTAGCTGTGTTCTGTGGGGTGGAGTGGAGTAGGGCAGGGTGGTCAGAAGTTCAACCTTAACACAAGGGACTCTCCCTTGCTTCTACATTTTTCCCCAATCTTTCTCTAAGACAGCACTCAGACCAGAGCAAAAACGAATTTGCTTTTGAAATATTTTTCAACTGGGGTCTTTCTGTTCGCCTTTCCCAGTTAAAGGAATCTGGTATAACCAGAGACAGTGGCAGCAGGAATAAGTACCAAGGAATATGAAATCAAGGTAGATGAGAGCTAAATGGAAGAAAAACAAAAGCCAATTTGCCTAGCTGGGTACAAAGAGGAATACAACCTTGGGAGGTAAGGGCGAACACAAAGAAAAATGTCTCCTGGCTATTTGGTCTCTCTTCTTTTAAAGGTTTTTTACCCCCCCTCCCCCATTTCCTAATAACAACCTAAACCTGAAATAACATCCAGTTGTATTAGTCAACATGTAATTTCAACGAGATGCTGCTTATTTCTAATCTAGAAAGCAGGTAAAATAGATATTCTGCCTTCTTCACAACCTCAAAAATCTAAACTCTAATTATATTAAGGTTTAAAAATTGGTATGTAGTACACAATTAAGTTTTGTCAGAGAGAATATAAGCTCCTTTACACTAAAAAGTAGAAAACAACTTTAATATAATCCTTTAAATTAACTAAATTTAGCTTTAAAAATAACTCACTGCATTTCCTTTTTTTCCCTAATTTTATCACAGACAAGCAACAATCAAGAATATGTCCGGGAGCCACTGACAGAGAACATTTATTTAACTTTGGATCTTAAATATAAAAAGATAGAGGAATTCCGCTATATTCTCATTTAATCCTAGTATATATAATTAAACTCTACTGTATTCATGTCCCGTGGTTCTGTACTTTAGGGGTCCCTGTATGAGTTGATAAGAGCTTGAGAAGGATGGAGTAATTCTATTTTACGGTATTTAAGGAAAGCATTAAGCTCCGGTGTATATATATTCCAACCATAAATAAAAGATTCAACTAGACACTATGAATAGTACTTGAGAATTATTGCCTCTCATTCTGCATAATATATCTTATCATTATCCTTCAATAACTGAAAAATATGCAGTGCCTTATCATTTTACAGATGATAATACTGGGGGGCTCATAGATATTGGTAACTGTTTAAGGTCACACAGCCAAAAATTAGCCAGGATGGAACTAAGCATGCATGTCTTGTAATGCCAACTCCAGTGATCATTCCATGTCATTATAGGCACATGACTTTAGGCTCTTCTTCATGTCTGTGAATGGCTTCCGTTTCTTTAGACATGAGCTCAGTTTCACTTGTTTTCAAAAGCCTAGTGATCACGATCAACTTCTATCTCCTCTTTCTAAAATGGGGGTCCTGGTTGAGTTTAAGAAGAAAAGGGACAAGGATAGAAAATTTTTTTTTTAACTTTTGTGTAATCATCATGCCTCCTCCAGAAATGTGTCATTAAAGTTTTTTGTTTTGATATGTAGCTGCACTACATGTAGCAAAGAAATCAGAAGGCTAATAAACAGATGTCTATGACTGGTTTATGCTCATTTTATTTTTTTCCTATCCTGTCTAGTCGTCTGGCTTAACAGTGTCCTGGATTTGGTAATCATTAAGTGATTAGTATATATTATAGCAGTTCAGATTTATAATTTTAAAATCAACTGTAATTTTAAAATCAATCAAATTGCTGCCACTTCTAAGATGAAGAGGAAAACAGAAGTCTGCATTTTACATTGCTTGAGGACATTGAGTTTTGCAAGGCTTTACAGTGATACTTAGAAGATGAATTGCTAAATTTATCTAATAAATTGGTACACCAACCTCTGAAGATATTACTGAGAATAATTTGATAAATTGTGGAGATTTTTAAAAATAAAATGCAATCTGAATTTTAATGACATGCCTTTCACTATTTATTTAAAGGCAGAGATGCCACCTGTGGTTTATCATGATGCACAATTAAGTAATCACTTATTTATAAAAAGCTTTAAAGTTAAAGGAAAAAGTGAAAGCAATCATCCTCAGGTTACCTTTTTAAACTTTTTGTTACCTAAACTTCAGAAGTAGAAAAAAAATTGAAATACAAGAGACAAATAGATGGTTACAAATTTACAAATTTAACACTTCCTGAAAAATACATCACTTACTTTCTCCACTGCTTGATTTGTTCAGGATTTGTATACTCTTTCAGACATTCCGTGATATGGTCTCCAATTTTTATTAAGCACTGTCTAGTATGTTCCAGTTGTTCTCTTTCTGAAAGGCCTTTCTCGGGCCTATCAAGTTGCTTCAAAGCTGCTTTGACAGGCCTCATTCTTTCTTTACACTTTAAAACAGGAAAATAAGAACACAAATACATGTATTAAAACCATGAATTCAACAAAGATCTACTTCTTTCAATGATACTTACTTACCTGAGTAAAGATAGCATTGTCTAATGCTGAAATGAGCATTAAATCTCACCTCACAGCTCTTAAACATCAAGCATTTTTCCTTCAGACTTTATTCAGAAAGCAAGGCTTTCCATTATCATTTATCTCTGCCTAAGTAAAAGCCTTGGATTTTACTTACTTTTTATAAAAATGGTTACTTTTTACACTGTAGAACACCATTCTAAACAGACTTAAAGAACGTTAAAAGAAAATATTTCAGAGTATAACTTAATATTATGTATTGACTATAATATAGAATAAAATGTAAAAAAAGATCTTTATGTAATATATTGGCAAAGCTATTTTTATATATAAATACATAAATAATAATCTTTATATAATATAGTGGCAAAGCTATTAACATCAATATAGCTACAAGTATAACCTGTCTATTCTTGGGGCCAAAGTAGCTAATGATGAATTTTGCTTCTATCATATCTGGGCAGTCAGGGACGTGGGGGTAGTTGATGGAAACCAACCTCTTCCTTGGCCTACACAGCACTAGCACGCTAGTAAAAGGACAACACACCCAAACTGTACCATTCAGTAAAGTCCAATTTGTGTAATAAAAACTGTTAACCTTATACCAAAACCAGAATTAAAATATTACTAAAAAAGCAAACTGCAGATAAATTTTATTGTATACAAATGCAAAAACAACTTTATAGTAATTATATCCATGAGTAGCAAGTTGGGTTAGCTTGGGGAATGCAAGGATGGATCAACTACAGACAATATATTTAGTTGACCCAATGCCACCATTTATTTGAAAAAAGAAATCCTTACATCACTGCTGTGAAGGGCCTTTCTTATTATCAATTAAGTGTCTATATTATATGTGCGAATTTGTTTATGAGTACTTTATTCTGTTTTATTGACCTGTTTCTCCAAATCAGTTGGGAAACTTTCCATCTTTTGTCAGGAATAATTTAAATAACACTGGAATCATTTATTCTTTAGTTAAAATTAGAACTCAGCCAAGCCTAATGTTTTTTTAAAAAAGGGAAATTTTTAATTTCCTTTCTAATTTTTAGTGTTACTCATATTTGTTCTCTACATTTTCTGTTTCTTGTTCAATTTTCTAGTTTATATTCTGCTAGAAAATTATTTATTCAGCATATGTAGGCTGAATACATACTATATTCTAGGCATTGTTCTAGACCCAGAAAACAGAGCAGTAAATAAAACGGAGACCCTGCTTTTATGGAACCTGTAGTCTAGTAGGAGAATACAGCCAATAAATAAACAAGACACAGTGTTTAAGATGGTGACAACCATGATAAAAAAAATAAATAAATAAAGCAAGAAAGAACATGGAGCTTTCTACCTTACTTAAGATTTCAGAGAAGGGTGATGCTTGAGCAGGTATCTAAAGAAAACGAAGGAGTAAGCCATTTCAAGCAGAGGGAAGAGCAAGTAAAAATGTCCTACAACTTGTCTGACATGTTCAAGGGAACAGTATGAATTCCAGTGTCGCTGGAACCAAGTGAGTCAGGCAAACAGCAGGAGATGATGGGAGTAAACCAGATGCTGTATCTTTTAGACTATTGTTATGAATCTTTCATCCTGAACGAGAGGGAAAGCCATTCAAGGGTTTTAAACAGCAAAGTAACACAGGGTGACTTTGTTATCCCTGTAACAGTTATTGTCAGTCTGGGTTGCTGTGTGGAGTACAAACCGGGGTACGAAAAGGGCATAGAGTGAGATGGGAAGGGTGAAAGCAGTGAGAACAGCTATGAAGCTATTGAAATAATCTAGGAAAGAGGTGGCTGTGGCTTGAACCAGTGTGTTAGAGCCAATATGATTTACTCATTGACTGAATGTGAGTGGAGGAAAAAGAGAGGAATTGATACTAAAATCTATGCTAAGGTCAAGGCCTGAAGATGGGAACTGGAGCAATGATAACTAATATTTATAAAGCACTTATTAGGTACCAGAGGCTGTGTGTTCGTTGTTTTAAATTTGATTCTGACAATAGACCTTTGCAATACCATTCACTCTATTTTATAGAAAAAGAAATTGAAGCTTAGAATGAAATGACATCTGTGAAACCCAGTTTTGACCTCAAACACTTTCTTGACTGCTAAATTATACTGCTATCTAGGAAGACAGATCAATAAGACATAAGAAAATCAAGAGATGCTAAATGAGGCAAAGATGTCAAGAAAAATGAAGACTAAGACCAGTGAATTTCTTAATAATCAGAGCTATTCCCGAATACAATAAAATGTATATACCAAGAAAATCTTAATCATACAAGCTCAGAAAATCTGGCTCTGGAGTCCATGTTTAAAACTATTCCATTATTCCTTTCCATAATACAAGAGATTTTAAATCATTTATGAAGGTTAATGAAGAAGAAATTCATGCACTGGGCACAAAAGGAAACTTTCCATTTCACTGGTTATATGAACAAGTCAGATGGCTAAGGAGGAAATGTGGGCAAAGAAGAGGCAAGAGGTGCAATTTCACCTAACCTCAGTAATGGAGCAGATAGTGTAGGGGAAGCAGTTCAGAAGAGTTCAGTGTTTTCACCTCAGAAAAGCAGAATCACACCATCACCCATTCCCACCCAATACAGAGGGGGTAAAAAAACCAAAACAAAACAAAAAACCAATAGAAAATGGATAGAGAGGCTAGATTAAGATCTAGGCCATAAATAGAAAGGTTAGCCTTAAAAGTTGCTAAGGAATCACAACATGTGAACCTGGAGAAAAGATAAAAATGAAAGTCAAGAGATAAGATATATGTTCATTCAAGTAAGTAAGATGGAAGACAGGAGCTGAAACAGCTTACCTGGGAATGTCCCCAATATTCTCAGAGATTAGAGGGCTGTAAACAGCCAAAAGTGAGGAGGACAAGAAAACTGTGGTAGGAACTATGTTATTTAAAGAGCATATCTGGAACTGTATTAGGGCATGTAATGGAATCAGCAGGAAATGAATAAATGCGTTCTCAGTCTTAGTATCATCTAGTCAGAGTACACAGCAGGAGAAAATGGGACATGAAGGTGAGCTGGGGATCTAAAAGGACGTAGTAGGTCAAACACAAATATAATTTTAGAAGGTGAAAATTTCCATCTTTCAAGTATAGCATTTGATTAGTATCAGTGATAAAACTGACTTAAGATTACACCCATAAGATTATTTGGGTTCCTGAATATATACAGCAAATAAACCCTTTGGAGAAAGGCCAAGATAAATTCTCCCTGACTTCGATGAATATAAAAGCATGGTAGCATGTAAAACCAGTACATTTTAGACCAGTGTTACTCAAAGTGTGGTCTATGAACCTGTGTTAGTCCAAAGCAGGATAGGTACAGAAATTTTAGAAACCTTTATATCAGTTTGACAGTGCAAATTTATACCTACTGAATCTAGTAATACAACACCGGGGTTTATATTTTATATTCTTTTTTTCCTATTTTCATTTTTATTTTATTTTCTAAAAACACTGGTCTGTAAAAGATTAGAAAAGAAGGGTCCTTCACTGTAGATAAAAAGCACTGTTATATGGATAATAGGCTCAGGAATTGAAAAGTTTAAAATTCTAAAGTTGGAGGAAAAAAAGTTTATTCCCTAAATACCTCTTCTTAAAATCTTTAGTTTATGAAGAAGTTTTTCTAGGTTGATTCTAAATTTAGGATACCTTTCAAAATTTAAATCTATTGCTTTTGTCAACTTGAACTGCAATGCTATCAAATTCAAACATATTTCTAAAGTTAAAGTTTTAAAAGATGAATATAAATTAAATAAAATGTTATATGAATTATTCCTAATAACCAGAAACTTTACTACTTACTATGCTGAATGTCTTCTGATCTAGCTCTTCAGATTCTTCAGATATGGGAACTGGTTCACCACTTGCAGTGATATGAACTGGAGCATCCGACACTGAAGATTTCTTAGATCTTTCCTTGCTCTCAGACTTGGATTCACTCAACTGATGAAAAAGAGAAAATAAAAACATAACAACAACAAAGGCAAAAATGATTAACACTTCCAGAAGAACTATGGTCTCATTTTATTCTATAAAGTTTACTCACATTTAACATTCTTATCTATTCTATCTTTCCCCCATTTTATTTGGGGAAACCAAAAATAAAGCTATTCTGTAACATTCCTTTTAGGTAAGGCATCTAAAAAAGGATTCAAACCTGTTCTCCTCTACTAGATACCCATATGCATTTTTAAAGAACTCAGTTATTGAGACTAATTGGGCTGACAGGCAATTTATTCTCCTAAACTGTAAATATCCTGTTGTGTCACTTTCTAAATTTTATATTATGATTTGCATACCTTTTCTTCCTTTATGTCTTTTTCTTTCTGTATAGCTTCTTTTACTTTGTTTTCTCTTTTCTCTTTAAAATCTTTTTCCTTTATATCTTTCTTATCCTCTTTTTCTTTTATCTCCCTTTTAAGTTCTCTTTTATTTTCCTTTTCTTTCGCTTCCCTCTTTTCTTCTGGTTCCTTCTTTATACAAACATCTGGCTCAGGTTTTTCTTCACTGTCTCTTTCTGTTTTAACTTTTTTATTTGGATGTTTCACAGAAGTGATCTCATCCTGAAAAGTGCAAGTATGGCCAATGTATTACTAACCAAATCTCGACAAAGACTAATTTCTTTTCTTTGCATGACTATGGATTGCATGTATGTGGATTCTGAGAGAAATAATTCAGAATCCCATTAGTAATGATACATGCAATATTTACCTTCCTATAAAAATTAAGGTAAGCCAATCCCATTCAAAATTCATAACAAAATTAAAGGAGACAGAATGTCTTTAAATGGCAAATGTTTGAAAAGGAAGGACCTTTGCTCTATCCCTCTAGTGAAATATAATCTATTGGATGGGTAGAATTCTATTCTGTAAATGAGACTACATAACAAACTATAAAAAAGAACTTCAGTATCTAAAAGTAAAATTTCAAGCCTTACTTCAAACTTCAAATATGCCATGTCCCCTTTCTATGTAACAGGTTGCTTTTCTAAAACACATTCTTACCTTATCATCATCTTCATCAGACTTTTCTGAGGGCAGGGGAGAAGAATCGCTCTTTATTTCCTCTTTCATTTTTATAGACTTCATTGCTTTATTCTTCTTAGCTCTTACTTTCCTCCTTTTTGAACCTCCCTAAAAATAATTATTTTTATTCTAACCAACCCCACAGATTCCATTAAAAAGAAATCTTAAATACCACATCTATAAAGCTAAAGAACACACACTCCAACCCAATCCTTAATCTGCTGGCACTAAGCTACACCAATCTTAGAAAGTTATTATCAACAAAAGTGACATAACTTAATGAATCAAGTACAAATTAATGTGAATAAATGCTAACCAACTGTAATTATTTCTTAAAAAAAAAACAGAGTAGAGAGAAATAGGAGGGTTGTTCACCTTCCTAAATTATTATTATTTTCAACTAAATCCAATGTCACCAGAGATAGCCTTAGAAATTATTTTTAATAGTACATAGTTATTGACACTGTGGTCACAGGTAAACTTTCAAGGGTTGCTTTAGTTTCCAATCACCTCTCTTTTAGTGTCTTTTTCCTTCTTTTGTGAAACGCCCTCATAAATAAGCTTGGTGATCTTTAATGCTATTCCTTAAGCTGCCCAATGTCGCCAAATGAAACAATAATGGAAGCCTGTCCTCTCAAAAAGCACTCCAATCCACTCCAAAAGTTGCTCCCACTCTCTCTCTAAATACTAGGAAAAAACAGATCCCATTCTGAAAGACAGGACTCACTAGAGTTTTAACATGAATGCTGAGATCATTTAAGGCAAAATATTACCATATTCAAATAAAGCTAAATTACAGATAAACATACTGATGAGCCCATGCTAACCACAGGTGCCTAGGGTGATCAGAAAACTAGATTTATCTTATTCAAAAGTAAACTGCTCTTAAGCATATGTTAACTTACTGCACCAGAAAGCCTCTGAGCTTCTTTTCTTGCAAGATCTTTACTAAGTAATTTGATGAGGTAGTCCGCACGTGTCTGTAACTGTTTTGCTTGTGGTTTTTTATCAGGATCATCTGGAAGAATCTGAAAAGCAATTAATTTTTTCATCTTGTCTTAATAAATAACATGAGAAATAATAATCATTGTTTAAAAAAGGCTTACTCATTTAAAAAATATGTATAACTCACTAACAAGTTACAACTCTTAAAATCTGTAGGAATAAACAGCTTAGAATGCAAAATACATTTTTTATAGCTATGCCACAAAGATTCAATTTCTCTGGGAATGAATTCTAAATACACGAGAAAAATATCCCTCTATTCAAAATGAGACTACACAGTATGAGGTTAGAAATTTCTTTCAAATTTGTAATGGTGTATTGGCATTCAGTGTTATTAAACATCACAGTATTCTTAGATTTCCTTCCTTCTCAACAGTATATTTTAAGTATAAAGTATACAAAAATTCCTAGAATATAAAGTATCATCTATCAGGACTTCCAGGGTGGTGCAGTGGTTAAAAATCTGCCTGCCAGTGCAGGGGACATAGGTTCGATCCCTGGTCCAGGAAGATCCCACATGCTGTGGAGCAACTAAGCCCGTGCGCCGCAACTATTGAGCCTGCGCTCTACAGCCTGCATGCCACAACGACTGAAGCCCGTGTGCCTAGAGCCCGTGCTCTGCAACAAGAGAAGCCACCACAATGAGAAGCCCGCGCACCACAACGAAGAGTAGCGCCCACTCGCCACAACTAGAGAAAGCCCGCGTGCAGCAACAAAGAACCAACACAGCCAAAAATAAAAAATTAATTAAAAAAAAAAAGTATCGTTCATGTAGAAGATGACCCAAAGCATGTACTGTGAGGAAACTTTTATAATGAAAACATAAACTAATTTTGTTTCACAGTAGCAAATGACAAATATCTGAAGGTTCCCATTTGTCCATGAAGAAGTAAAATATAAAAAGATAAATGATAAGCATAGGGCAATGCTTCCAATGTTTTCCATTCTAGGCAAAGAAATGATCATAACTAGTGTGGTGGCATCAAATCACCAAAACTCCTAAATATTGTTTGTTATTTAAAAAAAATATATAAACACACACACATAAAAAACAATCCTTTTTTGCTCTTGAATAATATAATGACTGAATGACAGACAGGTTTACTTTTAACCTGATACTATGAAGAAAAATATAACTATGCCTCAATAACAAAAATGTAATTTCAGAGGTAAAGCAGAATCTAGAGAGCATTTAAATTCAATCCCTTCATGAAAACCAGATTCCAAAGAAGCCAAGGTCACACAGCTAACTAGAGCCATGGTTTCCTGACTCCCAGCTGAGTTTATTTCTAACATAATTTAAAGGCAAAAAATTCAATTTAACATCAGTGGTCAACAGAATCAAGAAATATTTAAGTACCTTGTGTGTCAGACTGAGGTCAGGATCCATTTTAATCATTTCCCAGCTTCCATATCCGTATTCGTAGATACCAATTAACAAATTGGAATCATCTTCTTTGCCCCAGTCTATATCAAAATGAGCTGCCTTCGTGTGGCATGGGATGATATACCTATCATTAAAGTTAACAGCCACTGTCAAGTTATAATTGCCTTATTAAAAATTAATTTTGAAAAACATATATGAGTCATTACAACTTCAAAATACTATGCTTTATTTTATTTTTAAAAACATTTTATTCAAATTGGCCAATGGCATAAAAAACATTTTTAACATACATTCATATCCAAATTATTGAATAACAACAAATATTTTACAATGGAAAAAGTAAACAACTCACTGCTTTCTTTCTTCTGGATCTGAAGGAATGGATTTGTGCAACGGTATTAATTCTTCTTCATGGGAGATGACTAGCTTGGCATTCACCTGTACTCCTGATATTCGGAACGTTGGACCCTTTACTTTTCCAAGTCTACCACCTTAATTTATTTGAAAAAGGATATTAAAAAGTATAAAATATATACTACGAAACACAAAGCAAAATATGTTATTACTTATATAAATAAGTACTATTACTTATTTACCTATATTTTTAAGTATTACTTATTTGTGTTAAGGGGAGGCTTGCTGGCAAACCTAAATTTCACTCGAGATTTTTCAGTACATACTACTGATTATAATATAGCACACAAAGATTCACAAAAAGCATTTCATGTACTTTAGCAAATGCATAAGATACATCAATCTATTAATATGTCAGCCTTTCTAAATAAGAGTTCCAGTATGATTTTTTTCAGTACATCTAATTACTGAATCTATTTTTATTTAGATAGATGAATTACAAAATAAGTATAATGAAGTAACTATGCTAAAACCATTATCACATGTGTACACTTATAATATCTCATCTATACTAAAAATATAGTACAACTAACAATAATTCCTGATGTTACCTCCCAGCCAGAAAATATACCAGGCAGATGGATTCTACTGCCTTCAATAATACAATTCTGCCGCCCATTTTCTATTACCCAGAAATGGCCTTGCTTTGTTTTATAAAGCATCTTTTAAGACTAATGAATAGGTAACTTAAGATATAATACCTAACTAACTCAATAAAAGCATATTTTGAAAATTCCATTTACCTCTCTTTAAATCACGTTCATTTTAGTATTACCTGTTCGTTCTGTTCCTGAAGAATTGTCCTTTAAAGCTTTAATGCAACCATTATGTACCAATTCTCCTAGTCGTCTGAGGTCTGTCTCTGACTTATCAACTAATTCAGCATCTCGAGCAATTGCATCTAATCTGTAATAAAATAATACAATTTTCAGGTAAATATGCAGAATAAAATGGAGCCATTTAAGACAGATATTATAAGAGTAAAGTTCTATAATTTTTTTATTACTATACACTGAGAAAATATGAATAATAAATGTTCAAAACATTTTTTTCATCATCTAAAATAATTATGTAAGTATTTCATTATAACTTCATGCAAGTCATCCCAAAATAAAACTGAAAATATCTCTATTTTAAGATGGAGTTTTGGGGAGAAAAATAGAATTAAACCAATTTGAGTCTCTGCCACTCTATAATTAACATAGTGGTTATAGCAGTTATTGAGAATAACTGTTAAACAAAATTGGTCTTTAAGTCAGAGGCTAGGTTAGCAACTTAGCTTCTCTACGGATGAATCTGCTATTTTATAAGCTTGTGATGAAAAAGTAAGAAAAAGCATTTGAAAAGTAGCTTACAATTATAAAAATGCAAATGTTTTACAGGCCATGTATTTTATAGAAAACTTCATTTGTAGGTAAAACTTTAGAGACTAGAAAGGATTAAGGATAGTACAAAAAGCTTTCAAAAATCTATCTGAAATTTGCTTTCTGCAGGTTAACTTTGTAAAAACCTTTTACAGCAAATTTAACAATAGTACAAATAAAGCTGACAGCATGTGATACATTCTATAATTCTATTGAGAATGACAGATGTATTTACCTTTCCAGAGGGCCACCAAATTTCTTGTAACTCTTGATAAACCTAACAGAAATTAATTGTTTGGTTTAAATGTGGGCTTCACTATTCGTTAAAAAATAGATATAAATATATAGAAATAATACTTGTTAGTATAAAAATTAATTCAAGGCACTGTTACTAACAAAAATGAATAAACTATGCTTGAATCAAAACATTAAAACATTAAGATAAACCACGTAAGACAAGATATATTTTTTAACACCCAGGATGATGTTTAGAAACCAATATAAATAAAACAGAAGCTAAATTTTATTTTAGAAATTATTTTTTTCACAAGACAAAAAAGGTTCAAGGCTACCAGAGTAAGTGTCTCCAGAATTATCAATCATATTACACCTCCTCACATTTTAAGTGTAGATAAAAGTTTACTGAGTATAGCTTTAATTCAGATGTATGGTATTATACCAACAATGGAAAAATAAATATTACTTAAGAACAAAGCTACCCAAGTGGTTGATGGATGGGGGAAAATATCCAGGAAAAGTAGAAGTTGAAATGCCTCTTCAACTAGAGACAGAAAGTCCAGCAAATCAGGTGGTCACAAAAGTACCCTAAACAAAATCTAACAATATATTTAGTTTTCTGGTAGAAAAAAATGAGGAAGAACTTTATCAGTCAGGTCTATGATTTAGAAGAAAAGAGTTACAATGGCTTGAAAGAAACAACAAACTCTCAAAATACAACAACGAACAACCTTTCACAAATTTCATATGCAAAAATATTACATAAACAAAGTAAGCTGCTATCCCATTCCCCTTAAATAAATCTGTATATATGAACAAACATATTTTGAAAGAAAACTACAATTTATCCTGCCTGGCCAATCTTACCTCAACTCCTATTTGGACATATCAGAAACACTTTTAACATGGTTAGTTTCAAAAAACCAATCACCTCAGTGTAAAAAAACTAGAGAAATATGGAAGTAAATTACTCCCACGTAAAGAGTAATGTTGGGAGTCATAAATACAGTCAGAATTTTTAATAAATAATCTAATGTACTGAAATATACATTCATTATTCAAAAGGGCCACTATTCTGAACCACATTAATAAAACCAAAATAATTTAGCTGTCTAAATAGAGTACCAATAAATAAGTAACACAGCAAAGATTAATGGCAAACTCATTTTTTACCCATAGTTATAAAGAACAATCAAAAGCAGAACCACCCAATCCCTACACAATTATCATATATTTGCCTCCTCTAAAACTTTCATCTTAATCTTTAAAATTTATGGAATTTGTTTTAATTTCACCCCCTACTAAAAGCAAGTCGAAGTAAAAACGGTCTTATGTCATCTTACCGCCGAATTTCTGCATCACTAAATCCTTTAATATTTTCCCGAGGGATAGTTCGTGGTCTTCCACGTTTCTTTGGCCTTTTCCTTTCTGAGACTGAATCACTATCAGATCCAGAGTATCTCCTACTTCTACTGCGCCTCCCTTCACTTCCATTGAAACTAATCTGGAATTTGAAAATAAAATTTTGCCCAAGTTTAGGTAAAGCAGGCTTCTATGTTAAGGGTGAAGAAAACATTATAAAACATTGACAAAATTAACAAATATGTATCAAAAATATTACATAAACAAAATTAAAAAGCAAACAAAACAGAAAAAATATAGCACATTAATGACAAAGAGTTATTAACAGCCTTAACACTTAAAACATTCTCATAAATCAGCAGGAAAATACCCATTACCCTTTTGTAAAAATATATGAAAGGTTATTAAAAAGCAATCAAATAACATAAACACAGAATTATACAACCTCATTGGTATATTTCTTAAAATGTGAATTAAAGTTACAGTGCAATGTAGTTCTTTCTTTAATCCATCAACTAGACCAATACTAACTAAGCAATAATAGCCAAGACTGGTACTGGTATAGAATAACAGTCAAACAGCTCTGGTGTGTATTTAAACTGGGACAGAGGGCAATGTGGCAATATTGTATCAAACGTCTTAAAATTTGTCATTCTGCTGACCCAGCAACATCCCTACTAGGCATTTTTCTTGATATCAGAAATGTAAAGGAACACTGGACAAGTCATTTTTATCATAAAAGTTAAAAACAAACATTGCAAACAATCTAAATGTTCATCAAAAAAAAGATCAAATAATCTATACAACAGAAAGCTGAGAAGCCATTAAAAATTTTGTAGAATGACTAACATTCATTATATACTGCCAAAAGGAAGAAAGCAAGTCCCAAATTAATGACTCCAATTAAACCTGGCAAATGATATGTATTAAAAAAATACTAGAATTATGTATACTATATACTGTAATAATATTATTACTATGATATCTCTGAGTGGACAGACATTTTTCCTGCAAGTCTTTGGAGTTCTTCCAAAGCCTCAATACATATTCTGAATCCCTAATATGCTGAAAGCTAATTGAAAGTCAATGATGGTATTTAGTTCTTATTTGTTCTAACCTTCTCCCATCCTTTCACTAGATCTAATATAATGCTGTGCTTCCCTTGCACTATCACTATAAAAAGAAACCACTAAAGGGTTTGCAGAAATAAACATAAACAAGAAACTACACATACAATTACTCTCAGGCCAAACACAAATTACTTGGCTCCATTTCTGCCTGGGATATAAAAGTTGGTAGGCTGCTCCCGCTCTAACAAATCTAATCTACAAAATAATAACTTTTATTACACACATCAAAATCACAAGGCAATCTAGTAGTCTAAAATATAAGGAAATAAAGCAGATTATAAGAAGAGATGGAGGGCTTCCCTGGTGGCGCAGTGGTTGAGAATCTGCCTGCCAATGCAGGGGACACGGGTTCGAGCCCTGATCTGGGAAGATCCCACATGCCGCGGAGCAACTGGGCCCGTGAGCCACAACTACTGAGCCTGAGCGTCTGGAGCCTGTGCTCCGCAACAAGAGAGGCCGCGACAGTGAGAGGCCCGCGCACCGCGATGAAGAGTGGCCCCCACTCGCCGCAACTGGAGAAAGCCCTCACACAGAAACGAAGACCTGACACAGCCAAAAATAAACATAATAAATAAATAATAAATAAAAAAAAAAAAAAAAAAAAAAAAGAAGAAGAGATGGAACTTGGACACTGGCTCACTTGTGAAGAGCATGAATGGCAGACATCAAGTACCATTCAAGCAGGAAAGAGGAAAGTCAGCTAATATTTGCTAAAGACTGAGTGTGAGCTACCATGAGAGCAGAGGATCCCTGGGAACCAAAGACACAGGGAGAACCTGTACCCACTCTCAGGCGCTTCTCCACAAACCTCCACCAGCTGCTCATGAGACAGACTGGAAACAGGGCTGGAGATTATAGAAAACTTTCCTTCATGGTGAAGGCCTAGAGAAAGAGAGTAGTCACCTTTGAGGGGACAGGCAGAAAGCCTGGCCAGACCCTTCTCACCTACTGAACCGAGGACAGAGAAGAAGACCTAATACAGTTGTAGGAAAAGAAAAAGAAAACAAAAAACTAGCAGGGCAAGGATTAGGGTAGGGTGGGTTCCTCATTTCCCTCAGACTCAAAATTTAAGGAGATACCAAAAAATTCAGTAATCAGGACAAATAATCTTGTAATGCAACAGTAGTCTAAAAACAGAAGTTAACGCAAAGAGCTCTAACATTAAAGTTTTTCCTTTTGCCACAGGACCCAATATAGCTTGGCATGGCGCTGCTACCATTATTTAAAAATCTACCATTTTGTTCATTTGGGCCATAAAATAAACACCAACAAATTTCTAAAACTTCAAATCACACAAGGTATGCTCTCTGACCATAAAAGAATTAAACTAGAAATCAATAGCAAAGATACTTGACAAATCTCCCAAATATTTGAAAATTAAACAACACACTTCTAAAAAAACCCTATGGGTCACAGAGGAAGTCACAAAAGATATCGGAAAATATTTTGAAATAAATGAAAATGAGAACACGACAAAAATCAAAATTTAGGAGATTTAGAAAAGGTAGTGCTTAGTGGGAAACCTGCAGCATTA
The DNA here is from genome assembly GCF_009873245.2 of Balaenoptera musculus. Classification (NCBI taxonomy): domain Eukaryota; kingdom Metazoa; phylum Chordata; class Mammalia; order Artiodactyla; family Balaenopteridae; genus Balaenoptera; species Balaenoptera musculus. The sequence continues at coordinate 78,920,546 of NC_045787.1, forward strand.
AATGCTAATATTAGAAAAGGAAAGTCTTGATTTAATGATCCAAGTTTACACCTTTAGACACTTAAAGGCCTAGATAGTTTCCCTAACACTGCCAAACATTTAACGAGAAAATAATAACTTATCCTACACAAACTCTTCCCAAAAATAGAAGAGGAGGGAACACTTTCCAACTCATTTTATGAGACAGGCATTATTAAATCAGATGAAGTCATTACTAGGGAAAAAAAAAAAAGCTAAGAATCAATATTTCTCTAAACAAAAAAGACAGTCCATATGTAAATACTCTTACAATACAGAAATATCTTTTAAATTAGAAAGTCACCTGTTTTGCACAGTTTCTCATTCTGGGGAGCATATAAATTTCTTCAAGTTCCTTTTGTCTTTCTTCCTCTTCTAATCGTCTTCTTTGATCTTCAGGGATGATTTCTTCCCAATTCTTTGAATTTCTTTCAGGTTCCAACTCAATGTCATCCTCATCCATATTTGAAAAGTTGGCAACCTGATAAATTCCAGAATTTTAGCAGAATAAGATTAAAGAAGAACTCATCCTTAAATTATATTTTTCTTTTTTAGCAGGAAGGAAGAGGCATACCAGAATAAGATAATATAACTTAAATAGCCTCAGGATAATGAATATGACTACGGGTTAAACCAAATATGACCGCTAAGCTAAGTTTATTTCTTCATGAGGTCAAAGTAGATCAAACCAAATGACTTCTAAGAATTCTCTTCCAGGAATGATTCTCTTTTGCCTTGCTTATCAACAAAATTATTACTAATAACAGAACTAGAGGAAGTTAACAGAGTAACAACAAAGTAATTTATAGAGTAATACGCTAAATCACCTTCTGCAGAAATTACCACACCAGTCCATTAATTACAAAGCGCTATAGAAAAACCCAAAATTCTTATTTTTATGATCATAAACAAAGTACCTAAAGAGCTAATGACAAGACACAAGGAGCTCTGAGACCATAGATAAATTTATTTAGGTTCCCTAAGCCCTAGTTTATTCAACTCTGAAAACAGGGGGCTAGTAAGAGCTCACTAACTTTTGTGAGGATTAAGTAAGATAATGCATTTAAAGAACTGCACAGAGTCTGGTACACAGAAAGCACTCATTAAAGCTAACTGCCAATACTAGTACATTAAAGCTTACAGATAACTGAAAAGACAAGAAAACTATGCTCATGCTATATAAGGAATGGGGCTGAAAATATAGTGCTTGTTCTCTCATGTATGTTATCTAAATGTTGATGATAGCCTTAAAGCCAGCTGTGTATGAGTAGCAACCCACTGGTATAAACATAATCTGTATTTATTCAAGTTAACTTATCAGTGACTTTTTCAAATTGCCAATTAGTCAAATTAAAAGCAAATAGTATAACAATGTGTAAAAAAACAAAAGTTCATTAGACAATACCCAGAGTGAGTGCCGGTTCCAGAAAACTTTACCTCTCACCAGGATTACTGAAATAGTCTTCTAACTTTTCTTCCTGCTTCAATTCTTTTTTTTTTTTTTCAATTCTTGCCTACTACAGTAAATCCTCTGCACTGCAGCCAGAATGATCCTCTGCATTGCAGCCAGGGTGATCCATTAAAATTGCAAAAGTTTCTATTCACTGCTGTGTCTGTGTGTGGCACATTGCAGGTGCACAATAAATATGTGTGAAATGAATGAATGACATTAACTGACTCTTAAAAACCTCAGGTTGTAGGAAATGGCTAGGATATAGAGGAACCTGCTTCTTTATGCTAAACAACTGGCACACACTTTATGAGGCTGGTTGACTTTAGGACTCCTTGCAACCTTTTAGCCCTCACCTAACCAGGGGTATTTGTCAGTGTTACTGCTTACTTTGTCTGAGTGATTTGAGTCAAACTTGAAAACTTGAGTTTTCTTAGTTGTGATAATGCTTAAATTAATCTGATGTCAAAATCTGCTCCAGGGGCTTCCCTGGTGGCGCAGTGGTTGACAGTCTGCCTGCCAATGCAAGGCACACGGGTTCGAGCCCTGGTCTGGGAAGATCCCACATGCCACGGAGTAGCTAGGCCCGTGAGCCACAATTACTGAGCCTGCGCGTCTGGAGCCTGTGCTCAGCAACATGAGAGGCCGCGATACTGAGAGGCCCGCGCACCGCGATGAAGAGTGGCCCCCGCTTGCCACAACTAGAGAAAGCCCTCGCACAGAGACGAAGACCCAACACAGCCAAAAATAAATAAATAAAACAAAGTAAACAATGCGTTTAAAAAAATACATTAAAAAAAAAAAAACTGCTCCAATAAAGATTAGCTAAAGTCTTTAGTCATGAAAATGTAACTGTTCATAAATGATTTGGTCCCTTTCAAATCAGGTCACTACTGGTTTGTCAGAATAAGAAAGAAAAATTTTTATACACCAAAGCAAATTTTAAGACAAAGATGTTTTTAACATTTTTTTAGATTATCATGCTGATCCTGCTTAAAGAAAGAAAAGATGAATAAAACACTAAATGACAAAAAAAAAAATCATCCCTTATCAATTTATATAATTATAAAGAAAAATTAAAAAAGAAAACTACCTTGAACTGAGAAAGTAATTCATCTCCTACAGTTAAAGGTCCTGGTTCATTTTCATGAGTTTCAGCCCTCTTCAAGATTTCATCTATATCCATTTCCTAAAATAAGAAAGAAATCTTTATTTTAAATATGCTTTATGTTTTAAAATAAATATACTTTACATTTATGGCTTAAAAAATGACACATTTTGAGACAAGTTTGTTTTTGTTTGTTTTACCTGGGGCTCTTGTTCTTCTCCCTCGGGCTCCTTAAAAAGTTCCTCAGCACCAAACTTTAAAATGGCTGATAACTCTTCTTTATTGAAAGGAGTAGAACTAAAATCAGGAAAAACAAAAATACTTAACACTAACAGTCACAAATTTAACATTTACATAGCACTTCTATGAATTATTGACATAGTCACCTTTACAACAGTTAATATGACATAGATAAGTGAAGCATTACTAGTATACTTATTTTAAAACTAAAGAACTTGAAGCTTAGGGTTTTCCCCCAAGATTACAAAACCAGAGTGGTGAAACCATGTACTGCATGTATGCCATTGACGAGAAATTAGCTCAGTGCTTTAAAAAATAAAATAACAACACTAAATATAGTACTTCAATGACCTGTTTACACTATGTAACATTTCAGAAAAATGAGTATAGTATGATTCTAAAAGGAATTTTTTTTTTTAAGTAAAGTAACTACCTTGATGGAGCAGAACCTGTGTGTAATACTGTCTTCCCAGTTGTGTCCATTCTTTGAATCACAAGATGATCTAAAACCATCTTCTTTTTGGCCCTTTCAAGAATATCCTCTTCAACTGATCCCTTTGTAACTAGACGATAAATGTTCACCTGTAAAGATACACACGATGAAACTTAAAGCGCAGTAAAAAGGATTCGTTTTGCTAATGTTAAATGCCCAAATATTGGTACACAGACTGATGTTCATCCGACGTGAAATTTTCACTGGTCAAAAGCAATATGAGGGGCTTCCCTGGTGGCGCAGTGGTTAAGAGTCCACCTGCCAATGCAGGGGACACGGGTTCGTGTCCCGGTCAGGGAAGATCCCACATGCCGCGGAGTGGCTAGGCCCGTGAGCCACAACTGCTGAGCCTGCGTGTCTGGGGCCTGTGCTCCGCAACGGGAGAGGCCGCGACAGTGAGAGGCCCGCGTGCCGCGATGAAGAGTGGCCCCCGCTCGCCGCAACTGGAGAAAGCCCTTGCACAGAAACGAAGACCCACCACAGCCTAAATAAATAAATAAATAAATTTAAATTTCTAAAAAAAAAAAAAGCAATATGAAAATTTAAAAATATAAAACTAAGTTTCTTCAATTTAAAGACTGAGAGTATGTCCTTCCTTCTTACATTTTGGTTAGTAGACTTTGCTTCTTTTTCTTTTTTTAAAGGAATGACAGTAATTTTTAAATTATCTTTTAGCTGGGAAGGAGGGGGAATGGTAATAAACTTATGACAACCTTATACCAGTTCCCTTAATTCTGATTAATGTTTCATCATTCCAATAATCCAAAATTCCACAAATCACTTGCCAAGTTAATGATGAAGCCCTGCCATTAAAAAAAAGAAAAAGAAAAAGTTTTCCAAAATAGACAAAAATTGATGTGTAGTAATTCTGCCCTACTTCTCAAGGTCAGTGGTTCTATATCAAACAATACCACCATATAGGGATATTTTGAAAATTTATGGAAACATTTTTAGTTTTCAGTGATTAGGTGGGCTTACCAGCATTTAGAGCACAGGGACCTGGGATACCAGGCATTCTTCATTAAACTGGACATTTTGGCTCAATGAAAAATTATCCTATGCCTTTTGAGTCTTCCAAATGATTTTTAAAAACTGTTCTAAATTATCATGAGTCTAAATTATAACTATTTTAATATAAACATGAAGTGTTTTTACAAAGTTACAATACACACTAATTTTTTCAGGATTGGAACTACTGTGTAAATCAGTAGATAACTGGATATTGTATTATTTGGATCTTTATCAAAAGTTATTTCTAAACATTTATAGTATTGGGTCACCAATAAAACTCATCTGTATTAGTAACCTACAACTACTCACTTTGTAGTTGCTGCATGCAAATATTTAAAAGGAGATCTTAGACTCCTTTGATCAGATTTAGAACCAACTACTACTAAAATAGCAAGTACATGAAGCACCGGAATCTTATATGTCACCAATAATGAAATAATAAAGAATTTATCTCATTAATAATAAAAATATATTTCATATATATACCTATGTTTAAAAATTTTTGTTAACACAATGGTAAGAAATCTGTATTGCATTATTTTGTGATCTTATTTAGGTACTCATCCCAGAGGTCTACCACACAGCTTTCTATAGTATCTTGTCTTACTGGTTCTTTTCCTAGTATGTATCCTCTATTTTCTATCCTGTATTAGAAAATGTGGTAGCCAAGGTCTTTAAGTAGTATAAGTGGAATGTTTAGTCTAGCCATGTGTTGAGGATTTCAATATAGGAGGTATCTGTTCAGTGCAATTAATCACTTTTCTCCATCTCATTCATAATATAGGAATATGCTGTCTTTTCACATATACATTAGGCCCAGCTCACCTGTGAGAATATCCTATTTCCTCACTTTCTCATCTTTGACAGTCTATAATTTGTCTTGGCATGTTGTTATCCCTACTTCAAGTTTCCCTCTCTTTTATAAGAATTATCTGAGTAAAAAATTTTTTTAGTTTTATATTATGGATTTATTTTTCAGTAGAAAATATGAATGTTTAAAAAGTAAATAAAACGTGCCTTTTTGTGCTACTTGCTCGTATCTCCTGCTTTGAAGAAGTGTGAGAACACTACTCTAGATGGAGGTAAATGAATTAAAATTACAAGGACCAAGACATCAAAAGGACGACAGACGGTTTTTCTCAAGGGCTATTACAACTGTGCCAGACAGTTGTACGAAACTTATGAGAATGGCTTTTTTGCATGGAGAATCTTGTGGGCACATGGATAAAACACAGCCTAACAAAAAGGAAGCAATGTACTAAGCAAAACTCTTTCAATAGTTAATGTAAGTATATGAAGACATTTTAAAGTTTATATACTGAATGAAGAACACTGTATTCTATAGTTGTAAACAGAATTATGATCAAAAGAGAGTGCATGATCTTATTTAGGCATAGTTTTTCTCAGTTCTGTCAGAATTTCCAGGTGATTCTGGTAAATCTGAGTTCCTCACTACCCTATCTGTTCAATAGCAATATGACTGTTCCAATCTTACCAGAAGGATAAACCAAAATCACTTCTAAACACTGATCATAAAAAAGATTCTAAAAGAGTAAAATAGGGCTTCCCTGGTGGTGTGAGAATCCACCTGCCACTACAGGGGAAACGGGCTCAATCGCTGGTCTGGGAAGATCCCACATGCCACGGAGCAACTAAGCCCGTGCGCCACAACTACCGAGCCTGTGCTCCAGAGCCTGCGAGCCACAGCTACTGAGCCTGTGCTCTAGAGCCTGCGAGCCACAACTACTGAAGCCCGTGTGCCTAGAGCCTGTGCTCCGCAGCAAGAGAAGCCACTGCAATGAGAAGCCCGCACACCGCAATGAAGAGTAGCCCCCACTTGCCACAACTAGAGAAAGCCTGCGTGCAGCAACGAAGACCCAACACAGCCAAAAGTAAATAAATAAATAAATTTATTTATTTTTATTTAAAAAACTTAAAAAAAATAAAAATAAAAGAGTAAAATAAGGAGAATAAAAAAATACCTGTTTCTTTTGCCCAATTCGATGAGCTCTAGCCTGTGCCTGAAGATCATTTTGTGGATTCCAATCAGAATCAAATATAACAACAGTGTCAGCTGAGGCTAAGTTAATTCCTAAACCTCCAGCTCTTGTGGAAAGCAAAAAGCAGAAATCCTGTAAGGAATTAATAAATAGGCACAATTTAAAAATTTTCTAAACTGGGACTGTGAATAATCAATGTGAGAATTTTACAATTGAATTTCTGAATTTAAAAAGTATTTTACCAATAAAACTGAAAGGTAGTTTTAAAAATTACTAATAAAATATATAAACATCTAGCAAAACCAATCAACAAGACTCCAAAATACAAATATATATATGGGAATAATAAACAATTCAAAAAGAATTCTAAATAAAAGTGGGCTAATTTATTTTGAAGCAAATCTAACTGTCCTATATTGTAATAGTATTGATACCAAAGGGTAAAATTCCTCAGATTTAACACAGAATACTGATTTAAAAACCTCACTTGCAAATTGAAACTGGCTACCACCAATAAAAAACTACAAGTTATGTATGACTAAAATAATGACTAAAACAATTTATTTACAATAAAAATTTAAAAGCATTCATACCTCTGATCCTTCAGCATTAAAATGATCTAGAGCTTGTTTCCTCAGCTCCCCTTTTATTGATCCATCTAATCTCTGGAATAAAACATTAAAATACTGCCTTGTAACAAATCAAAACTTTAAAAAGGAATTAAAATCAATTATGAAATTAAGTATGAAAATGCAGCATCGCTTTTGCTAACAATAGAAGGTACTTATAGGTAGGAAAGCAACGCCCAGGAATTCTGTCTCCAGAATCTGTGCTCTTAACCACTGGAACTGCTTTCGCTAAGAGTAAATAATAGCACTGGCTGTCATTTTACCTGAGACCCACCGTAAGAATACATTTTACATGTGAATGAAATATACAGCTATATGCCCAAAGCAAGTTTCATGACACAATGTACTGTGATATACCCTCATTATTTTATGATCTATTAAAAAAAAAAAAAGTTGGTACAACCCATTAAACTGATTCCCAGATCCATTAATGGGTTACAGCCCATAGTTTAAAAAACACCGAGTCCAGTGTGGTTACGGACCAACACATTGATGTCGCCTGAGAACTTAGAAATGCAAATTACTGAGACCCATTTCAGACCTACTGAATCAAAAACTATGAGAGAGGGATCCAGCAAAAGCCCTCTGTTTTAAAGTATGAGAATCACTGATTTGGGGCACCATGGGCTCCAGATGAATAGCCCACATTTGAGTATACTGAGTATTCATGGGTGCCTTGGGCAAGTAATTTGCCTTTTTCTCCTTGTAAGTTTCCTTCTCAGTAAATGGACATAGGAAGTAGTGTACTTCCTTCATACAGAGGATTCAGTTAGAGAACATAGTAAAACACTTAGCACAGTGTCTGACATATTGAGTGTTTACTAAATATTACCTAAACAAGAATGTCCAAAATCAAAAAAGTTTTTAAAGTATTATGTTTCTTTTTCACTAAAAATTACAATTAGAAAAACCTTTCATTCTTTCTACTTTTTCCCCTAAATGACTACATGTATCTCAATCAAGTTTATATCACCCAACACCTGCTCTTCATAGCACTTACCAGAGTCATAACATTACATTTATTTGTAATTACCTACTTAATGGCTATCTCCCACACCAGATTGTAAGCTCCAGCAGAGCAGGGATTATGTGTATTGAGGTTCATCATTATAATTCTGCTTCTATTTTACTGCCTGTACTAAATATACATCATTTATTAGCTGTATATGCTGAGTGTTTGCTATGTTCCAGGTACTGTTCATAAAATTGCTCTAAGGATTAAATAAATTAGATGTAAAGTGCTAAGACTGACTCTAATATTAAACACTCATTCATATTAGCTGTAATTATATTGAATGAATTTCAAAATAAATATTGAATAGACGGAATATAAGCCCATTTTGGTCTTTGATATATTTTCTAAAGTCATGTAAGTTTTATTCAGCAAACTATGCATTAGAATAACTATGAGCTCATAATCTTCAGAATCTGCAACAGTCCTGGCAACATTCACAAGAACTGCTCTCTGTTGTCCTTCCTAAGACTAAAGCCTAATACATAAGGCTGCCCCTTAGCATTTGAACACAGGAGAGGAATACAAACTGCTTTGCTATAAGGTCAAGAAGAAAAAAAAAAAAAATGACAAAAATATTTTTAACAGATCTATTTTCTTAAAAAGAGTATGATTTATATAAAATCTATTCTTCATTTACAAAAGAATTTCAAAGGTAATTTTGTAGAACACACCCAGGAATTAGATGAAATTTAAATCAACAAAAAAGACAAAATGAAATGCTTACTTGAAAGGGGAATTGACGATACTTCAAATATTCTGCAAGTATATCTAACATCCGCACCATTTGAGAAAAAATAAGAACTCTATTGCCTCGCTCTCTTAGGCGAATTAACAGTTTGTCAAGAAGAATTAATTTTCCGCTACTACGGATTAAGTGCTGTAAAGAAACAATAAATTACAACTGTTATGACGCGTTAAAAGAACTGTATCAAATTAAACAAATGCCCCACAACACCTGTTTCTTTAATTATTTTAAATTGAAATTTTAAATTTTTATAATGTTGGAAATAGTTTATTTCAGTTTTTGAAATTTTCTAGAAGCTTTATCAATTTGCTCTATGACTTAAGCTAAATTTTCCTTGCCATTTAGCACCTAGGTTTTTGCTGTATTTTCTGGAGACAAAAAAACAAAAGCACTGTTTCACTCTATTTGTCAGTTATTACACCATTTCTCCAAAAATCTTAGCTGAAAAACAATACACTGAAAGAAGCAACAACTAAGTAATCAAAGGTCTTGAAAGAGTGCAAAAATGTATTCTAATTTATATATATAAGTCACTGATAGCACTTCAAAGCACTACTATGGCTGGATGACAATTGTGCCTTCTTCACACTCTTCATTTGTCTTCCAGAAGTGATAGGAAAGGTAAGATCTAAGGTCCAGATGCCCTTCTTAAGACTACCATTTGCCATGTCACGAATTCAGCACAATCACTATTAGTGAATTTTTTCCACAATGAAAAATACGCTAAGGGGTTTTTGCTGGATAAAGTACGACAGCCCATGGTTAGAGAGATCGGTTTTTAGAAAAATGATCAAAATGATTAAATGGATAAATTATAATTTTAAAATCTTTTTATAAAGACTAAAAAATAAGCAGCACCATTATTTAAATATACCATTAACCAAAGAGAACTTCTAGTCAATATATTAAAGCACTGTGCCATTTTCAGTTAAAACTGAAATAAACGTTTCTAGAATTTTGCTTTACCACAAAGTAATAAAATTTTTAAATTCTTACTTGTAAGGCCTCCTGTTTATTATAGAATTCATTATTATCTGGTGGTTTAATGAGGTAGCAATGGTTACAACATTTCTTTAGCTCCATCATAATATTCAAAAAGCCTGAGGTACTGCCCTTGGAACCTTTGCTGAGGGCTTTGTAATTTCTAGTTAATATCCATCTGTTTAGAAAAATGATTATGAAAATGATGTAGCAGAACAATTATCAGGATGAATTCTAAAACCATAAAAAATCAATTAAGTACCAAAGCAAAACTGCACCATTAAGAAGTTCAACTGCATATACAATGGACCAAACTCTGTTCACAAGACTAATGAACCTCATTCATAAGACTCATGAGAACACATAACTTGTTATCCGAACCATTAACTATACAAAGTAAAGGCTTAACATAACACAGTGAATATAGTGTATTAATCCCTTACCCCCAAAATTTATTTTTTAAATGGTCAACTGTATTATCTATCTTAACCTTCCTACAAATTTCACTACATTGGGCACCTAATACCCCATGAGGATATCTGGTTTAGCTCCATTGCCTTCTCTAAATTACAGTTACACAATACACATGCAACTTAGAGAAAAATTTTAAGTGGTTATTTTATTACTGCAAATTATACATAACATTTCCTCTCACCATGATCTAACTTGACTAACACCTTTTATTTTCTTCCTTTTTACAAAGTTAGTCTTCGAAGGGACTTGAAACAATTACATCTGATTTACCTCAGAATGACAGAAAATAGGGGCAGTGGGGGTGGCTAGAGATAAAATAAGACTGGCTATGAGCTGAAAACCAAGCTGAGTGATGGAGTTTAATATATTACCCTATTTTGCATATGTCTGAAATTTTCCATAAAAAAATGTAAAATTTATATAATAAATGTAGTTTTTAAGTGGATGACACACATTTGTCATAAAATGTTTCTGAGAATTCAAATGCATGTAGCAGTGCATTTTATGCAATTAGATGTTCAAACAGATATTAGGACAGGTATTTCTTTTTGATTCTTTGAAGTGTTACTATATAGATCCAACATACATAATTTATACAAAATATGATTATTAACATTCTTCGAAAAGCAGGGGAGGCCTAAAATTTTGTTCTAAGTTTGTTCTTCTGGCTTCTACTTCTATCTGTCAATTATACAGTCATCATAATTACATAATAATGCCTTGGTATCATGGCAATCCTAACACTTAAAAAGAAACCCTCCATAATGTAACATAGTATGAAATAGAGAAAAGCAATTAATGATGTGTTATAAGATGAATTATTTAGTCTTATGTCACCCGTGATCTTGGACATACCATTAAATCTCTCTGCCTCAATCAATATGCCATAGAATAAACCCATTCTAAAATTCAAGAATTGTTACTGCTCTAAGACCCAAATGGGGCTGGGGGGCACCTGGATGAGACAAGGACAGGGGTTATGTACAATTAAATGTTCAGAACACGTGCTCTGTTTACAGCTTACTTGTAATATTGTTTCTGTAAAGCACTCATTTCCATTCTTAAAATCTGCTCAACCTTGGCAGGAAGAGATTTTTCCACATCTTTCTTAACCCTGCGTAACAGAAATGGCTCAAGCTCCTTGTGGAGGCTTGCATAACCATATTCTCTGCCTTTGCCATGTTCTTCTTCAAAATCTTCCCAGGAAGAAAACCTTAAAAATTTAAGCAAATGGAAGAATCACTAAAAGAAGTCAAAATGCATTTGAGATTTTTCAGGATAGTCAGATGTAAACAAAATACAGATTCTTAGAAAAAAAAAATTAGCTAAAATTAATCACTTCTAATAACTATCCTTCCAAGAAATCTATTGTATATCTATATAGAGGTAAAATATAAGGAGTTGTTTTATAAATAATTTTTGACTTTCCTTGAGTTAAATAAAGATGAAATATTTTCAAATACGGGAGTAATTATCACTAAAATATTTCTCAAAGAAAGTTCTGAATCTATTCAAAGAAAATATGTATGTGAACTTGGATGAGTTATTTATCCTTATTTAGTCTGGTTTTCCTCATTTAGAAAATGGAATTTTCTAAGAGCACCTCATTACTGTTGTTACTGCTACCGTTCAGTACTAAGAATGATACTATTTCCATTTTTTAAGCAAGGTATATTTTGAACCCAGGCAAAATCAACTGTTGTAATTTATCATACGTGGCTCAAGCTTATTTATTTACAAAATTGAAAAATTAAAGTATTATTTCAAACATGAAATATTCCATCCCATTTCCATTTCGTTTCTTCTTAATAATCCCTGGTCCAATGTTTGGGACAATATAACCTCCTTCTGACCTTATTACCTACACTAATTATTTTCCTGCTAATCTTAGCATACAAAACTAACACTAACATTGTATATCTCAATTTATCTTACTTTTCTGGCATAATGAAATGTAGCAAAGACCAGAGCTCTTTGAGGGAGTTTTGCAGAGGAGTTCCAGTGATAAGAAGACGGTGATTGGACTTAAAATCTATTAAAGTTTTATACAGAAGAGAATCATCATTCTTTAATCGATGTGCTTCATCTACACCTATAAATGCCCAATTTAGACCTCCAAGGAATGCCTTAAAATGAACAGAAAAACATAGTTAACATTTCGAGAGAAACATTAAAATGAGGCAAATTTAAAAACAAACCTATGTCTAATATTCAGATAAAAATTATGTATTATTCTAAGATTTACTGGAATCTTCAAATCAAGTAACTCAACATGCAAAATAAAGTTCCTTCCATGACTAATTGAGCCATTAGAAAAACAAAGTATAATATAATAAAATGAAAGTTTTTTTTTACCAGCTTACATATTGAAAATAAAAACTATAGTATCATTTAAAAATTTTACAGAAGATTTTTAAGCCTAAGCCCAGTAGAAACCTCTATTAATGTTAATTTGGAGAAAATAAATTTGGAACAGTGTGTTACTCCAAGTGTAGTTATAATTTACTGTATAAATTTTATGAATGGTATATCTCCAATACATAAACGTGGGTCTCCGACTTAAAACAGAGACAAACCTGATTCTGCTACTTAACAGTTGCATGACCTTAGGCAAGTTCATTAACTTCCTTGAGACTTGACTTTTCTTCACAAGTAATTATGAAGAATTAAATAAGACAATAGCTATAAAGCATTTACCCAGTGGCAGCGTAATCCTGTTAAGTATCTTCCTCCTCTTTAAAGACTTCACAAATCAAGACACTACACCAAACTAGTTTCATATTCTTTGGCTTGTTTTTACAACACTTTAAAAATGTAAAAATTATTCTTACTTCAAGGATCATAAAAAAAATAAACAGATAAGCCAGATTTGACTCACAGGCTTTAATTTGCTGACCCCTGATTTAAGTTATCTTCTCATCCTATCCACAACATATGGTAAAGAAAACACTGATATATACTAAACAGAGAAACACAGATAATACACACCTTATCCTTCAATAAGATTTCATAAGTTGTTAACAGTATATTAAATTTTAACCGTTTGGTCTGGGGATGCATCCATTCATGAGTTCTTATCTATCAAGAAATTTCAAAGACAATTTTAAGACAAACAGTAAAAAAAAGTATACTGTTACTTGAATATCTAAAATAAAATCCATTCAAAATACACAAAAAACTATGTCTATATGTTTAGGTAATAAAATAATTTAACTATTCTTTATATAGTCCAACAAGCTACAATGATCTTACTTATCATAAATAAAATATAAATACTCCAGCATATCAAAACCTTCTATAAAAAAAAGACACATTTTTAATATACACTTCTTACTGAAGGAAGTTCTCATTTGACGAACACAAGTGATTTTTTTTTTTTTGAGGATGAAATATTATGTCTGGGGTTTGCTTCACAATAACTGGGAGGAAAGTACCATGTAGAGGTACAGATGAAACAAAACTGGCAAGAGTTAAAATTGTGAAGTTGGACCTATGCACATGGAACTTTATTATACTCTTCTGTAGGCTTTCATGCATATTTGAAACTTTCAATAAGGCAGGAAAAATATATATATAAAGTAACACTAAACCAAAAATTAATTTTTATTAAGCCAATCAAACACGTATTGAATCTTACTGTGTGGCAAGTTTAATGCTAGAAACTAAGACTTTATAAAGACAAATCAAGATGTGTCCTCAAAGACAAGTTTGTCTAAATTTCTAAATTTGTGGAGAAACAACTTACCATGTTTCTGCTGTTGATGTCACCTAAATAAACCACAGCATTCATTTGAGAAGCCCATGTTTGAATCTCCCTTTGCCAGGAAGTGAGAGTGGAGAGTGGTACTACTAATAGAAAAGGTCCATATAATTGGTGTTCATGAAACAAATAGTTCAGAAATGAGATCGTCTGTATTGTTTTTCCAAGGCCCATTTCATCAGCAAGTATGCAACTATTTCCTCTACAAAGTTAAAAACAAAAATCATGTATGCAATAAAGATTCAAATTTACAAGAAACCTTTTTACATAATCCATGTACAAGTTTATATGAAGTTAAATAAGATGAATCTGATAGTATTATTTATAATATGCCACTTTTATTAACTATAAATAATAAATGTCAAGGCCATTATAATACTGTAAGAGAAGAGTTTATCATTTTAGACCAGAAGCAGCTAAAAGATTAACAGCATTACCTATAATCAGATATGTAGACAAGAACACAACCCATCTACAAGTGGTAGAGCCCAGATAAAACTACAGCTATGGTAAAGTTTTAAAAACAAATTGCACCTTAGTCACCTATATTGCCAAGAACAGAGTAGGGGACATAGGAGAGAGGAAAGAAAAATAGAGGCCTAAATGGATATTAGAAATAACTGGAAGAGAAATAGTCCAGGACTACTGTGAAACAGAATGTATACATATTCTGATTTCAATTTCAATACAAACTTATTTAAATACTGCAACGATCAAAAGGTTCTTTCTTCTTAATATGTAATAAGTACTGTTTATATAATTGGAAATTCAAAGACCTGCATATAAACACCAAAGGGTCTTATTCTTTACGTTGGTAGAAATCTTTTCCAAACCCTGTATTTGTAAAATTTTTACCCTCTTAAATAGACAATTCAAAATATACTTACTTGCACCAAGAGTGAGCAAGCCAATTTAAACCATTCAGTTGATAATCTCTTAATTCTAATCCCTCATGTCCTCCAATATAGGATGGCTGCTTCTTTAGGGCTACAAATCTTGGCCTTTGTTTTAAAACCTTTAGTAGAAATAAATGTTAATATGAAGAATTATTAAACATAAGAAATCATATTAAAAGAAGAAGATCTTTTATCTTTTACCATAAATTTTAAAATTTCATTTCAAATCAAGCCCAAAAATTCCATGACTCAAAATATATCTGAGGATTCAGTCAAAGAAGGCTGTTTTCTATTACTGTAACAATGTACGGTAAAATATTTTGCTCTCTTTTGTGAATAAAAAATGATAGATAAGTAAGTTCTTACTGAAATACTTGGGTCTTACACGTTTCACAAGCAAAAGCTATGTTAAACTTATTCATTTAACCATCGCTCCAGCCCTGACGTAGAAATAAACCATAAAACTGGTTTAGCTTCCCATTTGATTTCTGATTTCTAAATTACCATTATGAATTTAATTCCATCTTGTAATAAGAAAACAAATTCTAGTAGTACACACCCAAAACTATCACTAATAGTAATTTTAAGTACAAAGATATTATATTAGGCAAGGTAGTCCTGGATACTTTCTTATGGGACATCCCTCTTTTCCTTTCCTACCATCATGGAAAATATTCACTACTTTTTAAAAAATAAAAAAAATAAATAAATGTATGTATGTATGTATGTATGTATGGCTGCGTTGGGTCTTCATTGCTGTGCGTGGGCTTTCTCTACTTGTGGCGAGCGGGGGCTACTCTTCGTTGCGGTGCACAGGCTTCTCATTGCGGTGGCTTCTCTTGTTGTGGAGCACGGGCTCTAGGCACACAGGCTTCAGTAGTTGTGGCAGGTGGGCTCAGCAGTTGTGGCTCGTGGGCTCTAGAGCACAGGCTCAGTAGTTGTGGCGCACGGGCTTAGCTGCTCCGCGGCATGTGGGATCTTCCTGGTCCAGGGCTCGAACCCGTGTCCCCTGCATTGGCAGGCGGATTCTTAACCACTGCACCACCAGGGAAGTCCTTCACTACCTTTTAAATCAAGCATATACATCTAGTTTCCAGGGAATTTTCCCTTTTTGATCTCCCTAACCCACTCCCCACAACTACCACCACCAATTTATTATCTATCTGACACAGATTCACTCACCAAGGCTAAAAGACAGTGCCACATGTAAGATGGCATAGCAATTACAGGAACATCATTTCCTGTAAGACCTACCATCCAAGCAGTTCTCTCCTTTAGCCTATGTGAAATCAGGATCCAACCCTCTATGTAGGCTTGTAATATTTATGATGCATAAATATATTTTCAATAATTAAAAATGGCAAACAATACTCACTTTGCAGTCTTTAAAAGGAGTAGTTTTTGATTGATTCCTGCTGAAATACTCATCTATGCATGCTTGAAACTTTTTGGAAATGAGAGCTCCATCTTCCCAGCTGCACTCTGAGTATGGAAGGCCCTGCCATTTGCAATAATAATCAGGATAGCCAGCAGCTGACTTTTGATTGGAATGAGCTGTGAGATAAATCAGGTATTTATTTTACTTTTTACACTCTTATCCAAGGAATAATTCTCGGTTAAAAACTATACAAGTAAAAATAAGCCATCTGATTTACAATACTCTATTATTATAGTAAGAGCAAGCTACTGTATTTGATGTGTAAGCAGTAAATTTAAGATTTTTTTCAGATGACTTCAAGCATGGAAAGATGTTTAATTAGAATCATTTATTACTAACCAATTATTCGCTCCACTATTTGATACTGCTTATGGAGATCATCTGTAAGTTCTTGCTGGCAATTATAATATTCCACATCTTCTGGAGAAGCATTTTTCAACCTGAAAGATTATTAATCCAAGAACAGACTTAAAAATCTCCCCCAATAACCCATCCTCCAAACACCATCTGTAGCACAAAGTCTCCCATTTTGCCACTCATCATGTGAATCAGTTTGAATAATGAAGAAACTGAAAAAGAAATAAAGTATCATTAATTTTTAACTCTAATATAAAACATACCATCTTTTTGTTTCCTGATCTTTTTTCTTATAATTATCTAATTTTTTCATTCCTCTAACATTCTGCTGCTTAAGGGTTTCTTCTGTCTCCCAAGTATTGTGGATATGTGACCATCCTTTCCATTTAATTAAATACTGGATCTCTCCTGGTTCCTTGTTTTTTTCAAATCCTGCATTTGGGTCACCATCTGCTTCAACTGCATAGATGGTTGTAGTAGCACCAGTAGCTGAAAAGAAAACCACAATACATTCTATGTAGTTCTGTTATAGAAGCATTTCAACTCAAAACTTCAAGAATATAAAGAGAAAAATATATGCTCTTTTAAATAACAAACAGGGTGTAAGAATTTATGGGAAATTATATTACACATTTATAAAAGAAACTCTGAATTCTAGAAAAGAAAGATTATCTAATTTAATCCTCTCGGTTTTAGAATTAGAAAAAAAAGGGTCAAAAAGACAGCAGCTCACATGAGATCATACAGCAATTTATGATAACTGACGACTGAAACATTAATAATTGGAAATTAAAATAACTAAAAATCATCTTTAAAAACTACATGTCCAAAATCACTGTGGAAAAGATATCTGCACCCCCATGTTCACTGTAGCATTACTTATAATAGCTAAGACACTTTGGAAAGAGCGTAAGTGTCCACTGACAGATAACTGGATTAAAAAAAACATGATACATACATATACATATACATGTACATATACAATGGAATACATTCAGCCATAAAAAAGGAGGAAATCTGCTATTTGTGACAACATGGATGGACTTTGAAGGCATCATGCTAAATGAAATAAGTCAAAGAAAGACATGCTGTGTGATCACACATAAATGGAAAAGGGAGGGAGGAAAGGGAAGAATTCATAGAATGAGAGATTAGATTCATAGTTACCAGAGGTAGGGCAAGTATGATGAAGGTGGTCAAAAAGTACAAACTTCCAATTATAAGATAAATAAGTACTGGGTATGTAATGTACAACATAATGACTATAGTAAACACTCCTGTATGGTATATCTGAAAGCTGCTAAGAGAGTAGATTCTAAAAGTTCTCATTACAAGGGAAATTTTTAAAAAAATTCTATCTATATTGAGATGACAGATGTTAACTAAACTTATTATGGTAATCATTTCACAATATATGTAAGTCAAATCATTATACTGCCCACCTTGAAACTTATACAGTGTTGCATTGTCAATTATGTCTTAAAAAAACTGAAAGGAAAAAAATGTATGTCAAGGTAACTAAAAAATAACTTACATATTTGAGATGGAAGAACGAAGTTTTAAACCAAACCATATGTCAAATTGAAAATACTTAAAAAACAACTATTTATTTAGGTATGGTAACAGAAAAACTCAAATGCACAGGTTAAAAATTCCCTAATATCCGCAACGTACGATGAGATCAAATGGATACTTCCTGGGAAGAAAATATTCAGGCTAAGCAAAGTATATTTTATAGCAAATAAGTAAAAAGAAAAAAATCCACCCTCTTGGCTTTCAAAGTTGAAAAATCTTCAAGAAATACTTTACTCTAGTAAGTATTACTGAAACAACCAAAAAATAAATGTGTCTTAAAAAAATACCTCCTTTTCTCCCAATCCGACAATCCATAAACCGTTCTATTGTTTCAAATTCCTCTTCCTCGGGTTGAGGAACATCCTCTCCACAGACTTCAAGTAGGTCATCAGAATCTGTTTTCATTTCTTCGTCTTCCTTATAGCTAACATTGACAGTTGCTTGTCGACGAGAGCTTCTTTTATCATTATCATAGTCCTCTTCATCCTCCTCCTCCTCCTCAGATGAATCAATCTGTCTCTTTTTTTGTCCAATAATCTTTTTTCCATTTTTTGACTTAGATCTAGGGAAGACCAGGGGAGAGAGGTGTTTTACAGAAATACTGGCATAAAACAAGATTTGAGAAACTGTGAGAAAAAGAACAAATACCTTCTGTAACCAACAATTTTCAGAATCAAACCAAGAACATACTATACTTACCTATTTTGAGGTTTTCTACTTTTAACTTTGTTTTTTGGCTCATAATCAGATTCTGTTTCATCACAACTACTTTTATCTCTTTCTTCTTCAGATTCTGAATCTGAACCAGACTGAGATGGAGATCCTGACCCAGACATCTGCCAATCTTCACTGTATGTAAAATATATAAAGGATGTTTATTCATACTTATCATATAGCAAATTATGTCTGATAAGATATAAAAATAATCAAGCTAAATTACATTCCAGCTGATATCAAAAATATTGCTTTCACCCATTATAAAAATATTCAAATGTCTATAGAATAAGAAAAATGCTAGAAAATATTCTTCATAGATTTCTCCAACTCCAGAGTTTTCTGTTAATTATTTAGTTATACCTCAGTGAAAGGCAAATTAAGTGGATCTATTTTGATTATTAGTATAGATGAAAACACAGTATGTTAATTTGAAGAGTCACACTGTTTAATTTTGAAAACCTTGTATAATTATTATACTTGCCATTTCAAAAAGAGATTCTAATCCCTTTCATCTTAATTTTCTGGAGATTGTGATTTTTAAAAACATACCCTTCAAAAATGATTTTTAAAATACAACATGTTCATTAAGAAGCTTAAAATAAGGGATCAGAAAATGGAAAAACAAACAAAAAATTCCATGTTAACCAACATTCAATTATTACCTTAACTTTATTACTATTTTTAGTCTATTTAATTCCAATTAACATGTAAAGAAAAAAATATTGGATGCACTGTTAATATTCTGCTATAATATAAACTTCAAATGAAAGATACACATTTAAGTTCTTACGTATACACTACATCCTGTCTCACAGTTGCTGTTGCTACTCCATTGCTCTGCATGGCTTGCATCAATTAAGACTGTGTTAAGGGTTACACAAGCAAGCACATATGATAAAATCTGGTTTATGATAAAAAAACATAATAGAGAAACTAATTTTTTTATCTTGAGATTTTTTTTCAGAGTTTGCACATTAGACAATAGCAACAGGCAGGATATATGAAAAAGTCTCTGTTTTACATTTTTATAATAAATATTATGATTTTTATATCCAACCAAATCTATCCATCATCCCAAATTACTTTTGTTTTAAAAATATTCTTTGCTTGCACCCATGCTAAGTTCAGAAATTACTAACTCAGTGGAAGAGTTAAACAGTTGATGAGACACAGTAGTTGAAAATACTTAGTAAAACAGAAGACAGATCTGAAGAAATCAGCCAGAATGTAGCATAGCAATAAAAGGATAAAAAACATGATACAGTAAGATTCA
The DNA here is from genome assembly GCF_009873245.2 of Balaenoptera musculus. NCBI lineage: Eukaryota > Metazoa > Chordata > Mammalia > Artiodactyla > Balaenopteridae > Balaenoptera > Balaenoptera musculus. The sequence goes on from NC_045787.1 coordinate 78,940,726, forward strand.
TGGATAGGATGGATGATCCAACAAATATATACAATAGATATGATCCAGTAAGACAGATACAATATATATCTATTAACTGTAGTAACAGAGAAGATTTACAGAATGGGAAAAAGAAAAAATGCCTAGAGATAAAATGACTGAATTTTCAGAAACTAGTAAAACTCATGAATCTTCACATTAAAGATACATAAAATAAAGTGCATAAAGTGGGATAAATAAATAACAAATCCAAAGCTGGATGTACCAAAGTGAAAGTGCAGAATACCCAAGACAAAGAGAAAAATAAGAGATAAGACAATGGAACAATGAGAAATGAGAGAAAAAAAACTCAGACCATCTAAAATATCGGAACTGAGATCTGAGGTACTCTTAACACTTCCTGGGTCAAGATCTTTAGGAAATTACAGTGAGTTTCTAAATGAGTTCTACAGAAGAAATAAATTTCATGTGCAGATAAATAGTAAGGATAGCTATTAACATCAGAATCACCTAAAATCTATCATCTGTTGGTCCCTACACTCCTATATAGGTTTCTCAAGTTATCAAGATTTTCTGATATTGTGACTAAGAAGATCTTTGAAGTTTAAAAATATATAGGGGAGAGGGGTTATAGGAGATAAACAAATGGCACAAAAAACTCAGGTTGTCATGGAAAGATAAAAGTTAAAAATTAATGGTTTAAATTAACCTAATAAAATGCCATGAACCAAGAAGTTCACTTTTGGCAACAATTGTTCATAAAGGAAGAAATACAAAATCATTAGGATTTTCTTGATATAAAAGTAATCAGTTGAACAAAACGGCATACTCTTTATGCTTTTTCCTTTTGACCTCACTCGATGAGTCATCGGAATCTTCACTGCTAGAAGACTCCTGTAGAGAAAAATATATAAAGTTAATGTTATTAATGATTAGAATTGAACCATAATATATTTTTATTACTTTTATTAACTTTTTATTACTTTATTACTTTTATTACTTTTTATTAACATTCACTTTAATAATAAAGGCTCTTTTTTTCCATGTTATGTTTATACCATTAATTAGCACGTAAAGTAATTAGCAACATTTTTATTGCAAATATATAACAGCCAGTGAAATTAGGTAAACATCACAATGCCAGCATTTTGTATAAAATCTTATAATCTACTGTCTCTGGAGACTATTACTGTTGCCTAGTATGGCCTCAGAAAGGAATCCTAATTGTTGGGATGTCAAATTTTCATTTAATATTTTTCTTCCTCATCAGGCAGTTTTTGATACACAAATATCCCCCACTCTTTTAAAGTTCAATTTCTACCACTTCACTTTTACAAAAAACCTTCATTGGTACCTGTTTTCACTAACTGAAAAAAATCCAAAGAGAATTTTTACTTTTACAAAAACCGGCAAAAAGCAAAAACAGCGTTCAGCATTTGTTTTGCAGAGAGCTGTTATAGAGGCGGCAAGCATGCGGAGCAGCGAGAACAGCACCTCCAAGCTCCTTCCCTGGGAACTACACTCCGCATCTCAGCACTAGCTCCCTAATTCTGAACTGTGTTTGTGAGCATCTGTGCTTTATCTCCGTTTATTCTGCACAACAGTTACCAAGATGTGTCCTAAGGAAATAGCTTCTTTGCTTTACACCATTTGGCTTAGGAAAGGAACACTCTACTTTCGGATAGTTGGGGAAACCTACAGTTCTTCCTGAATGTCTTTGTGCAAACATACCTGCATGTGTGCTCATGTGCGCACAGGAACTACACTGTTTACAGTTGCAGCCTATTCTTTTAAAAACATGTTGAGAATTCTGTTATTAATGTTCTGTACAAATATGATTTAACAGTATAGTATTTCTTCATTCATATATGTGAGTGCATACCTGTGTGTGTTTGTGTATGTGTATTTTCCTAGTATTCATATTTAGTTTATTCTAGTTTTGCTGTTATGAGCAAATGCATACAAATTTCTGTTGTTCGTTTTAGAAACAAGAGGAAATTTGGATAAAAATATGTCTACATTTCAAGGCTATTGATACACATATTTAAATGTAGTTATTTTCCTATCCTTTTAAAACCCTTACTGTTTCTAGTAATTTCATAAATAGCTACCTAAATGATTACATATCATGTCTACTTTTCAGATAAGAGTTTTCACAATGAAAACTCACCTCTTCTGATCCACTATTAGATGAAGCTTGATGTTGCTGTTGCTGCTGCTTCTTGAGCATTGCAGATCTCTGAACAGCCAGAATACTAGGGCTAGATTTCCAAAACTATAATAGAAATATAAACAAGTGAAGAACAAAGTTTTGAGAAAACTGGAAAAAGATTAATTTATTGAAAAGTAGTACCAACATTTTCACTGCCTCCAAATAATAAATTAAGACTATTTTTCTTACTCACATTATATGTAATACAATATTATTGCAATATAATTAAAATAAAATGCTGAGCTTTAGTTGTATATAAATAATTTATGGTGTTTTGAGTTTCACAATCAATCAATATGTTCTTTGGTATTAAGACTATTATTTTCAAAAATGATGTGATAATATATGACACCAGTGCTACTCAAAGTGTGGCTGCTATTGTTTTAATTGGTGTGAGGTGAAGATGAAGAGCTTGAGTCAGAATGCAAATCAACTAAGCACAGTTTTAGTTCAACTGACTTTTTGTTTTTGTTTGTTTTTGATAGCAAGACTTCCTGAATGAAGGAAGCTGTATGTATATTCTGGCCCAAGCATCTTATCATGACTGGTACTCTAAGTAACACTACTGTATACTATTCTGAGGTATAGACAAGTTTTAGTAAATCTTGTAATAGCCTTTTTTAAACAGAATGGCTCTTAGCCGATTCTACCATGTATCTTCAAGGAAGCAGAGTTCTATTAAAGTCTCCTATTAGCAATAAAGTATCTCCTCTGAAGATCCTGAAAGTAGAGATCACACTGTAAGATTAACAAAAAGACCTCACAAAGCCTTAAATTTTTATCCATGAGACAATGAATGTTTATGCAACAATTTCTGCCTCAAAAAGAGAAAGTTTTGTATGTGTTCATTTTTGTATGTGTTACAAAGTTTTGTACAGTTACAAAGTTTTGTATGTGTTCATATAGTTACAGACTGCTTCTCTTCCAAGCCAATCAGTCCACAGATACTGAACCACAAGTTCAGGAATCACTTAAAGTGTATTTTAATATTTGAAATTAACATTTTCTAAAAGCTAGATTAAGAATGCTCTAAACCAAAGCTATACATTTTTCCAAAGTAATACAAGAAATCTACCTTTCATTGGATAGTTTATTTATTACCTCAGCTCCATCAACTTTCGGTGGTTTTGCTTGAACTTTATTTTCTTGGGAATTGTCTGACTCAGACTCTGACTGACTGCCCGATTCGGATCCAGAGTCAGAGTCACTGCTACCTGACTGGCTACTGCTTCCATCACTACTGCTTCCAGAACTTGAACCAGATCCAGAGCCTGACGCTGACCCAGAATCATCATCCGACTGGCTACAATTTGAAAATAAACAGATTTCAAACAAAATTCATTAAAAAATTTAGTTTTTCTTAACTCAGCAAAAAGCCCCAAATCATTAAACCTTGTTCAGTTCATATGTCAACTGTCTATAACCAAACAAATAGAAAAAGGAATTAATGTTAATCTCTGGTAATAACTGACATACTGGATAGATTAAGTACAGTTTGGGATAAAACACAAGCAATCAGATCACAATCTTCCTCCAAGATAATGAACAAAACCTACCAAGTACAGAATCCTGGGCTAGAAAGTTGGGAAAACGAAAAGTTTAAGCGGCAGTCCCTATCTTTAAAAGGCTATTTGATGTAGTAAACATAAAGAATGAATTCTGTGAAGAAAAGGTTAAATGTGTTATACATTCTCATAGCAAAAGGTAGAAAACAAATTAATTTATAGTTTCAACTTGTTTTCAAGTTTACATTTTATGTTCTATCATCTCAGGGGAATGTAAATTAATTACCACTAAACTATGATAAAATACAATTTACTAAAAAATAAGATCAGTAATTGCTTCTCTGAGAAAATTATTGAGTCTTTTATGGTGCCTTAGTAATAAATCTGAAATAGCAAATTCTCACAATCTTTCCTAGCCTCTATACACACACATGTGAAAGCAATTAACAGTTCAATGAGAAACTATCTCATTCTCCAGAACTTATTTTCAGCCCGAAGTAGTCTAGAGATGGTCTGTACTAAATAAATGATTGTATAAATTACTATTACCCAAAAGGCCATTTGTTCACTTGGTGTTTACATTTGAATTGTTGAAAACCAGGGCATTAAATTTTTGAAATACATGGTAGACTCAGCTTTTGATGTAATTTCATCTGGCTTCATGAGAAACAACAGGTAATATAATATACACCAACACACAGCAAAACTCAAGCTTCATGTTCTCTTGCTGTAATTTTCAGAAATACCACCAGATGGAGGTATTACTCTAAGAAAATCCTGCAATATCAAAAAGTAATCCCTTTCTAAAAGTAATTTCTCCTTTTCAAGAGCAAGAAGTTTCTACATGGAAATACAGACATAAAAGTTTTCAAGAAGACTTTTGATTCCAAAAGATATAAATTAAAATGCTTAAGGTGTGAACAAACATATGCCTATTTTTAAAATCTGGGAATCTAGTGGAATATATGTTTTTCTACATTTCTGCCACAATTTCTACCCTCTAGACACCTGGTTCAAGAACAGCATAGTGTCTTTTAATTAAAAAACAAAAACAAAATTTACCATACTGTATTTTACTTGGGTCCCTTGAAATTTCAACAAGAATATCAGAGAAGATATTTTTCCTGACACACAATTTTATTTTTCCTTTAACCCACTAGGCAAGAGACGTTTTTCATTTATTCAATAAACCTTATGAGAACTTTCATTCGTTAGGCACTGGGAAGACTGAGATGAGACAAAGTCCTTACCATTAAAAGAACTTCTAACCTGTTATGGAGAGACAGTCATGTCAACCAATAAATACCACTCTGGGCATATTTAAGATAACTGAACTAGGAGTATGGGGAGCACTGAAGACACAAACAAGTCAGGTACAGTAATCACGGAACATTTAGAAGAAAGTGAAGATGAACTAATCCCTTAGGAAAGAAGAATTAAGCAGAGGGGTATCATTTTAATTGCTTACAAGCTTCTTGAGGGTACTGTTTATTTTTCCCAGCATACCTTACACAGGTGGGCGCTCAGTAAATACCTGAAAAGTAAATGGACGGATGATTGAATTTGGGAACTATCATGAGCCTATATTGTTAATTATATCTTGATTAGTCATAAAGTAGCTAGTCAAAATTCCTTGTTAATAAATCAAAATTCTTAAGTGAAGGTATGAATCTTCCTTTCATACTCTCTAGGCAAAAGTTGGCTGGAGATAAAAGCTAACAGCCTAAGCCTAGACTACTCTAAAGGCATAGGTTTATTATTAGAATGTCTTCACCTTAGGTATTAAAAGTATAAAGTATTTATTTTATTTAGTTGTTTATAGCAGGATTAAGAATAGACAAAGAATTAGTAAGGAATGTTTTACATACTGCCATAGAATGAACTATAGGATATAGTTAGGTAAAAAGAGCAATATGCAAAAGTGTTTATAGTATGCTTCCTTTGTATATGAAGGGGGAAATGTTTACACATAGTTGCTTATGCTTCTGAAAAAAGCAATAATGGCAGCATAAAACAACAATTAAATTAAAAATGGTTACCTACAAAGGGAGGGGAGGGAAGAAAGTAGAGGGAACAAGGATAGAAATGAGTTGTCAGGTTCTGAACCATGTAAATGCTTTACATAATTTATTTAAAAAGGAAATCCTGGGCTTCCCGGGTGGCGCAGTGGTTGAGAATCTGCCTGCCAGTGCAGGGGACACGGGTTCGAGCCCTGGTCTGGGAAGATCCCACATGCCGTGGAGCAACTAAGCCCGTGAGCCACAATTACTGAGCCTGCGCGTCTGGAGCCTGTGCTCCGCAACAAGAGAGGCCGCGACAGTGAGAGGCCCGCGCACCGCGATGAGGAGTGGCCCCCGCTTGCCACAACTAGAGAAAGCCCTCGCACAGAAACGAAGACCCAACACAGCCAAAAATAAATATAAAATAAATAAATAAATAAATAAATAAAAGATTATAATAGCCCTTAAAAAAAAAAAGGAAATCCTAACAACTGAGAGAAAATATATATAGGTTCAGAGGGGGGAAAAAAATCTATATTCAGACATAAAATTCTGAGCGAAAATAGGTGAAAAGCCTCTCCCTAATGAAGTAATTCTATTTCAGCCCACTGCTGCATATGCTCTTTCTAGAATAAAAATTAAACATGGCCTAACTTGATAAGTTTTCAGTGTTTCTGTAACAAAGGTCAAACACCTATGAGGTGCAGGAATTTGTCTCTGCCAACCTATCTCCAGCCACTTTCCCACTTAAACCCTTAGTTTTAGTGATGGCAAACTACTTGTAATTCTCTGAGAGCGAGTTTCTCTTCCCAGTTCCTGCTTTTGCATAATTACTTGCCTTTTTTTCCCCACTATATAATTTCTACTTGCACCTCACTTCATGGGTACTTCTCCAACAAATCTCTCTTGACTCCAACATTAAATCACCTGAACATTAAATCAGGAATACTTACCTCAGCACTCCCACAGCATCCTGTACCTATTACTATCTTGCCCATAACACATATCATGTAATAATCACTGTAGTTTTCTGTTTTCTTTTGTTTTTTGGTATCCTACCTTTGGTATTCTACCATATGTTCCTGGAGTGTTGGAATTTTTACTTGTTCTTTGTATGCTGAGCACTAAATGAAGGGCTCAGTATATGTTTGGTGGGTGGATAGATGCATACATAAGCAAACAAATCAAAGATACATACGGATATAACGTCTCATATAAAATTCACAAATCGAGTTTGACTATAAAAAATATTTCTAAGCTCCAATTAACATTTTATTTACTTAGGTAGTAATCAATAGCACTGATTTTTTAATACAACATAAGTATCTGTATACCACTTAAGAGTTATCCTTATTACTTATATTAAATCTCACTAGCCCAACAGTAATAAGGTGGTAGATTATTAAAAACACTGAATTCTTTTCCTCATCTTCCTCAATTTACCAAAAAAAAAAACCCACCACCATGTTTATGGGTACTTTGATAAAATTATAGTTTTCTTAGGGTAAATTAAGTAGAAATACAACATTTAAACATAAAATAGCAATTCAAATTAAAGTTTCTTTTCAAGCTTGTTTCTATGCTCAATTTCAAATATAAACGAGAGGAATATAATGAATTACCATTTATCTAACAACCAGCTTCGCAATTAACAACTCATACCAATCTTGTTTCAAATAATCCAGCTTCCCACAAACACACAATCTCAAACATGTTAAAATTTCATCCATAAATACTTTAGTACTCATATGTAAAAACAAACAACAAAAAAACCCCTACTATTTTTAAACATCCACAAAATGAGTATCATTTTTAAAACAAAATCACTTATTCCTTAATGTTAAATATGATATTATTATTAAATAGTATTAAATATCCAGTTTAGTTTATCTCTTTAGTTGATTTTGTTTCTTCATAGACTGGAAATCCAAACACAGTTCATACACTGCAACTGAATCACATATTTCTTAAGTCTCTTTCATTAACCTGACAGTTCCCTCTCCCTCTTTTTTTTCCCCTTGCAATTTATTTTGTGGAATAAATTAGGCAGTTTTTCCTGCAGACATTTCCTGCTTTCCAGATTTTACTGACTGCATCTCTGTGGTATTATTTGACAGATTTTTCTGTCCCTTGTATTTCTTGTAAACTGTTAGATCTAGAGGCTCAGATTTAAATTCAGTTCTTCTTGGCAAGAATGTATTTTAAGAGTTGTTGTGGACTTCCATTAGAAGAAACAATGTTTGGTTGTCTCTTTTTGTATGAGGTTGTTTGATCTGTGTGTTCAGGTTATTTTCAGCCTTATCCTTCCATTATACAGTTCCTCATACCCCTACAGGGACTTCATCCACTATTTATTTAGAGGCAGTAAAATGGTGATATTATATCATTCTTTATTTACCCATTATATCGTTTATTCACTAGTAGGTGGAATACTTCTTCTATAAGGAGAAAATTTCCCTCACCATATTTGTTAACTTTGAGGTACAGTTCATACCGGAAATGCACTTTCATTTCTTTTCCTTCTTTTCCAGCTTTCAAAATGAGTTAAATTGCTAGCATCCTTTCAAAGTAAGTAGACCAGTAATTTTCTAAGTCTCATTATGAACTCATGGATTTGAAGTTATTTGATGAGTTTTAACAATCCATTATCATTGTTAATGCCCAAATTGTCCCCTCTTTAGCGAACAGGAAACCCTTTACTACTTCCTGAATCCTTTTCACAAGACCTCAAGTCGTCTTTGATAGCTTCCTCACTTTCTGGTCTGATGAGATGAACCACGCTCATCTTGTATATTTCTTGCCTCAGACTGTAACTCAGGCATTTCATCAAAAAGCCCTGCTTCTGGGCTTCCCTGGTGGCGCAGTGGTTGAGAATCTGCCTGCCAATGCAGGGGACACGGGTTCAAGCCCTGGTCTGGGAAGATCCCACATGCCGCGGAGCAACTGGGCCCGTAAGCCACAGCTACTGAGCCTGCACGTTTGGAGCCTGTGCTCTGCAACAAGAGAGGCCGCGATAGTGAGAGGCCCATGCACCGCGATGAAGAGTGTCCCCCGCTCGCCGCAACTAGAGAAAGCCCTCACACAGAAACGAAGACCCAACACAGCCAAAAATAAATAAATAAATTTATTAAAAAAAAAAAAAAAAAGCCCTGCTTCTGTTTAAGCTGGAAATTAAATTGCAATCTGCGTACTGGGTGAGCCTATTACTACTGGATTGGTCATTGTTTTTAAGATTTTTTTTTAATAAGATGAGCTAGGATACGTGTATTTTTATAGAGACAATGCATTAAGGATTTACACTGTATTTCCAAGTCAAATTTGTAGGTTTTTTACTTCTCTGATTTTATATTTATATCATCACTTGGGTTGAGTTTCTTGGTTCCAAATGACACTAATAAAATTATTTGCTTTACCTTAGAATAGACATAACAGTTTCAAAATAGCAATAACATTGATTAACAATGTTAACTAAAAGTTAAGACGTCTTAACTTTTAGTTAAGACGTCTGAACTAAAAGTTAAGATTTCTTCACAATTCTTCTTGGCCTTCAGGAATACTCACCCCTACTATCAAATTATTGCTTTGAAGCCAACTAAAATAGTGATATTTTATTAGGGATATTAGTTTTGATCACCAGACTTCTGTATGGTCACTAATTTTGTTTAATTAGGGTCATTTGCTTTTTTTTTTTTCATTTTTAGGAGCTGCTTTTTATTCACTTTGATTTAATGTTGCTTTATTATTTACTTGGATCCAACTTGAGAGCTACCAAAGTTATCATCAAAATCCAGCTTCCATCCTTGTCTCCTCTACACCATGACCTCTCTCCCCCTTCAGAAATTATTTTTTTAAGTTTTTCACTTATTTTCCCTTTTTCAATATAAGCAAATTATGAATAAGAGTATATTTATATTCCCCTTTCACAAATGATTATTAACATATTTACAATCTTATATAAATGTCATATTATACACACACTGTATCCTGGAGGTCATTCCATAGCAGTGTAGGGATATAGTCCCCTTTCCTTTATGCAACTGCATATACTCCATTTTGTAGATACACCATAGTTTCAACCTGGCCCTCAAAGATGAACCAGTCTTTTGATACCACAAACAATGACACAAAAAAATGACCCTCTGCATATATCTTTTTTGTATTTATGGCAGTGTATCTTCTTATTTGCTATTTATCAACCAATGTAAATATATCCCCTTTGAAGTTTTAAATTTACAATCACCTAGCACCCAGGTCTTGATTCCTAAATACAAATCCACACTTAAGTAAACTAGAAGTCCTTTGAGAAATGGCAGATTCTAAGGCTGGGACAGGGAAGGCACCAGATGAACCTAAACAAGCTTGCTGTGCCAAAAAGCAAAATACTAAAGAGAAAAGAAGAAAAAACAGGATATGGGAGCCAACTTGAAGGGGCTTCCATCAGCTCAATCTGATTTGAGCATCAAAACAGACAGTAAAGGATTATTACCTAGTAAATAAAACAGGAATCCTCGAGTCCATGCTGATGATAGGTAGGTAGGTATAAAGACAGACAGACAGATGGCAGATGACAGGCTGAAAGAATTCTGAATGCCAACTGGTAAATGTGGACAGGGTGGCAGTGTTAGAAAATTACCATTTTGCAATCATCATAGAAAACACTGGTTCAGGCAAAAATCATCAAAAGATGCTAAATCTAGGGGGAGAGTTTGATGAGTAAGGTATTTGCACAGTCTCAAAGTATCTTCTCACAAATTGCTTATTAGCTGTATTAATGGATAAATTAGAAACTACAGTGGAAAAACCAGATATCACCCTGTCCTGGTGATCAAAACTAATATCACCAATAGGGACAGACAGACATGAGCCTCCAGATTTGATACCTTTGTGAAAGACATATCATCACTCACACAGTCCTCCAGCCAGGGGATGCAGAGTGAAGGGGATGCATAAATTGCATCAAATCATAAGTAAACACAAGACAAACCTAAATTGAGAGATATATTCTATAAAATTACTAGCCTATAGCCTTCAAAATGCTAATGTCATGGAAGACAAAGAAAGAGGAACTGTTTCAGATTAAAGGAGGTTAAAGAGACATGACAGCCAAATCCAATTTTAGACTGAACCCTGTACTGAAAGATGACTGGGATGATTGACCAAACTGGAATACAGAATAAAGATTAAAGTATTATATTAACGTAAATTTTCGTGAATATAATAACTATACAGGGCTTATATAAGGGAATTCCTTGGTTCTTAAAAATATATATACTGAAGTTTTAAAAGCATAAATGGATATGATTTTTTCAACCTACTCTCAAATTATTCAGGAAAAATAAATACATATTACATAAATATCATGTATATAAACATATATGTATAAAAAGAAAGAATAAAAGGGAAATGTGGCAAAAAGCTAAAAATCAGTGCATCCAGGCAGAAGCATATTACAGGAACTATTCTTTCAACTTTTCTGTAATTTGAAATTCTTACAACTTTTCTGTAATTTGAAATTAATTCAAAATTAAAATGTTAATAAACAAAAATAATTTTTTCCAATACCACAAGATTTTGTCACTAATATTCAATATTGTGGTATCTCATATTCAAGTAGTAAAAGGTACAAAGATGAGGAAATTTTAAAGCTGCAGAAGTCAAATGCATATGAAACAGGCAAGTAAGTAAACATTCAGTGGCATGAAAAATAAAAGTATCTAATATTCAGTCAATAAAATGGCCAAGCTGAATAGGTAAAAATATAAGAACTGCATAAAGCTTTTCCTTAAGAGACATGGAAAGATAAAAACACTAAGGAAGGGAAATTAAAGACCAGCTGTATACAACAGCTGCCTCAGAAACTGCTAGTCACCCAACTCAGCATGTCTTCTTTTCCTTAGTAACAGAAATCCCAATGTTATGGTCTACACAGTATAAAAAAGTGTACAGCAACAACTCCTTGCAGCTAAGTATGGCTATTAGCTAAAAGTTCTGACAAATGAAACATAAGCAGAAATGTTGGGTTGTACTTCCCAGAAGGCTACTCAACCGGGCTGACTCAGCTAGGAGATGCTCCCTTGTCTGGCCCTTCTGATTTACCTTCAAAATTTCCAGCTGTCTGACAGTAGTAAAAGTGCTCAAAATTCACATCTGCACAGGTTCTTTTAGTATAAAAGCCAATATTCTTTTCCAGTATTCCCAAGGTTATGGTAAGTGAATGTTCTTAATAACCTGAGTGACCATGAAAAATTAATATTCTGTTCTAAGACATTAAATCCATTTTTAAATTGTTTTATTCAAGTTAAGTTTTTAGGAGCTTTAGTGCAGCTATCGTCAATGGTTTACTTCCTCATGAGTTCCACATAACTAAAATGTATCTATGGATTACCTCTGAGAAATGCTTTTCAAACTCTAACAAACATGAAGATGACCATCCCTTTCCAAGTTTTCAATTACATATGCCTTGGCCCCATCTCATAGCCTCTGGTGAAGCTAGCGCCTTGAGGAGTTTTAATGACTCACTTTTGTTCTTGGGATAAAATGACTAAAATCTGATCTCTGCCTACCTCTCCAATTTATCTTAAATATCTCTATTCTGCACCCGAGTCTCACTAACCTCCTTTAGCCCTTGAATTTGCCATGCTTTCTCACCTCATAGCCTTGGTATAAAGCAATTCTCCCTACCTGGAAAACTTGTTAATCTTCATCCCACCTTCTTCCCTAGTTTTAGACCTCTTCCCCTAGACTACATTAGACATCTAGCATGGTATCTGGCACTTAGTGTATGCTTAACATAAACTAGTATGAGCACAGGGGTGTTTTACTTAACAACTGTATCCCTACTTTCTAGCACTCTACCTGACATATTCTGAAAATATATTTGTGAATTAATAAATGGCTAATACTACCTCCTCATTACTTTTTTTCAAAAACACCATAAGCCTAAGTCTTCCACAGAAATTTTCTTGTTCTTACTCCTGGTTTCTCTGCCTCTACTTTTCTCTTTTGGGTTTTTTCTTCCTCCAAGTCATCTAACTTAAAACTGTTTTGGAGAAAATAATTTTAAGAAGAAATTTTTTCTTCCTTTTTTTTATTTTGAAGAATCAGACGATCTGAAAACACCAGGTCCACTTCCCACATGGTCACAATTGTCTATATCTAAGTAGCACTGGTTCCTTTTGATGAAGGATATGACCTCCAATTCACCAGTCGCCTCCCCTAAACAAATGTCTTATACCTGGACAGCTTCATTCATTTATGTTATCTGTTTGGCCCTTATGGCTCCTTTTCTCATTTATACTCCAATTAAGACAAAATTTTTAATATCTCTTTATAGCTTTCAAAATATTTTGGTAAAACGAATTCCATTTTATCCTCACCACCAAAAAATGTCCTTGAAGGCACATATAGGGAGACTTTATGAACTGTTTTCAGAGAAGACAACCTTTCTAAGGTCCCAGCTTTAAGGAGACTTAATTCTGTAGTCAAATACTAAGTTCCAGTCCCAATCCCAGCACCCTGTACAGAGGGCCTGTATCCTTCCAAATATCCTGCGTTGCCCTGTTTGCTCAGAGCTTACTGCTCTGACTTTGAGTTCCGTTCTGTTCCTGGCACATCAAAGTTTTCTCTAAAGTTCAGCTGCACATCTACTTTTTTTCCTTTGCTCTATATTATTTAGCATTTTCATGTGTTTGTGGGTAGGAAGTGCTTCAGAGTGAGAGTCTGTGTTAGCTCAGCCCAGCCTATAACAGAATTGCAAGACCTCCTTTCTCTATACTCAACTTTCCACTCTTATCAGTCCTTTGAACTAAAGAAAACACTACTACCTATACTGAGTACTTGAAAATGATGTATTCTCAAGTGAATAAACAATGATTCTTCTATGTTACAAGGAAAAACATGCTTTTTTATCACAGGAATTGGAAACTAGCCTGCAATGGAACATAAAGAAAGAATGAATAAAATAATGACCTTCTAAGAAAGTGGTAGCAATGGACAGCTGCTTTCCTTACCACCAGATCACCAACAGAAGAAACTGGCCCTGATAAATCTTGGAATAGATTGAAAAGTCAAACACTGAAGTGGGTGTAGAAGTACTGAGGAGGAATGAAAAGAACATCTCAAAACAGTAGCACTAACGAAGAAGAAAAAAACACTGTGTATTTAAACATCATATGTAAATTAGACTACCTGTATCAAAGGCTTAAATCGACGATTTCATTTTAAAAACGTATCCATTTGTTTACTTCTTTCCTTCCTAATATGTAAAGATTTTCTTTCTAATATATCACATTTCCATAATTTTTCTTTCCTTTTTTTAAACTGGTAGAATTTAGATGAATTAGACTCTGGGGAGGAGGAGGGGAAGAGAAGTTATAGGATACATTGATAAAAGGTAAACTGATTTTACACAGATATTATAACAGAGGCTTGTGTGCCTGACAATTACAGTAATAAGTTATTAAATTACAATAAATAGAACTGTATTTGCAATCAAAGAACTGTATTTATTGTTCTAAAGAACAAGCATACTGCAGTAAATTCTCACTTTACGCCTTGCTCCCTTCCTCCTTAACTACTGCTTAATTGTCAATGCCATTCAAAAGGACTTCTTTGAGGGAGTTTTTGAATTTTTTGACAGACATTTGTGGGGAAATTCGGGACTAATTTAACTCAATGGTGTTCTGAAATTCAACTGACTTATTTTCTCCTCGCCTCCTAGCCCTTTTGTCTCATTATATGTATATATTTACACCCATTAGATAAGCCTCAGGTTTCTACCACGTGGAAATAATAAACACACTTACGGATTACTGTGAAGATTTAAAAAAATGTAAAGCATATTATCTGACATATACTAGGAGCTCAATATTAATAGCTATTAGAATTTTTAAAAATTGATTTTTTTTTCTCTGAGTTCAAGATCAGAATCATTACTTCAAAATTTGTGTTAGGTGTTCTTTGGACTGTCATAATTATAAGTATAAATATATAAAATGTCTATGAATAAAACCTGTAGAGGATTCCCTGGTGGCGCAGTGGTTGAGAGTCTGCCTGCCAATGCAGGGGACACGGGTTCGAGCCCCGGTCTGGGAAGATCCCACATGCCGCGGAGCAACTAGGCCCATGTGCCACAACTACTGAGCCTGCGCGTCTGGAGCCTGTGCCCCACAACAAGAGAGGCCGCGATAGTGAGAGGCCTGCGCACCGCGATGAAGAGTGGCCCCCGCTTGCCGCAACTAGAGAAAGCCCTCGCACAGAAACGAAGACCCAACACAGCCAAAAATAAATAAATTAATTAAAAAAAAAGAAACTCTGCTTTTTTATTAATTTATTTATTATAAATAAATTAATTAATTAAAAAAGAACCTCTGCTTTTTTATTAATTTATTTATTATAAATTAATTAATTAATTAAAAAAAAGAACCTCTGCTTTTTTTTTAAATTAATTTATTTATTATATTTATTTTTGGCTGTGTTGGGTCTTCGTTTCTGTGCGAGGGCTTTCTCTAGTTGCGGCAAGCGGGGGCCACTCTTCATCGCGGTGCGCGGGCCTCTCACTATCGCGGCCTCTCTTGTTGTGGGGCACAGGCTCCAGACGCGCAAGCTCAGTAGTTGTGGCACACGGGCCTAGTTGCTCCGCGGCATGTGGGATCTTCCCGGACCAGGGCTCAAACCCGTGTCCCCTGCATTGGCAGGCGGATTCTCAACCACTGCGCCACCAGGGAAGCCCAGGAGTGATTTATTTTTAATATCCCTTTATGTTGTGCCATTATGAATGTTGTCTACTTGCCCCTCCCCACTCACCCAGTATCCACTGTGCTTGCCCTTTGGTATTACATAACTGGCACTCCAGTTTTAAATGGCACATGCCCACCCAGCTAAAGATTAGATTTCCCAGCATCTCTTTCAGCTAGGTGTGGCTATGTGAACAGGTTTTGGCCAACGGATTATGGCTAGAAGTGATATGAAATTTCTACATCTTAGCCTTAAACATTAACTGGCTTGCCTTAAATCCTCCCCATTCCCATTTTCTTCCTGTTGACTGAAGATGGCAACCACTGGAGCAATAGAAGCCACATGTTACACATAACAAAGCTGTCCTACTAGCCAGAGTACCTGGATAACCTCAAGAGGTAGAGCTCACTTACCTGATAATGAAAAGAAGTAACTAATTTTGAGACCCTGTGTTTTGAGGACTCTAGTATATATGGCACCTTAATTGGTTCTCTAACTGATATGCTATATAATAATGTTTTTGCAATAAACACTTTTGAAATAACAAGTTTTATACATATGTAATTTGAATTCGTTTGCTCATCTCTTCAACTAACAAGTATTGAACAAGAGTTTCTAGCAGGGACAAAATGCCATGGGAAAAGTAAAACTTGCGAGAATCAAAGATACAAGGATGATGATTAAAAAAAAGGAAAAAAAGATATAAGGATGGATCAGTTGTTGATTGAGGAACCAGAGGTAGGGCAAATGAAATTAGATGCAAGGCTTCATGGAGGGAGTAATTTTAGAGCTGGGTATTGGTGTATTCCCCACACTTTCCCTCTAGAAAACACTTCTTCTCTGAAGCAACTGACAAAACTTCTCACCCTTTAAGATTACTCAAAAATATCCTATCCTTCACGTAACTTTCTCCAATTTCTCTAGGGACAGGTCATTGTTCCAGCCCATGTGTTCACAATATTTTGCTCATATGTTACTAATAATTCCTTCACAATATTACAAATTATGCTCATACATGTATCTCTCTTCTAACTACATCCTGGAATTCATTAAGTTGGGGCCTTTAGTTATTTTTATAGACCATTATCCACTTCAACAGAGCTAGAGAAACAATATGGAAATTAGCAGGTATTGAGCACTTACAATTAAAAAAATATACAAATTAGTGGTCAAAGGCAATGGCTTTTAAACTTTTTGGATCATGACTTAAATAATAAATACATTTTATATCATGATGTAGTATACACATGCACACATGTAAAGTAACAAAAGTTTGATGAAGTAATACTCTACAAAAGGAACACTATTAGTTTACATTATTCTCTTCCATTAAAAAAAAATCCAGTTATGGTCTTCTAAGGTGTTGCAACCCACTATTTAAAATATATTAGCCTAGAAGCAGTCACTTAGAAAATGAGAAGGGTTCAGCTAGATGATAACTAAGATCAGATCACCTTCAAGTTCTATAAAATTACATTGTATTAAAATTTGTTATCCTTATATTTCACTACAGTCCATAAAATAACTATCAAAGG
Organism: Balaenoptera musculus; assembly: GCF_009873245.2. Classification (NCBI taxonomy): domain Eukaryota; kingdom Metazoa; phylum Chordata; class Mammalia; order Artiodactyla; family Balaenopteridae; genus Balaenoptera; species Balaenoptera musculus. The sequence goes on from NC_045787.1 coordinate 78,957,692, forward strand.
TTTGAGAAAATCTGGAAAGTATTCATCCTCATGGGTCTGAAAACCAGTTACTGCCTTTGTTAGGAACTAAAGAACACACACAACAGCTCCTTTCAGCATTCTAAATTACCAATCCAATGCAAAATTCTATCATAAACTCTTCTTCTTAAAGTACAGTATTATTCTTAAAGTCTCTAACTGAATAAATGAGAATAAAACTGCTAGAAATAGATGCTAAGAAAGGTAACATTTAGCATGACTAATTTCAAAGATGACTGGGTTTAGTCATGCTGAATCTGAAGTAAAGACAGTAAACTCAGAAGTTTCTCTAATAAGCATTCAGGGAATGAGATGAGAAATAAGGACTATGTATACATACACTTCAAAGTCACTTAACAAGTTTCATAAAACATGTATGAAATTTGTTATAATATCAATGATATGATAAAACCCTCTAATTCTATTATTTATAATTATAAAAAGTAGGCAAAACTTAACGCTTATATTTTTTCCCCATTAGTATTACCTATCATGCGGAACACATGTCTAACACATGTAGAAATTATATAATGTTTCAAAACAATCCACAAAGTAATTGAGGGGAGGAGTAGTAGGTAGGATTTACAGATTAAACTAGATTGACCATGAGATGAAATATGTTGATGCTAGATGACGTATACACAAGGGTTCACTTTACTATTGTCACTACTTTTGCATATGTTTGAAATTATCCACAATTTTAAAATTAGCACAAAGAATAAAATAAATGTCTACATTTAAAAGTTCAATCTTTAAAAGATTAATCATTTGATTAATTTGCTTTTTTAAAAAGGTTTTTAAAATATTTATATGCTTTTAAATTACTTTAATGAATACTCTCACAAGAAAACAAAGTTCCCAGCACTATATATTTTACTTTCTAACAAAATCATCTGTAATTTGGTATTTCATCACAGTCTGCATATACCCATGAGAGTGTGCTGCACATAAGAACCTCCATCTACTGTGTCATTTAGTTAAAAAAAAAGTGAAATGATCAATGTAGTACAGTATGACTGAGATAAACTACTGCACACTAGGTCAAACCTTTGGTATAAAATACATGCTAAAACTGGAATAAGGAGATTATTTACCTTTTCAGCTCTCATGTACCCCTAATTGTAATTCTTTTCTTATAAAATTTCCTTTCAGATCAAACTTCTTCCTTTTATTAATGTAATTCAGGATTTAGTAATTTAGAACTGGAAATACTGTAGTATTTGCATCAGATGGCAATCATCATATTATAATCTACCTCAAGCACAAAAACAAGAACAGCCTTCTTTGAGGGAATTTAGACTAACTCCACTCTTTTCCAATGGCCCCAATCCTTTACATAAAAACTCTTCAGCATAATGTATTGCCTTCTAACATCATTTTTCCTCGGTATAAAAAATTTTTCTTTGCTTTTTGCCTAAGCCTGTCAAAACACCTTACCACCATAAAAGCCACATAACAAGGACTTTCAACATGTGTAAAATTTAAGGTTACCAGAGGTTTTAAATGATCTCTCAAAAACAAACAAAAAAAAGCACAAAATTTCATTCTGATATTGGGTTTGATACAGAGATTAACCATCTGTCTTATGATCAAACTTCCTTGTCTCCTACCTTTGAACTGCTGCAGACTGTATCTCTCTGTATTTACCATACCCACCTGATACTCAGACATTTAAGGTTTAGGTCTGTCTCTTTCTTGATTTTAAGTTTTAGAGAATAATCTCAAATTTTAGCATCTAATGATACTCATCACATAGTAGTTGCTCAATCATCTAAATTAAATAACTATCTGAGGACAGAGAACTGTATTTCTAAAAGCAGTAACAGGAGAGATGTGAAATAGCTAATGGGAATGGTTTTCATTAAAAAAAGTGCTCCCCACTATTTCTGTGCCTTATGCCACAGCTCTGATAGATACTGTAGACAGTGGATCCCATAAGCCAGTACTGTTTAGCCAGAACTTTGTGTGTCTCTGTATTTTAACCTCAATAACTGAAATCTCAATCTATCCACACCAAAGAAACTTTCAAATTCAGTTTAACATTTATTTAAAGTTGACTTCTAAGCAGTCACCTCATATCACAATGACAGATAATATACTCCTAATTATAAACAGCAATTTTCTCAGTCATTAATACACAAGAACTTGATTCTGGTACAAGAGATTCCTAGAGTCTCTCTCGGAAACCAGTGGGTCTGACCAGTCCATTCACATGGGTAATATACTCTCCCATGGGTGTCTCTTAATACTCGTATTGTTTATTCAGCTATGCTTCCTTTTTTCCTCCTTCCTCCACCTGGGACTAAACCATACAAAAACTTCAATATGACACTAAACAAACCTCAGGGACAAGAACTGCGAAACTAAGATGTCCAACACATTCTCTGCACTAGGGAACTTGTACTTCTTTTACTGGGGGACTATGAATCCTGTGAAAACCTTCCTCTCCATCATGTTTCTCGATATACATCATTTGTTCTTCTTTTCTTTCCAAACCACATCATTTCTGATCATTAAGATTACAATAGTTCAAAAGCTCCATGAAGACTTCCCATATAGCCCATTACCTGACTCCAGTGATTTGCCCAATTCCATTTTCTTTCACCTCACCTGAATGCCTATACGACCCCATGAGTTTGAGGATAGTCACTTGATTGTGTATTTAAACTTGGCTATTCCATTATCACCTCTAGATCAAAATAATCTTTCTGCAACTTAATTTATAATTTCAAAACATGGCAAGATACTGAATGACTCCAGGTAAATAGTTTCATATATATGCATATAAATTTAATATGCCTATACATTTCCTTGGGAATTTTGTTAAAATGAAAATTCTCATTCAGTAGATCTGGGACACAGAGGGAAACTTTTAGGGTAAAGGAATCATTCTGTACAGTACTGGGGTGGAGGATAAATGATTCTATGCATTTGTCAAAACCCATGAAACTGTATATCACAGAGTAAATGTAATATATGCAAGTTTAAAACATAAACCCATGTGACTGAGGATCCCAGGATAGAATGCAAACTGATAAATGAATCTAACTATTACAAATTTATGACATAACCACACTGAAGGGGATGAGGGGAAGAAAGCTACCTTGAGTAACTTTGGAAATCAGTGTTCTGACTAGAAATCATAAGGCTAAATATAATAGGAACTGTACACTGTACATAAACACTGTATTTTAGTTGGTAAATCTGTTTCTTCTGGGGGTATAGCCTAAAAATTCTGAAACTACTTTACTTGTATACTGAGGTTGGAGTACATGCATGGTGGATGGCAGATGGTGGGAGCCAGGCTTCTCTCTATTAGAGACGGAAGTTACGAAAGTACAAGAAAGGAAGATTAGGATGAATCCTGTAGTATAGGATTAGAGTTGGGACAACAGTACTAACTCATGTTTACCCTAATATGCACACAGATGGGGGCTTCCCTGGTGGCACAGTGGTTAAGAATCTGCCTGCCAATGCAGGGGACATGGGTTCAAGCCCTGGTCCAGGAAGATCCCACATGCCGTGGAGCAACTAAGCCCGTGAGCCATAACTACTGAGCCTGTGCTGTAGAGCCCAGGAGCCACAACTACTGAGCCCATGCGCTGCAACTACTGAAGCCCGTATGCCTAGAGCCCGTGCACCACAATGAGAAGCCCACGCACCACAACGAAGAGTAGCCCCTGTTCACCGCAGCTAAAGAAAGCCCGCGTGCAGCAACGAGGACCCAACGCAGCCAAAAATAAATAAACAAACAAATAAATAAAACTTTAAAAAATGTACACAGATGGACAGACACAGAAACAACTATAGATACACATGGTTTAGTACATATAAACATCTATAGATTGATATAACTCTGCTCTGTCTACTGAGAGGGCCTCGAAGCAGTGACACCTGAGTAGCAACCCAGCACCCAAATCTTGGTTTCTAATACCCTTTTCTCCAATAAAAGAAACCAGGGTTCTTTGGAGAAATGGTTGATTCTAGGGCAAAAGAATGGGAGGGTGTAAAAAGAACACAGAAGCCAACTTGAAAGAGTTCCCAATGGGCAAGGCTAAAACAATTTGAGAAAAATTAAAATTAACCTACTGGATTATAATCCAAAGAATAAAATATACATAATAAGTCCATGCTTATATAAGTGAATGACGGAATTAATGAGGGAGAAATTATTTCTTTATAGAAGAATTCCATTTAATACGATGTAGTTACTCCCTCCCAGCAGGAGATAGAACTTAATTCCCACCCATGCCACCACTCACCACATCCCTTGAGAGTGGGCTAGACATAGTGACTTACTTCCAAAGAATACAGTATGGAAAGAGAAAAACAGTAACTTTATAGTGGAAAAACCTGGCAAATACTATCTTGGTCAAATGATAAAGGTTAACATAATCAGTAATGTCAAGTGGATATTCTGCTCCCCCTATGATGTGACCAGTAGAGCACTTCGTCTCTGTGATACTCTTTCTAAAAACTGGTAACTGATAACCCTGGTTTATCCTAGTAAAAAAAATCAGACAAAGCCAAATTGGGGGACGTTTTATAGGATACCTGGCCAGTACTTCTCAAGACTGTTAAAGAAATTAAGGAAAGACTTAGAAACTCTCACAGATCAGAGGACACTGGGGAGAGTTAACAACTGAATGCAACATGGTACCCTGGACTGAATCCTGGAATAGAAAGAGGGCATTAATGGAAAAACAATAAAATCCAAGTAAAATCTGAAATTTGGTTAATAGTTGTTTGATTTTTTTTAAGACGTTTAAAAAGGCTATAAATCTGGTTTCCCCTTCTGGAGAATGGGAAACATAGTACTAAATACATCACAGGAATTTTGGAAGGAATACCTACAATAAATTAATGTAATGCACCATGTACACCATGGCTCAGTCAGAGTAAGAGCTCAGTAATTACTGGTTGCCATTACTACTGTGAAATGAAACGTACCCAGCTTCTTGCTTGCATGGCCTATGACACAGTTCTCTGGGGGGGTTCCCAGAAAATAAAAAGCATGTGTAATAAACTCAATAACAACAAGTAGCAAGGTGGTGAATGACTCCATGCAAACAGCTTCATATATATGCATATGAATTTATTATGAATACATATCACTTGGGAATCTTGTTAAAAAGAAGATTCTGATTCAGGAGGTCTGGGGTGAGGTCCAAGGTTGAACATTACAAACAAGCTCCCAGGTGATGCCAATGCTGCTAGACCAAGTACCACAACTGGAGCTATAACTTTTCTACTTCTGTAATGTTATAAAATTTTTCATAAAAAATACAAAAAAAAAAGTTTTCTCCATCAAACTTTATGTCTTTGCCACAAATACTCGTATTTTTAAACACAGAACTGTACCAGCTATAACCCACAAGTCATCAATATCTTAAATAAGCAATGACTTAATCAGTATAAAAAAGGGGCAACTACACATTAATATTTGCCCCCACATTATCTCATGCCTGTGAAGATAAAAGTAATGTCTTTCAAAGTCAAATCACATACAATTCTCTTATCTTTACCAATTAAAAATTAGTCTAAATACACTACAGTAATCTAGATTAACCACAACTTTCAGAAGTCCCGGGAAAATTTTAATTCCGTGAATTCTGTTTGGAGAGAGTAACCTATTACCAAAGCTCCTGATTAACAGTTTATTGAGTTTTCAAAGCATAAAAAATGATCTTAATAAATGATCTGAGATTCAGTAGCATGTACAAGATATTTGAGGAAAGAAAAAACTAGTAGGAAAAGATGAAGAAAGTACATACTGAATCAAGAAATAGGGATTAACAAAAAAATGAGATGTAAAACAGTCATACTTTCCTACAATTAATGACATCACAGTTAATTTTAAAAACCAGTTTCTTTAACTCAATGATTTCTAGACATTCTGGCTTTGTGATTTCACATTTTCCTGTCTTCCTTAAAATGCTTCTTCGCAAAAACTTTTGAAATTTAAGAATAAATTGAACCTTTTTAAAAAAACTCTGAGGACTTCCCTGGTGGCGCAGTGGTTAAGAATCCGCCTGCCAATGCAGGGGACATGGGGTTTGATCCCTGGTCTGGGAAGATCCCACATGCCATGGAGCAACCAAGCCCATGCACCACAACTATTGAGCCTGCACTCTACAGCCCGTGCACCACAACTACTGAGCCCATACGCCACAACTACTGAAGCCCGCATGCCTATAGCCTGTGCTCCACAACAAGAGAAGACACCGCAATAAGAAGCCCGCGCACCACAATGAAGAGTAGCCTCTGCTCACTGCAACTAGAGAAAGCCCGTGCACAGCAACGAAGACCCAATGCAGCCAAAAATAAAAATTAATTAATTAATTTTTAAAACTCTGAGATAACATCAAAGTAAGCTCAGGAAATATCATTCTATTGCCTTTAAAAAATGTTCAATTTCATTTATTAAAAGAAACTGATTTTGATGGCAAGAAATCTTGCTGGTATGTGTATACATAAAAGCAATGTTTCCAAAATTGGTATACCATAGAAGTCTTTGATAGGGTACTAACAGATATATGGTGAAATATGCAGCCCTGTCTTCAAATTAACTTTGACTTGGTGTTCCTTAAATTTAACAGGTCATTTCGACTATCTGGCTTTTTTCTCAAAGCCTTTAAAAAGTGTTTAGTGACTCTGAATTTCTAAAAATGAGATTTTCATTTAGAACATTTCCATTGATCATATTTCCTACTCACTGCCTACTCAAAACACTTCAAAAGTTGAGACCCAAAGACTCTTGAAGCATAAAACAATTAAAATATTTTCAGTAAGCCAAGGAAATTTAATTGCAACAGACTTCCTCTAAGTAAATATAAAATTTACACACATATATTTAAAACATATTTATATTTGGTCAAGCACTGTTAATGCTATAAAAAGCTATAATATATCAAGGAAAAGAATTCTTTTAGGGACTTCCCTGGTGGTCCAGTGGTTAACAGTCCACCTTCCAGTGCAGGGGACATGGGTTCGATACGTGTCAGGGAACTAGGGTCCCACATGCCGCAGGGCAACTAAGCCTGTGTGCCACAACTACTGAGCCCGTGTACCACAACTAGAGAGCCTGTGCCAGAACTACTGAGTCCATGCACTCTAGAGCCCGCATGCCACAACCAGAGAGAAGCCCTCGTGCCGCAACGAAGATCCCGCGTACAGCAACTAAGACCCGATGTAGCCAAATAAATAAATAAATAAATTTTTTTAAAAAATTCTTTTAGAATCAGGTCAATATAGCTCAGTTGCCAGCTCTAGATCAATTCTAAGTAGGTAAGACTGTTACAACACATCACCAAAATTTCCTTCACTCTGTGATAATTTTTCATAAGCATACTATATAGATTAATTAAAGCAATTAAAATAAATTCTCAAATTTACATGGACAAATTTACATTATTGAAAATTTAATCTACAGGCAAGCAGAGAAACTACTTCTGAGTATTAAGCATTTATCAATCATCCAAAAATTAGTAAAATGTAACCATGTATTTCTGGTCTTTACCCACACATCTATTTCTGGAGCAAATCATCATTCAAGTTAACTTTAAAATAAAAAATGTCTAACCAGGCTTTGAAAAACTTCATTACAATAACAACAGAAATCTACACAGCTGGGAACTGATGCTTTGAAATCTTCCAATAGTATCTTCAGAAAGCTTAACTTCAGTTATATAATAAACTTTGTGCTAACTTGAAATTGAGGTACAGGTGCATCCTGACACACGTTTCTTAGTAAATAAGTTTCAAAATTGTCAGTTACAACATAGCCAAAGAGACGTTCTCCCGTGTATTCTTCTTCCTTTCTGTCAATGGTTATGGAAAGGTTTTCACATCAAAAGAATCAAAAAAGACACTTTTGAGTAGAAAGCTAATCATACCAACTAAAAATGCCAAATGACTTCTTGCTTAATTCTACTTCATTTCATAAATTTCCATGAAGGAAAAAAAGGAAATCTGAAGCAAAAATACATGTAAAAATTCTAGCCAATAACAATCAAATTTTACAGCATATATCAATTTTAAAAACAAGCATAGGGCTTCCCTGGGGGCCCAGTGGTTAAGAATCCACCTGCCAATGCAGGGGACACGGGTTCAATCCCTGGCCCGGGAAGACCCCACATGCCACGGAGCAACTAAGCCTGTGCACCACAACTACTGAGCCCGTGCTCTACAGCACGCTAGCCACAAGTACTGAGCCCACGCGCCACAACTACTGAAGTCCGGGCGCCTAGAGCCCGTGCTCCGCAACAAGAGAAGCCACTGCAATGAGAAGCCCGCGCACCGCAAGGAAGAGTAGCCCCCGCTCGCTGCAACTACAGAAAGCCCGCGCGCAGCAACGAAGACCCAACACAGCCAAAAAAAAACCAATTAATTAATTAAAAAAAAAAGATGTGTGCTTTATTAAAAAAAAAGCGTATTTCTCCCCTCATCACTCTATATTAATATTCATAGTTATGGTGACTTTTGGTTTTTGCAAGAAAATCCCTGTATCTATAAAGTTCACCTCACTCTTTTAACTAAGCACAATCTCCCTTCTCTGTACTGCCTTGTTATGAAAGCTTTTGGTATGGGGGCACTGAGGCTTAGTAACTTCGGTAGAGCAAAGGAAAAGGACAGCATAACAGCAGAAAGGAAGAAAATGAAAGGAAAACAGAAGCAGGTCTCCCTTCTTCAGATAAACACCAAGGCAGTTGCAAGAACTAGATAACCTGACAGCCACAATTCTCAGAAGTACATAAAATCTATATGGTGTAAATAATGACTCAGAATAATTGGAGAATATACTTTGCAATTATTTAAAATGAGTATGCATTGTAAAAGATTCAAGTAAATTTGATTTCACAGGGTTTAATTTTTTTCATCTCTACTATATCAAATTTGATTTACGACACCCCCTTTGTTTTACATATGGCAGCAAAATACATAAAAGATTACTGGAAAAGGTAAGGGGTCAGAATATAACAGCATGTGATCTCTCTACATGTTCAACCAGAAGATTTACTCTCAAGAGCCTTATTTCCTATTCCGTGGGTAGTTAGGCTCCTGCGTTTCCCCTAGATATTTCTACCTATTAACCATTTCATTGTTCACTAATGAACAAGAGAATGTGGACAATGTGACTCTCCTATTCACTTACTCCAGTCAATATACCTGTAGAGATTGGAATCAAAGCTGAAATTCAAAGGTCTTCTAGCTTAGCCCTTCAACTTTGGCGCTTCCAGTTAAACTCTGTTGTTAAATACTTTGTATATTAAGTAGTAGGATGAAACTTCAAAATCGTTTAATTCAACTCTCCTTATTTTACAGTTCAGAAGTCATTCAGAGAACTAGTTAGTGCAGAGACAGGTCAACTCAGGTTTTGTAACTCCTAGACCAATACTTGTTTACTAAATCATTCTGCTTCCCATAACTGCTCCTTGTTTTCTATGATGTTCTTGTTATCCAAACCGTCTGCCTGTGAAACTGATAAACTAAAGTATACCTAGCATAACCAGAAAATCCCAAGCCTCAGGTCAAATACATATCCCACTGCTTCATTTTCTATCCAATATTTTCCTGAAGCCCTCTTAACTGCCAAAACTTTCCTGTTCCTTGTCCTTCACATTTCTCCATCACTGTAATTAATGTTTCAGTTATGTATTATTCTATGTTATATAAAATCTGATGCTAATTATAATAATATAGAGTGCTCATTATATCAGGAACTATTTTAAAACCTTTACAGGTAGCATTTCATTTAATCCTCAACTTCAAATAAGATAAATAATACTATAATCCCCACTTTATAAATACAAAAATCAAAGTCTCAGAGGTTAAAAAATTAGCCCTAATTCACACAGCTAATAAGTACAACTGGGTAAGTAATCAGGCAGTCTGACCCCAATGTCCATATTCCTGACCTCTCTATATGATAAGCATATATAACTACATGGGATTGCATTATTAACGTGGCTGGTAACTTAAAACTGGGGGGCTACAGAAGAATTTTAAAAGTCTTTGTATTTGAAGAGGTTTCTTACACATTAAAATAGCTTAACATGGCTTACTCCCATAAACCATATCTTCTTTGCAAAGACATGGCCCACGTAAGAACTCTTAACTCAGTCATATATAATTAAAACTCAAATTTGAAAAGGTAATGGGGGAAAAAAGTGTTGCAGCAATACTCTAACAAATGTCCAGATCAGCAGTGTCCAAAAGAACCTTTGCCATGATAGAAATGTTTTCTATTTTTCTCTATTCATCACGGTAGACGCTAGCCACATGTGACTATTCGGCACTTGAAATGTGTCTAATGTGACTGAGTACTGAATTTTGAATATTTTGTAATTTAAACTAATTTAAATTTAAATAGCCACATGTGGCTACTGACTACTACATTGGACAGCACAGGTATAGAAGACAAAATGCCAGAAAAAAATGAGTAAAGAAATTCTTATTGTCTTTATTTGAAGAGTGCAGTAACAGTCAAATCAATTTAAATGTCTTCCTTTACTTGCTCTAGTTTCAATTATTAACCCAAACAATATAAATCTCCAAAGAGATTTAAGTATCCCAAACTTTCTATATTTAAATTTCTCTCTGTGCATCTCAATGGAAAAAAATAATTAAACTCTGTATTTTCAACAAAGCTTTATTTATTAGAAACTTTTTAATGTTTGGAGAGCTAACAGTGAATCTAAATCTGAAAACTCTGCCACCTATTAGAAAAACTAAAAAGAGTCACATAAGTTTTAAATTGTTTTCATAATAAAAACTTGATAATAAAGTACTTACCTTGACTCTCCACTACTGTTTCTAACACTTTCTTCATCACTGTGTCCATTCATTGTAAATATCAAGAAGTTTTAAAATAAAATATAAATCTTCCCAGTTTAAAAGATGAATATAAATACTGACTCCTCTTTGAATATCAAAAATTCACAGATGAATTTTCTTCAACATTCACAGGTTTCCTGGGACCCTTTTGACTCACCTAAAAAAAAAAAAAAATTAAGAAAGTGAGAAAATTTCCTGTAGACAAAAAGATAAATAAGTCTATTTGGAACTTCTACAAATCTATCTACGCCAATTAGATTAGAGGTGGTAAGGAAGCGGTAGGGGTCTTTTTCTCAAAATACCTAGGCTTCTATTAACTACATTCTTGACTACTTACTAGAGTTTAACACACCACTGCTTATTTTTGACAGAAAAAATTAAAATATTTGTGGAGTGATAGAACTTTTAGACTAATTGCAACCGTGTGTATATACCACACATTATAGACAAAAAACTAAAGCAAAATGGTAGTATGTAACATATACCTACGTTCCAAGAATAGAAAATAGAGTCTTATTACATACTTGGCCAAACAAATGAAATAAGGGGGAAAAAGGTTACCTTAATCAAGCACTAATTCCTATCACGAAGGACTTCGTATACCAGAGCGAGGGGAAGTGTTGAAAATGCTCACATGAGAACAGGAGAGTAAAAGTGTATCATATAATCTTAGCCAAAAAAATGTACAGGTCAAAATAAATGTGTCCTTTCACAGGTAAACCGATAGTGCAGTTTTAAGTTTAAATAATACAGTATATATCCAGTTTGGACAAGCAGAGATTCCTCTGGGGGAAAAAGGTAACAGAATATACACTATGATTTTTTAAGTAAGGGGTTTGCGGCAGAAATCATGGACCAAGACACAACATTTCCACCTTTCAACATATCAGCACAACACTGGAGAGTCACCTACAAGCCACCCACTAATAAACAAAGGAGATCTCTGGCAGGGGAGGGAGAGGAAGAAGCGGGGGAAGGAGACGTCAGATCCTTCCCCAGCCAGAAAGTACCGATACAGACGACTGAGAGCAGAGCTGTCCTCCGACCTCAGCAAAGAGAATTTACTCCTACGAGTACTTCCATTCCACAAAAAAAGAGTGAGGGGGGGGGGGGAAATAGGCTGCTGCCAACTTAATCATAGCAAACTCTGCATCTAGATCGGGATTTTAATTCTCCAGAAACTACAGTCCAGTAGACTTAGCAAGAACTGTTATCTAAAAATTATTTCACGCAACATTTATTCCTAATGTTAAATATTAATTCCAACTAGCCAAAGAGATTAACTATTAAACAATTAGATCTTAAAAATCTAGGTACTCTAACAAACTGCCTCTCTCCCGAAAGTCTCTCTTCATTGAGAAAGTTCACTCCTCTTTTCGTTCTTTCCTTTTCACCTCCCTTTCGCCCCTCAAAATGGCTTTCTCTGTACTTTGTAACTTCCTTTCTCCTCATTTTCCTTCTCAGAGTTAAGTCCTCTTTCTGAGACCCTTCTTACAACCGTAAGTTCTGAGGCTCCAAGTACCCGCAGCTCTCTCCTGCCTTTCACGCGTCTTAACAATGATTCTTCCCTAAATCGTTAAACCTCTTCAATTCGCCTTTTCTTTGCCCCGTCTTTTATCAGTTGCTTTCCTCCTGCTAAGTTTTCAAGCGGTTCTCGAAAGGAGGTTGGAAACCTTCCTCCCCCGTCCGTCGCAGCTTCGCTCCAATCAGCCTGCCACCCGGACGCACCCCCCCACCCCCATCCCTCCCACGGCCTCCATCCCGGTCCCGGAGTCTCCCTTCCCGCCTCAAACTTCCTACAGACCCACCCCGCGCCCTCCCGGGCTCGCCCGGGCTGCTGCCCCCTCCCCCTCCCCGCCGCTCCCCACGTGCTGGGAGCCCGGGTGGCGGCGGGACCCACGCACCGGCCAAGCGCACCGCTCGCGTCTCGCAGCTTTCCCTTCGCAGCCCGGCCGGCCCCAGACCGAGGAAGCCCGGGCTCGACCGCCAGCTGCACGCCCGTCCGGAGAGAGGATGCGCTCCGCAGCGCCGGCCTGCGCTCGCCACTCACACGCCCCCTGAGTGGCGAGCCCATCCGCCGCCGCCGGCCCTCTAAGACCGCCCCGGCCTATGCCCGGCGCCCAGCGGCTGGGCCGCAGCCCGGGCACCGCGCCGCCCCCGCCCTCCGCCTGGCCAGCTCCCGTCCTCCCCGCCACATCCTGACCCGCCCGCCGACCCCTTTCTTACCGGCGGGCGTGCAGGCTTCGCGGGGCGGAGAGAGCCAACTCGATCGGCGGCCTCCCGTGTGTCCGGGCCCGCGGTCTCCGCCGCCGAGAGTCCTCGGGCTCCGGGCGTTTCGGGGTAAGCAGAAGTCCGTGAGGGCGAGGGGGAAGGGGAAGGACACGGAGAAGAAGGGGAAGCCCCGGCCCGCGGCTCTAACGCGCGATACCCTGCGGAGCGGATCCAACAATCAATTCATTATTAAAGCACCAACGGCGAGGTCAGCAAAAGCAAGAAATAACGAGTCGTCGTCTTCACCGCGGCCGCGCGCGCGCTCCCGCTCCCGCCGCTTATCGGCTCCCGGCAGCCGCCATGACGCCGAGAGAGCGAGCGCAACCGTCTCCGTCGTAGGCGCCTCCGCCGCCGCCGCCGCCGCCGCCACCGAGCTAGCCGTCGCCTCCGCCTCCCGCGCGACGTAAGCTTCTCGGCTCACTCCCCTTCCTCACTGGGCGCGAGGCGGGCAAGCGGGCGCGCGCACGCCGAACTCCACCAACTGGCGCGCGGACACTGGGAGGGGCTACGTTGTGGAGTCGTGGGGCGTAGGAAGAAAACGATTGGTGCTGTGGCGGGGCGGAGAGCGAGTGCGCGCACGCGCACTGATGGGAACGCGCACGCCGGCCGCGCAGAGGCTGCCGGACTCTGGCTACCGCGGTGGGCTGTTAAGCCTTGCTCGAGCTCCCTCCCTTAGCGGCCTGGAGTTGAATTCCGGGAAGTGGGAGCTGCAGGCTCGTTCCTTGCGGGTATGGACGCTACTGTCACTTGGCACGGTTGCGTAAGGACGTCACGACCGAGAGCCCGAGAAGGAACTAGGGAAACGGGGGTGGGGAGATATTGAAGACTGATGGGGCTTGGGGAGCCGCGGAAGGGCTGTGTTGGATAAGCCGAGGGGGCGGGGTCGAACGTGGGGTCGGTAGCCCAGGCCTCGGCCCCGCGCCGGGTCTGAGTGTCTGTCTGGAAAGGCGGGGAGGGGGATGCTGCGTCACACCATGCAGCCTGGGAACCCAACTGTTGGACCACTGTGGTCACCTCCCGCCGCCTCCTACGCTTAGGCGACCTGAGACAAAGGGTCCCTAAGGGAGGTGCGAGCCGGGCACCTGAGGAGGCGGAGAGAAAACAGAGACCGAGTTGTTGACACCCTGTGACCCTTCTTGATTCATTTGTGGGTGGTAGCTCGTGCCCGGTTCAGGAAAAAAACGTGTAGAACGTTTCCAGGTCGCTCCCTGGAGGGCTGGGGGAGGGTGCGGTGCCGAATCACTACAAAAAATGCAACGCGAGAGACGTTAGTAACTGTCGCAGGTTAACGTACTGTAATTTAGTTGACGGTTTGTTTCATAACTGTAACTGCGGGCCTCAGTTACAACCTTTTAGATCTGTCCAAAGAAACACTATCTTTTCAAGCACGAGAGTGTTCCGCTTCTCTCCTTTAAACCATTTTTTTAAGTCAGAATTATTTTACAGTTCATTATTTTTCTCGTCCACAGATCAGTGTTGAGTCAGCCCAGGTTAATGATAATTTCTGAAACTTTCTAATCCCATTCTTCAGTTATTTGATCTGATGTAAAGGACTGCCTTCCAAGTCAAATGAGTTTGAATGCGGTAGCTTCATTCCCAAAATAATTATTTTCACATGTGGGAAATATTCAAGTTTTAGTCTACTGTCTGTTTAAACAGTTTGTTCCGAGCCCTCAAAAAGATCTCCAAACATAACACCAAATACGTATTTATTATATGGAAAGGTATACTCACCCTTGGGGAGTAGGGGAAGGCAAACAGGTAGACACAGTCTCTCGAAAAAAATGTGTTATGTCTGTGGTCAATGAATAGTGAAACAAAATGAAACACCACCATAGTCTGCAAAATGATCTATGCTCAGCCTCTTTTTTTATCCTAGTTATTAAATAGCTATAATTCTGGGTTGTGAGGAATAAAAAGATCATACAAATATCCATCTCTGAAGTCCTTAGAAACTAAGTGCTAATTTTTAATATTGTGCTTTAAAATTATGATAAGGTGCCTTGATAATAGGAACTTCCTGTTCCTCGGACTAATTTATTTCTTGGATTACTAGAGTGGTAAGTAAAAAATAAAAACCC
This sequence comes from Balaenoptera musculus, assembly GCF_009873245.2. Taxonomy (NCBI): domain Eukaryota; kingdom Metazoa; phylum Chordata; class Mammalia; order Artiodactyla; family Balaenopteridae; genus Balaenoptera; species Balaenoptera musculus. Next base: position 78,972,898 of record NC_045787.1, read on the forward strand.
GAGGAAAACATGGCAGGTAAAGAATTTTGTAATCAGAAGTGTGATTCAGATAATAAAGTCTTCAATTATAACCATATTGCATTTTGTTACCTCACCAAAAAATGATTACTGTATTGACTTAATCTGTTTTATATGTTTTTTGAAAGCACCTTTTTAAACTGAGTTGCTGTTTGGATGTGATATGCTACGTATAATTTTGAGACACTTTTTTTGCAGACAAAAAAGAAAAAAACCTTGCCAAATTTGTAATAATATATTGAACCTTGGAGACTTATATTTCTGGTAAAATTATAATATACTTTATGACTTCACAGAATTTTAGAATGACTGTTGAGACTGTGGAGAAATACAAGGTAAGTGGAAAATTGAAAAATCTTACCAGTTCAGTTTTTTAAAAGTCAGTTGATAAATAAGACAAAAATATTTTTTGACCATATTTTATCTGCATAGTTAAAGTCTCAGTTTCACTTTGTTTAAACAAACTGTATGTCTCCTTTTTGAAAAGTCTACTGAAAACAATAGACAAACAGTAAATAATCTGAACACATGAATAGCAAAAATCCCTGAAAATTAACATCAACCAGGAGGTCTTTATTACTATCTGATTTTCCATTTGGGAAATTTCATATTCTTTGGAAAGAATATTACTTTTACAAAATCTGGGACAGCACTTTATAGGTTCTTAATTCTGACATGCTCTACTAGGACTAGTTACCAATGGGTATCCTTAGATGGGAATAGATTGAAAACCACTTACCCAGAATTGTGAGATGTGCAGCATAAAGGCAGTAACAACTCTTGCTTTTCTGTTAACATTTTGGATGCCAAGATAGGATTTTAATTCCATAATTACGTTCTTGTTGCCTAGAGGATTTGTATACAAAAAGCTGCTAAAACAATCAGGACAGTATTAAAATACTCTAGAATCTCAATCTATGACATCATTTCCCGGGTTTTTGCCAAACAGAGAAAGAGTCCTCCAAATATGATACTTAAATTTACAAAGTCTGCTATAAACAGAACCCATGAAATCCCAAGTCACCTTATAGTGAAAATTTACTGTACATTTTCTATTTTCTTGATCTTAAAAATTATAGGAGAGTAGCTGTGGTTCCCAGTGTTGGGCAGGGACAGGAGTCAGTCACCTTGGAAAGCTTTTCCTAATTACACATGCTGGACACTCCCTTTCTGAAATGCACAATTTCTAGGTTCTAAGTAGTGTTTGGAAAAACTAGATTGTTCTGATAACCACCAACAGCTCATCCACCTTGTTTATGGCCATTGTATTTGGAGATTTTTACTGATAAATTCTTAAATCATAGAAAGTAAAATTTCAAAAGTAAAACTCTTAGAGATGATACTAAGAAGCAACTGTGTATAAAATCTAATAGGTATTGAAGTGGATACAAAGATTCTACTTAAAAATTAAGTGTGCAGATGGGGAAAAATGTTGTTTAAGTAGCTAACCTCAAAATATCAGATTGGTGCCTTGATGCTGTATCATTCCTTCCTCTCCCCTAGATCCTTTATTTACTGTCCATTTTACCTCATATATGTTGTCTTCAGCCTTTCTCCTTAATCCCCACTACTTTGTTTACTTAGGTTCTATTCCCTACACCTTTCCCTCCAGGCCACCCTACAGGCTTCCTTCAGATTTGAAATCTAGTGATATCACTCCTCTGCTTCAAATACATATGTTTAAGTATACCACATATATTTGCATACATAATATTTTAATTACTTTGTTCACAATCTGATTTCAACATTGCATCCCATCATTCCTAGCAGACATTTGACACTCCAGCCATACATTTCTCCAGGTCACTGGGAATGTATCAATATCACTGTAAATGGATATAGTCCATCTGTCTTATGAATCATTTTATTTTAGGTGTAAGTAAATCAATAGCTGTTGAATACACTGACAAATTGTGCCAAAACCCTATGAGACATGTCATGCAGCTCTCTCATTTCCCTTCTAGGAAATTTTGTATTCTGCAAATGCAGCATATCGTTATATTGTAATAAAGCATTTGTTTCCATATTACATTGTGAGCTCCTTGAGCAGACTCTGTTTCCCATTGCATTATATCCACATTTATTCAATACATTGCATACCAGGCATTCTACAGGGGTGGGGGAGGGAGGGTTATAATAGAGCAAACACAGACACTTCCAAGAGTTAAAGTCTAGTGCAAGAAACAGTCACACTTGGAAATGATAACTGAGAAAAATGGTATGAAGAAACATATAGTGCTGTGAGAATTCATAGTTCAGAACCTTAGTCCCAGAAGTCTCCCTAAAGGAAGTGACATCTGAGAACTGAGAATTTTTTTTTTGAATTTTATTTTTTTATACAGCAGGTTCTTATTAGTTATCTATTTTATACACATCAGTGTATACATGTCAATCCCAATCTCCCAATTCATCCCACCGCACCCCCCACCCCTGCTTTCCCCCCTTGGTGTCCATATGTTTGTTCTCTACATCTGTGTCTCTATTTCTGCCTTGCAAACCATGAGAACTAAGAATTTAACGTGGATTAGATAAAAGGGAAGTGAAGAGCTTCGTAACAGGTAAACGGTAACAACATGGCAAAAATTCAGGAGCCAGAGAGATGATATCAACTTACATCCCAGTTTGCCAAGGATAGGCCTTTTTTTACTTTCAGAAGTGTTCTGGTTTGGATGATAAATTACATTGTCGCTCTATAAGGGACTAAAAGAAGTACAGTACTGCTGGAGCAACAACTGAGGAAGATGAAGCTGCATGGTGGCCAGACCATTCAGGGCCCAAATGCCAGGTAAAGAAGTAGGTTCTTTGCCTGGAATAAAGGGAAACCTTTGACAGATTTTAAATTGGGTGGTAATGATGAGATTTACAAACTGAAAATTTTAACTGTAAATTCCAAAAATGGATTAAAGGTGGGTCAAAGTCGACACAAAATTCTTGAATTAGGAGGCTAAAAGATTAGAAATAACTTTAATGAACCAGGGTAGTAGTATGGAAGTAGAGTAGATTTGGAAGGAAATGTCCATGGGATCTGTTGATGCAGTTGGATTCAAGGTTAGGAGAAGGAGGGAAGCTGTACATACAATGGACTGGAACTGAATGGTAATATGTTTGGAAATGGGTAGGTGTGAATATGATAGATTTAGTTTAGAATTTAGAGTTTCTCATGTCATTGAGTCATCCAAGAAGCTTTTGGATAGAAGTCTGGACCTGAGAAGGGAGATCTAGACTAAAAATAAAAACTGTTAAGTGTGTAGGGGAAAATTAAAATCTTTAGTATATGTGAAATAGGCTTGGAAGACAGCCTAGGAGTGTACAGTGAAGAACTTCAATTAATTTTTGGCTAGGTAGAGGAAGATTAGCTGGATAAGGAGTTGCGATGTCAGAAGGGTGTTGTGCAATAGAGGACAAAGGTCTGAGTGCTTCAAGGAAGGAGTGGTGAATAGTGTCCAGTTCTATGGTGAAATAAGGCCTGAATAATAGCCACTGGATTTAATAACATGACGGTCATCAGTTACCTTAGCAAGAACTATTTTGTTGGAATAATAGGGCTAGAAGCCAGACTGGAGTAGAACGTGATAAATGAAAAAGTGGAATCTGAGTCTAAATTTCTCGTTTAGGTGATTTGACTTTGACTTGGGAGGGAATATGAAATTTTTTTTTTTTTTTTTTTTTTTTTGCTGGCTTTTGTGGATTTTTGTTTAGGTGAAAGATTTAGAGTGTTTGAAAGATGATGGAAAATGTCATTATGAGAGAGAGTGAATATATGAGTTAGCTACAAGAATTAGCTGGAAGGATTACCACATAATAATCATTCAAAAAGAAAATACATGAACATTTCAAAGTGATTTGGGGAAAAAATAGAATTTTTTTTTTCAATCAGGAACTGAACACTAGATAACCACTGTTTATAGTTATGGGCTATAGGTGGCCACTTAATTGCTGTGATTTGAGGGTTTCTGTGAGCCTTCTACTCCCCAAATACATGCCTCATGCTCTACTAATGTTTGAAAAGTTGTTGGTAGAAATCTATTTTAAAGCATATATTCATGGGAAAAGTAATCTGTTAAGAAAGTAGTTCTGAACTGTGCCAAAATTTAGAAATACCTGAGGAACTTCACGATAAAAATGCTGAAGCCCTACTTCAAGGGATTCCATTCCGTTGTTCTGAGAAGGGGCCTGGGCATATGCATTCTTTAAAAGCTTTTTAAATGATGATTCTAATGTGCCACTGACGTTTAAAAACTATGGACATCATCATGTTAACACTGCATTGACTCAACATTTAGTCTAGATGAAGTAGAGAGAGGCCAGGTCACTTATTTTGAAAATGGTGGTTATTAACGGGGAGTTTTTGCCTCTCGGGACATTTGACAAAATATGGAAACATTTTTGGTAGTTACAATGAATGGGAAAGGGGGTTGGAGCTGCTGACATACAGTGGGTAAAGGCCAGGGATACTGCTGAAGATACTACAATGCACTGGACAACCCCCCACATTAAAGAATTATCTGGCCCAAAATGACAATAATGTCATTGTTGAGAAACCCTGCTATAAAATAGGATGGCAAGCTAAATAGTATTTTTTAGTAAAGTCTTAACAGGTGGGGCTTACAGTTTAGTAAGAGTGCTAATGAATGAGGATCTACCTAACAACGTAGCCCCACCTAACAACTTAGCCTTGCTTATAACTAGCAACAAAAGAGCCTCAAATAAAATAAATTTGTAGAACTACGAAGTGTGACTAGCACAATAGACTGATTACATTATTTTCCTAGTTTAAAAAATATAGTGCAACTGAAACTCTTATTGCTGGCGGGGGTACACATTGATTGCAGTCACTTTGGGAAACTGATAGACAGTATCCATTACAGCTGAATTTAGGCCTGTAATTCAGTTTCTCTCGTGAGTGTATATCCAAGAAAATGAGTGCAGGTGTCTTATAAAAGTCTTGTATACAAATATCCATAGTAGTTTGATTCATTATGGCCTCAAATAGGAACAAAGTAAAATATATTCTTACAATGGAATATTACCCAGCAATAAAAATGAATAAACTGCTACACAAAATAATATGGATGGATCTCATAGGTATTTGTTGAGTGAAATAGACAAAAACCAATTCATATTGTATTGGGTAGACCAAATAGTTTGTTTGGGTTTTTCCATAAGATGTAACGGAAAAACTCGAACAAACTTTTTGGACAACCCAGTATTATTCCATTTATATGAAATTCAAGAAAAAAACTAATTCATGATGATAGAAGTCAGGATAGTAGTTACCTCTCTGGGCATGGGTATTGACTTAGAAGGGGCACAAGGGAGCCTTATGAAATGATGGAAAATGTTTTGGATCTTGATCTCATTGGTTGTTATATGAATGCATACATATGAAAAAGTTCATCAATCTGAACATTTAAATTTTGTGAACTTTACACATGCCGTACCCCAATTTTTAAAAATTAAAAGTTATGAAAAAAAATCAGGAAACCTAATTTTGAACTACTTGAAACCTTGTATCTTAAGTACTTGGTTAAATAAAGGGTTGGCTACCTAACATGTTCTCAACAGATAAAAACAACTCTAGTGCATTGTATAGTGAAAGTAAATTTCGGATTTGGAGTCAGACCTAGTTTTGAACCACACCTTCATCCATTATTACCATATGACTTTGGGCAAGTCCTTAAATTGGGACCTTATGTTTGTGATTATGGAAGAATAGAAGATCAGTGAGTTGGGAGGAGTATAAAAAAATTCTTAAAAATAATCCAGCCTTGATTCATGATCCCCCACCACTGAGAAATATCCAGAGACATTTAGGGTGGGCCTCAGCAGCTATATATGTATAGGTATCCCCTTTTCAAAAGTTCACTTTATACCACTTCACTTTTATGAAAAACATACCTTAGTACCTGTTTTCACTAAACAAAAGAAATCCGAAGAGGATTTTTGCTTTTACAAAATAAGACAAAAAGCGAAAATAGCATTCAGCATTTGTTTTGCAGTGAGCCGTTGTAACAGAGGTGGCATGCGCCCTGAGCAGCAAGAGTGGCACTTCCAAGCTCCTTCCCTGGGAACTACACTCAGCCTCTCAGCATCAAGCCATCATGCTTTGAACTGTGTCTGTGAGCATCAGTGCTTTATCTCCATTTATTTTGTGCATCCATTAGCGAGATGTGTCCTAAGGTAATTGCTTCTTTGTTTTACCTCATTTAGGTTTGCGAAAGGTTTCATAGGAACACTATCCTAGCTTTAGCCAGGATGAACAACTGAACCCTATCTGGACCAATCAGATTGTTCTGAGAATTTAAAATCGGAAAGTTCATCAGACAGCTGATCTTTTCCTGAGAAACATAAAGTTAGGCCAGGGTACTTTGTTTGGAAGCAGCACATGGAGAGTCAGAGTTGTGTTGCAAAAACAAGAATAATCTCAGATTACTTACTGTATCACTCAGTGTTACAAATGTCATAACTCTATGAGGTTGGTACTGTTATCTCTACAGGTAAGGAAACTGAGAAGCTTGACTAAAAAGTGCTGAAGCGCTGAAGCTAAAATTTTTTTTTTTCTTTCTCTCTCGTTTTTTTTTTTTTGGAAGCTAAAATAAAACCTGGGCAGTTTGAATCCAGTCTGTGTTTTCATGAAGTGCTGACATATCAGACACATGTATAATAGCTGCCTTGGTTCCTGATAGCTTTCCAGTTCCTGAGCTCAGTCCCTTGAGAAGGGTAGTCTGCTCCCTATCTTTGAATTATTTATCATAATTTATCCTTATAATAAAATTTCATGTCTTTGCCTAAGTGGATCAGCCAATTGCAACTGAAAGTGTCCTGCTCTAGTTTGACTATGAATTGGAATGCAAATAACAAAGCTCAGAGAAACTAAAACTGACTGAATCGAGGTGGGGCTGCCGGCAATAAAGACTTTCCTACCTTAAGATGGGAACCTGTTAGCTTCTGTTGTGCAATAGTGAATCTTTTACCCAGGCTTTCTCCAATCTTGTCTCAGAACTCAGACTAATGTAGTCACTGAGGTAGGGCCTAGAGATCTTGGTAGCCAAATATAAAAAATATTGAGTGCGTTGGTTTCTATGTGTGGAGTTTTGAAAAGTATGTTGGAAAAGAGAGGAATTCTAAACAGAGTTCCTAGGTGAAAGTAGATTGGAACGGGTTGTGCCAAATTTAGCAAATTTGATTTAGCAATTATTGGAAGCCAATTTGCCTTTGGGCTGAGAATATACAGCTAGATCAAGAGATTACTCAAAGGGCTCATTGAATGGCAACATAATTTTTTTTTTTTTGGCCACCTGTTTCTCACACTAAAGTTTTGACATTGAATACCAGAAAGTGGAATTTTAGTAATAAGAATAGGACTGTCAAGGAAGAACAAATGATATTAAGGACTCTAATTCCTCAGCTCCTTCCAAAACATTTTCCACTTCCCATCCCCTCTCATGCTTCACAAAAGTGTGATGATCCTTCACATTGTCTATCAATAGCCACTAGGATTGCAATGCAGTATGTGTCTGGGAATATTACTAAATGGCAAACTGCAAACTGCCTTGCCTACTTTTTCTGTTGTTTGCTTTGAGGCTAAAGCAGAGAACAACGGGGATGGACAGAGTCTCAACTGTTGCTAAGAAACAAGTCCAGATTGACAAGGAGAAACCAGACCCACTAAAGTCATCAGCATTAGCTAAATGGAAAAGGAATCTGCCTAAAAGAAAATTAGCAGGCTCTCTTCCACAGTAGAGCAGTTGCATGCCGTAAAACCCCAAAGTAGACTTAGACCACAGACTAGACTATCTCAACCCCTCAAGCACCTCCTGTTTTCCAGTACAAAAGAATCTGCACCAGCTCGAAGTGGGTATCCTTTCCCGAAATGAAGAACCTTAGTGTCCCTTGTCAAGAGTGGCCCTGGAGGACTCTGTACAAGAGAATCCAAACTGGATATAGACAGATTTTCTAATAACTGACTAGGAAGTTGTTCAGTTAACTCATGCCTTATGAGATTTCAAGGGCCATTATTTACTATCCCACTCCTGCTGGGTACAATACATACTTTAGCAAACTAGTTAAATTTTTATTTAGTCCACAGATTGCAGAATTAATCCAAGTATTTCTTGTATGGGTTTTATATACCTATCCTAGGGCTAGTTACATTCAAAATAGTGTAAAGATGGACAAGGGTTTTTCTTACTTGGAATTGACATTCTAGTTTGGGGAAGGAGGAGAAGAGAGAGAGATGAATGAGGAAATAAGCTTATAAGCTGGGATGGACTCTATAAAGGAGAGATAGATAGTGTAATGTCAGAGAGAGTAAAGAGAGACATACTCAGATGGGAAGAGCAGTGGGGTGGTCAGAGGAGGCCTCTCTGAGCTATAACTGGTAGAGTGAAGTAGAGCCTACTGTGGCAAGAACCACAAGAAGAGTAGGAAGGAGAACAAGTGCAAAGACCCTAAGGTAAGAAAGGGTTTGTTACGTGTGAAGAACTGAAGGCGACAAATACAGCTGAAGCATAGCAAGGGGGAAGCTGGGTTGACATGAGATCGAAGAGGTGGCCAAGGAACCTCCTTTGATCTAGAGCCTTGAGGGCTATGGAAAGCATTTGGGGTTTAATTCCAAACAGCAGGATGCCATTGGAAGTTTTTACACCAGAGAATTGCATAATCTGATTTGCCTTCCATAAGATTGTTCTAGCTGCTGTGTAGAAAATGGATGGTAGTAGTAGCAAGAGTGGCTCTCCACTCTCTAGCTCTCCACTTAGGGACCTACTTTAGTGTATAATGGCCTGTTAGGATTAGAGGAGTAGCTTTAGAGATGTAGACAAGATGGAATCAAGATAAATTGGGGATGTTAAAGTAACATTTGAGTTGAGGTCCTCACTTACCATTCATTAGTATCTAAATATGTTAATTGATAAAAAGCAATACAAACATTTGGAAATGTGGAGACATATCAGAGCTAGAAATGCTGAAGATAGTTGGGAGTGGAGAGGGGTGGGGGACAGAATGCTATTTTTTGTTATAAATATTCAATATCATTTTCTTATAAAAATTGTATATATGTGTGTAAATGTGTTTATGTGTAAGCTTTGCTGTGAAAAGGTCAGAGAGGTGTAGTGATAGATGGAGGAAGTCAGAGGATTTTTTTTTAAGTAGAAAATACTAATGTATGTGGGCAGAATAATAACTAATGTATGATGCATGAATAATAAGCAGAGAATGAAAATTTGATGAAGTGCAGTAGACAAACGGAATAACTGAAGAAGCAAAATACTGAGAAGAAAAAAAACTATAGGTGTTAAGAGTTAGAATTGACCATGATAGGAAAAATGACACTCTTTCAATTTTTTACAGAAAAGAGGATGAGAAGTTGAGTACAGATGCAGAGAGGTGTGAATATTTGTTGGAATGAAATTGAAGTAAATCCTCTCTGATGGTTTCTGTATTCACAATGAATTATGGAGTAGGATCACCAGCTGAAAATGGGTAGAGTGAAAGAGTTTGACCTAACAGGAAAAAAATATGACATTTTTACCTCAGAGAATGTGAACATGAACTTCCTAGGGAAGCATAGTAGGACTGCCAGATTGTCTTGAGTGTTCATTTGCAGTCTGTGGTCATGAATTTCAAAAAAAAATCAGGTAATTGTATTGTTTCTTTATTAAGTTGCTTGGTTCTCTGCACAAGGAACCAAACTGAGTTCAAGCAGATCTGGGATTTTGTTAAGTAAGTTCAACAGAGAGAGATGGGAGCCAAGGCAGTTGATTGTGCTTAAAAAGGAATGAATATAATGATGAACCATGAAATTCAAGCTGGGTAAACCTGGGAGTAAATACAGATAATTAAAAAGTAGTGGGGTGAAGGTGGGAGGTGGGGGTCAATGGACTGGACATCTCTAAGAGGCCAAACACTTATTGCCAACCTAAAGTGAGATGGTGGACTGAATAAGATGCCCAGAATTGATATTTCACAGGTAGTGCAGTTATCAGGGCTTACGTCGTCTGGGGTTAGTCTAAGATACGAGTTTAGGTTGTGTAATAGTCTTTGGAGGTGATGAAGTTAGAGAATTAAGTTTTTTCTGGTTCTGCGTGTAAGGAGCTTACAAGTTTCCACTCCATCCTAACTGAGTGAAAAATCAACAACTCTTTTTGGATCCGTAAGAGGGGGGAGGACACAGGACAAACCTCTGTCCCCAAGATTGGAGAGACAGGAGAATATTGGGAGTCACAGTTCACCTAAGCAGAGGTGAGCATAAACCACTGTGGGAACCAGTCCAGGGTAAGAAAATCTGAACTGTAATTATGAATTGCTGGAAGCCCAGTGCAGACAACTCTAAGAGTTAAAAACTTCAGGGGACTCAGTCATGGGCGGCTAGGGAAGACAAAATCGTTAAGGTTTACCTCCAGGAGCTTGACTAGGTTCCCACAGTAAATATCTGACAAAAAATCTTCTTGGGCTTCCAGCAGGAGGAAGGGAAAAGGACCCATTTTGAAATATCTAAGAGCACTCTGTTCTAAAGAAAACCTGCTCTCGGGGGAAGCTAGTTAGCCAGAGCCCAATCTGCTGGGATATTATCAGAGCCTAACTGACCTAGGGGAAGGGAAGTACCCAACTCCAGCCCACTCTAGCCATCCTGTCCCACCAAAGAGGGCAGAAAGAAAACTGAGGAACACTTGTGAAGTACACAGTCCATAGGCATAGGCTCACTAAAAGACTGAGACCTAATCATAGGACTAGAGAATGCTTCCTCTGCCCCCACACATCACTGCCGCATTGCTGAAGACATTTCAAACAGTTTCTTTTACCTGATACAACGTATTTAGCTATCAATAAAAAAATTACCAAGAGGCAAAAAACATAATTTGAAGAGAAAGAAAGCATCAGACCCAGACATGGCAAGAATATTGGAATTATCAGACTAGGAATTTAAAACAATTAGTGTCCTAAAGGCTCTAATGGATAAAGTAGACATCATGGAAGAACACATCGGTAATGTAAGCAGAGAGATGGAAAACCTAAGAAAGAACCAAAAAGAAGTGCTAGGGATAAACAGCCAAACCGAAAAAACAAGAACTAAAAAACAGTGAAACAGAAAAGAATTAAGGGCTTCCCTGGTGGTGCAGTGGTTAAGAATCCACCTGCCAATGCAGGGGACACGGGTTCAAGCCCTGGTCCGGGAAGATCCCACATGCTGTGGAGCAACTAAGCCCGTGTGCCACAACTACTGAAGCCTAGAGCCTGTGCTCCGCAACAAGAGAAGCCACCTCAATGAGAAGCCTGCTCACTGCAACTAGAGAAAGCCCGCACGCAGCAACGAAGATCCAGTGCAGCCAAAAATAATAAATAAATAAATAAATTTTTTAAAAAAAGAATTAAGAGACTGTGCTGTTGGATGGGCCATCTACATATATTTTTGAAAGTCACTGGGAATGACTGTATATAGTCTTGGAAAGGGAAAATATGATAGTAAACCAGGAACTAAAGTTGATAATAAATAAGAGAGCAACTAGAATGGACAGCTACAGAGGACTGATCAGTGGTAGAGCTGATAACATTAGCTTCAAGGGAGCATATATTCTTGGAGAAAGGAGAATAGTGGCCCCAGATCCTAACCCTGAGGTTCATAATACAGGAGCAAAGAAGGTCTTCACTTGATATAGTTGAATCATTATGAGTTTAAGACAGCCTAGACTCAGTTAATGTTAAGAATATAGGTCTTAATTTGAAAAGGACACAATATTATTCAACAACTATGTGTTGAACATCTGTGTATTCTGTTTTTGTTTTAAGTGTTCAAGATACAGCAATCAACAACAACCAAAAATAGTCCCTGAATTGTTTGGGGCTTAATATTCCTGTGAGGGGAGCCAGAAAATAAACATATGTTATACCTAATAGTGGTAAGTGCTATGAAGAAAAAAATCATATATGTGTGTGTGTATATATACATATATATATACACATATATATAGAGAGAGAGAGAGATGGGGATGGTATTTTAAACAATCACAGAGAGCTTCCCTGAAAAGGTAATAGATATGTGAGCCAACACCTGAATAAAGTAAAGAAGAGAGACTTGCAGATATATTGCAGGGGCAGGGGCAAAGGCAGGGGCAGGGGCATTCCACCATGTAGAAGAGTGAGAGAAAGCCATAGGCTAGAGTGGGCTTATTATGTTTATGGAACAGCAAGGAATCTAATGTGATTTCAGTAGCATGAGCACTCACATACTAATTTTTAAAAATTGTTTGTTTGCATTTATACTAATTTCTGCGTTAAGACAAATTTCAGGAAGTAAGAATGCTTATTTAGCTAGAAGTTTCTCTCTTTTCATGTTTTAAATTATCCATGGATTTTAATTTTTCAACCTGAAATTTGAAGTATTTGGAGACTTGGTATAACAGTTATAATAAAGCATAAAGGCTTTATTTTTTTAAAAAAATAGAAATCAATTTGGTTCTATGGTTTCTTAATATTATTTGTAACTATGGATCACCTATTTTTTCCTCTGTTCAGTTAATATCACTTTAATTAGAGAAATGTAGGTAAAAATTACATGAAACTATCAATTGATATGTATCACTAGCAAAACTTTCAGAGGAAGTGAGCCTACATGATTCATCTGAAATAATTAGCCAAGACAAATAGACATATTTGAACGGAAGGAAAAATAAGTGTGAGTACCTTGTTTAAGTTTGACGTCCTATGGGTCTTCATAGTTAAAATTAACATTTAATTTAAAGTGACAATACATTATTAAATAAAGTTGATTAGGCATTTTCAAAACTGTTCAAAACCATAATTCAAAAAGAGTCATGTACCACAATGTTCATTGCAGCTCTGTTTACAATAGCCAGGACATGGAAGCAACGTAAGTGTCCATCGACAGATGAATGGATAAAGATGTGACACATACATACAATGGAATGTTACTCAGCCTTAAAAAGAAACGAAATTGAGTTATTTGTAGTGAGGTGGATGGACCTAGACACTGTCATACAGAGTGAAGTAAGTCAGAAAGAAAAACAAATACCGTATGCTAACACATATATATATGGAATCTAAAAAAAAAAAAAAAGTTCTGAAGAACCTAGGGGCAGGACGGGAATAAAGACGCAGATGTAGAGAATGGACTTGAGGACATGGGGAGGGGGAAGGGTAAGCTGGGACGAAGTGAGAGAGTGGCATGGACTTATATATACTACCAAACGTAAAATAGATAGCTAGTGGGAAGCAGCCACATAGCACAGGGAGATCAGCTCCGTGCTTTGTGACCACCTAGAGGGGTGGGATAGGGAGGGTGGGAGGGAGACGCAAGAGGGAGGAGATATGGGGATATATGTATATGTATAGCTGATTCACTTTGTTACAAAGCAGAAACTAACCATTGTAAAGCAATTATACTCCAATAAAGACGTTAAAAAAAACCCTCTTTTTTAAAAACTGCGTTTATAGGACAAAAAGTACAGTCCAGTAGAATTTCTATGAGGAAGAGAGTGGCGGTAGTACCCTGCTTGTTTTTCATACTTCCATTTCTGCCTTACCCTGCCCCCTACCTTCCATCCACTCTCAATATAGAAACCAGAGGGGTCTTTTAAAAACATAAAACAAATCATATCACTCTACTGTTTAACACCCTTTCAGAAAAAGCCAAACTTCTTTCCATGGTCTTCCAAGAGCCTGCATGATCTCACTTCAGTCTGGCTCTCCAAAGTCTTACCCCCATCATTCTCCCCCCTACTCATTATGTTGCAGCTACTTGGCCTCCTTTCTATCCTCATGCCTGCCAAATTGTCTTCCATTCACCGGCTTTCGCTTTGGTTGTTTCTAGGCGTGGAATGCTTCTTTCAGCTCTTCTCATGGAGGCTATTCGTTATCCTTTGGGTCTCAGGCCAGATGTCACTTCCTTACAGAGGTCTTCTAAACAACATACTCTAAAGGGGGCTTCCTCAGTGACTTTTTTAGTTACTTTGTTTTTTTCATAGTAATGATCATGATTTACAATGACTTCATTTTACTTGTCTTACTTGCCTATTGCTTTCTCCCCTTCTTACCAAGAAGGTAAGCTCCCTGATAGACTGCTACAGTGAAACATTTGGAAAAGTAAAGGATATGTGGAAAGTAAATTTTGTAGGATTTTTTTTTAAAAAGCAATTAGCTGGTTACAGGTAAAGTGTAAAAGTTCTACAGAAAGGAAATAAAATCCTAGTACCCTATGGCCATCTTTTCCACGGTCATCATAAAGTTAACACTGTTACTGTTTTAGATAAATATGATGATGTAATTCTCTCAGTGTGGTTGGGGTGGGAGGGGTGTGTGAGTGCTAGATGCCCACAGTGGAAGTCAGCATTGCCATTCAACATCCCTTCCACCTTTACCCCCTGCATAGTGGCCATGTACTTCAGCTTTAGAAGTGTGCCTGATTAATCCTAATTGATTCATGTAATCCAATACCCCATGCCACTCTAATAAATTTATAGGTGGGCAGGTGTAAGCCAAAAAATTCATGACATTCCTTAGGCCATAGGGGATGATTCAGGAATGAGCTGTGACCCAGTTTGTAGTATAAAGCTGTCTAGGAATTCAGAAAAAGATTTTCTTATTCAAATGTGAAAGATCAGAGAATGAACCTCTTTCTTCCTCTGGATTTTGGGTGTGTCAGTGTGAAACCAGGAGCTGTTATAGGTCTTTGCCCCCACAGGAGAAGCAGTCTAAGGATGGGACGTCACCTGGAGGAGAATAGAACTGAGGAAATGACAGAGAACTGGAGCCAGAGCCACTGAATGAAGCTGACTAAGGTTCATTGCAAACTCTGGGCTTCTAATTGTGGAAATCAGTGCATTTCTTAATTTCTTAAACCAGGTGGGATTGGGATTACTAGAAATTGAGGCATCCTAACTGACAAAATCCAACTCTCTCCTAACAAGTCAAGAGATATTTAAAATTTGTAAATTATATGTATATATGTTAGTATGCACTATTTAGAAAAGTGGAGCTTGTTAACAGAAGAAATAGCTTTAAATAGTTGAAGTGTTTTCTTCTTGGAAACAGGGCCAAGAGATGGAGGGAAGGGAGATGAGCCCCAGGCTATTCTTTTTCCTTGTTCGCCTTACAAAGCTATTTGATTTCTTAAACATGTACCTTATTTAGATTTTTCAAAAAGAACCTAATGAAATTTAGAATTTTAAATTGAGTCCATTTAAAAAATTATTTCTTTAATTACTTTTTTTTTTTTTTTTTGGTCCTGCCGCGTGGCTTGTGGGATCTAGTCAGGGAACTAGGGATTGAACCCAGGCCCTTGGCAGTGAAAGCGTGGAGTCCTAACCACTGGACCACCAGGGAATTCCCTTTAATTACTATTTTAATAAAGGCAGTTTAAAGATTAAAATATTTGGTGTTCTAGATGTAAAAAGGATAAGAAGTTTGAAGATGTCTTTGTTTAAATGCCTGATGGCCAGTATCTTTAAATGTATGCACTATGCTGCGAAAGTGTTGAACAACTGAAAAAGTACTGAATGCTTGTTTATTAAGACGGATTTCTTAAAATGAAATGGACATTTTATATATATGGTTATCATAGCCTGTTTCTGATTGGTAAGAATATCAGCTTTTCTTTTTCTTAGGGTGATATTGATAATACACTTTCCCTACATAATATTATGGCCCATGTTCCTCTTGTAAAATACTTTTTCTATGTAAAGCAAATTTATTACTCCGCAGTAGATGTTCACAGTGCTCTTGTGTTCACTCTGCATAAAATTTCAGATAATGTTTGATACTTTCCTCCTACTACTACAAATTCACTTTGTGTCTTTTCGCATCCAGATTTCAAATGTCATCTGACATATATTTTAGTGGAGTGTTTCAGTATCTTCCACAACCACTTAATTTTTATACAGTCTAAATAGTTGGAGACACATTGAGTAATTTTTTTCAGTACACACAGAAGTGTCCACATGAGGGGAAAGCAGTGGCTGAAATCCAGCCTGTGTCCACACACTGTGTAGTCTGGATTTTGCTTCCAGGAAGAAAGGGCACATTTTGTCATTCACACAAAATTTCTGTATGTATTAGTGGTGAACAAGGTTGGAGAGGGAAATAAAAACAGCAATAGGAGAAGGTCATAGAATATATAATCAATTTCAACTAAGCTTTTTGGAGCACAAGCTGAGTGTTAGGCACTGAGATCACATTAATGAAGCAATTGGTGGGCCCATAATGAGTAGGGGAACCATAGACCTGTCTGCATAGGGCTACCCCAGTTCATACCTGTTTTCTCATTGTCCCATCTGATTAATGTCCCCTTTCATTCTCAAATGTGTACCAGTTTGGACAGTAAATTATGTAGTCACCCTAAAAAGAAGGAAAAAAGTCATTCTAGACTGAGCAGCAAAATCATGAGTAAGTGAAAAAAAGCATGATCTCTGGTTTGGCATGACAGGGAGGTTGGTGGGGGGGAAATGGCATGAGGTAGAAATATGACAAATAATAGGGAGTCTGAGCCGGTGAAGGGCCTGATACACTACTTTTAAGGAGTTTATTTTTCTTGAAGGCATTGGGGACTGATGGTGGTTTGGAAGCAGGCAAATGATAAGATCAGATCTTTTTAGCATTGAAAAAGAGCAAAAGTACATTCCCCTACCACTATTCTCCATGCTCCTCCCACACACATGGGGGGAGGGAGAAAGAGATGAGAATCATGTCCTTTCTGAATGTAAACACACTCATAACTGAGCTCCACTTAATCTTTAAATCTACTCTAACTCCTTGGAATGAATAACAGATCCTCTCCTTTCCATCTGTAAAACACACTGCTGTCACTGGAATGCTGAATTTCTAAATGCTTACAGGTGGTAAACTGCTCTAGTACCACATACATTTCTGCTCCTATAAGTTGAATTGTGTATTTTAAGAGATTATGTTTTTGTTCTTAAGCCTATTGTTGCTACTTGTTATTGCAATTATGTAATTGAAAAAAATTATGTAAACTGATGAACTAAGAAGGCAAACGGTTCTTTCCATGAATTTTTGTGGAATGCTTTTTAAAAACCAAAGGCAACTGACTAAAAATATTCAGATAAGTGAGGTGTGGATGAAACAACTGTAAAAACAAACAACAACAAAAAACAAAAACAGGAAAATAGCATAAACATTCAGAACGTTCTGTGCTCAGTTTGCTTTTTCACATACTGTATACCTGAAGCCATGTTAATATGCTTGAGTAAAGAGACAATTCAAGGCTGCCACCTACAATTAGGGCTGCTACTTGGTTGGGCTTGCTGTTGTCTATGGTCATTCTCCAGGATTCATCCAGTTTTTGTAGGAGACAGACAGGTGAATTAAATAGAGATGTGATAGGGACTTCCCTGCTGGCACAGTGGTTAAGAATCCGCCTGCCAATGCAGGGGACACGGGTTTGAGAGCCCTGGTCCGGGAAGATCCCACATGCCGCGGAGCAACAAAGCCCGTGCACCACAACTACTGAGCCTGAGCTCTAGAGCCCGCGAGCCACAACTACTGAAGCCCGTGCGCCTAGAGCCCATGCTCTGCAACAAGTGAAGCCACCGCAATGAGAAGCCCGTGCACCACAACGAAGAGTAGCCCCACTCGCCGCAACTAGAGAAAGCCCGCGTACAGCAACAAAGACCCAACATAGCCAAAAATAAATAAATAAATTTATTAAAAACAAATAGAGATATGATAGGGACCATATTAGTCAGGAATCTCCAGAGAAAAAGAAACAATAGGATATCTATAAATAGAGATTTATTGTAAGGAATTGGCTCATGCAATTGTATAGACTGAGGTGTCCCAAGATCTGCAGTTGGCAAGCTGGAGACCCAGGAGAGCCCATGGTATAGTTCCAGTCCAAGTCCCAAGACCTGAGAACCAGGAACGCTGATGGTGTAAGTTCTAGTTTGAGTCTGAGTCTGAAGGCAGGAGAAGACTGATGTCCCAGTTCAAAGACAGTCTGCCAGAGAGAGCAAATTCTCCCTTACTCAGCCTTTTTGCTCTATTCAGGCCTTCAACAGATTGCATAAGGCTCACCCACACTAGGGAGGGCATTTTGCTCAGTCAAACAATTCACATGTTAATCTCATTCAGAAACACCCTCATAAACACACCCAGAATGTTTAACCAAATATTTGGCACCCTGTGACCCACTCAAGTTGACACATAAAATTAACCATCACAGACGACCGTTGTGGTTTTTAAGAGTGGCACTGATCTCCACCATCCTCACCTAAAATACGATGTGTTGCTTTTGGTTTATTTTGTCTGTAGTGGGCTGGGTATAAGTTTCCCAGACTTCTGCTTGGCCTTCCCCACTATGATAACTCTTACTTCAGGAGCTAAAACCCAGTGTGGGGATTACTCCAACTGCCAAGTGTGTCAATCAGAATTGTAATCTTCAGGGACTGAGGAAATGACCGCTAGCTGTTTCCATGGACCCAGTACCCACTGTGAGCCAGGATTTAGCCAGGACTACATTTATTACCTGGCCCTCTGAATGTTTCTACCCTTAATGGGGAGGCCAAGATGATGATACTCCAGATCTCTAAGTATCAATGTCAGCTCAGACCCTGTGTCTGATTTTCCATGAACTGTCTGGATATTCCCTGTTTCTCAGTCTGCAGTCACCTGAGAAAATGGCCTAGATGCCTTTAGGGAAGGACTAGAAGAATTATTACAATATACACTTGCCGTAGTGTTTTGGGGTACTTTCCTCCAGGACCTGGCCACTTCTATAGTCCGCACGTTCTGGGTCTGAACGTTGGCTTAGATCTGGGAACTGGGCAAGAGATCATGACATTCTCTTATTGTAGTAACTACCCTCAGTCTCCTCATCCACTCTTGCTTTCTTTGCTTATAAATGGTAGGCAGTACTCTGGTTGCCTGCCCATCTGTTTTTCTCCTCGTAACACTGGGTTCTATAAAACATCTCAACTAGTTCCAGGTCAAGCTCCCTTAACTGTCAGTGCAGTTTTGCTAGTCATTATGATAATTGTGACTGTCCTGATTTTTGGCATTAAGTTCTGCCTCCTGGATCTACTATGCTTCTAGGCCCCATCATTTCCATTGCAATTTAATACAGCAAGCCTGTGATAGCATCTCCTACTGTGAGCCTTGACCCTCAGAGGTGAGCCGTCACTGAGCTTCTTAGGGTAGTTATCTCTCTTAGCAGGGCACTCCTGATGACCTTGGTGAAGGGTGTACTCTCTGGCCCCTCCCATGGAACATAATCTTCCCTGTGGGCTTCTGGCCTCCCATAACATATTCAGTCCAGCCTGCCCACTTCTCTGAGCTTTTTAATCCCACTCTCCACTGTCTGCAATTCAAGCATTTCAGCATCTCAGCACAGACTATTACTTTGTGCAGACTTTTAGGAACCATCCTAACAGGAAGTTGGCACCATCCCCTAGTGTCAGGGTATGAAATCCCGTATTCCAAAAATGCCTCTAACTCAGTAAGTTCACCCTTATCCAGTCTCACCTTCTAGCTCTCTTGATCAAGCACCCTCAAAATCCAGTCCCAAATACTCCCCTGTTTCCTGCCAGGAATGCTGACTAATTCTTGCAGCTTCTTTGGGGTATAGATCAGACCTAGCACATTCCCATGTGGGTTATGCTGTGATTTGCCACTAGGTGTTGGTGTGGCAGCCCTGAGAGGAGGTGAGGTAGTTTTTTGAGAGGCCTTCTGTTATCTTGCTCAGAAGCACTCACTGCAGTGGCTTTTCTGCTTAGGGGGAGTGCTAGCTTTTAATAAGAAAGGTGGGTGACCTCTGCAGGCTCCAAGTGTTCAGAGGGGTCTCAGGACCCAGAATCTTTGGGGGCATCCACCCAGCTGTCCCCATTCTGTGTGTCAGGGTACCAAGTTTTCCAACAAGTTATCTATCCTTGGCTTTAATGACCTTTTAAAGCATCTTGACGATTAAGTTCTGAGTTTGGTGTTCAAGTTTCTGTTTTTCCAGAGATAAGGCCTTCTTTGGAAGCTACTAAAGAAGCCATCTGGCAATGAGTTTTCACTTGTTTGTAAACTGCTTTCAGGTTTTTTATTAACTTCCTGTAGGCCTCAATGCAAGTTAATAATGGCTAGCCAATAATAGCCTGTATCCATTGTTCCATACACATACACAAAGTTTTAAACTGCCTGCATTTTTCCCCAGCCAGGGCATTCCTCCATATCAGAATGATCTTCCAAGTCATAACTGGTGAGAGTTTTAGTAATCAGGCCACCACATTCTGCCAGGGACTATCTGTGCCCCAAACACCATATGGAATGAAGTTCATTGATAGTGGGACAGTTCTGATCTAGCCCAACCCCTATCTTACTGCCTGCTTTCCTGGACTACTCCTTTTACCCACTGTGTCACTCTGGGTGTTCCAAGAAGCAGAAGATGACATGAAGTTAGGAGTGCAAGAAGTCTACTGTAAAAAAGAAAAAGAGGGAGAAGGCAGGAATGGGGAAAATCTTCAGATTGTGCTACAGATATGACAAAAGCTCAGTCAACACAATGTGGAGCTGTGGAGCAAATATTGCCTGTCATGGAAATCCTACAGTGGGCAGAAATGGCTCGACCCTAGTACCATCACATGCTCAGTCATTGGCTATGGGCTGCTAGGGAAGAGATGGCCTCAACTGGAAGTCTGTAGCATATCTTAAAATTGCTGCAGATGGAGGCAGTTAGCTTATTAGCATTCATGGCAGCTGAATGGCAAAGTTATATCTTGAAGGGAGACCTACAAAGTGCACTTTCATGGCTGCCCTATTGATCTAGCCTGAGAAGCTTCAGGGGGTACCAGCAGCTGGAGCAGGAGAACTTGATCGGGAGAATGGACCTTCATGAAGGCTGGTGGAAAGCTGCTGAAGAAACAATGAGAATGCTAGATGTCCCCAACTTCTTATCACTGGGCAAAGGCCAACTGCAAACTGAAGTTTCATTGGAACATAGCCATGCCCATCTATTTACATATTGTTTATGGCTGCTTTCTTGCTACGACACAGAGTTGAGCAAATCGAAAACACTTAGTACCTGCCCATATACAGAAAAGTTTGCTGACTCCTGACTTCTGTTCTTAAGTTTTTTACATCTGCGTTATTTCTGTGGTAGAAATACTATAAAATGCTGTGCTGCCGCCTATCTCTTCCCAACTCTGCACTCGGAGGAATCACATTGGTAGCCTGACATTGGCTGAAATAGGAGACTTATTGCCAAAGAAATAAGTAAATGCTAAAATTCAGGGCATTTTCTTTTTGGAGAGCTGCTTATTAAACATTTACCAGCAGCATTTATTGCTGCATGGTGAGCACTGTGGACTGAATTGTGTCTTCTCAAAATTCATATATTGAAGTCATAACCCCCAGGACCTCAGAATGTGACTGCATTTGGAGATAAGGTCTTTAAAGAGGTAATTCAGTTAAAATGAGATCATTAGGGTAGGCCCTACTCCAATATAACTGGTGTCCTTATAAGAAGAAATTTGGAAACAGGTACAGAGGCAAGACCACGTGAAGAGTTGGGGAGAAGACGGCCATCAGCAAGCCTAGGAGAGAGGCTTCAGAAGTCTACCCTGCTGACACCCTGATCTCAGGCTTCTAGCATCACAGGACGCTGAGAAAATAAATTTCTTTTGTCTAAGCCACCCAGTCTGTGGCACTTTGTAATGGCAGCCCTAGAATATAGTGAGTGACCCAAGAAAGCATTAAAGTTTCTACAGAAGTAAATTTATTGAGATGACTTTCAAAGAGCTTTGATCTAGTGTTTATACCCCACTCTTTTTACTCCAACACATTTTGGTGACACTTAGTACACATGTTGGGTACTCCAGGTGCCAAGTCAGCCTTTCATACTCCTTGAAGGCCAGTTGCCTTAGGAAATGAACAAATGCTTGCTATCCTAGTAGTAGAACTATGCTAGTACTAGAATATGTATTTGAATAGACTTTTTAGCAAAGCATCTTTATTATTTCTTTAGGCATAATTTGACTTCAAACACTTTATAAATACTTTGTTTTTAAAAATGAAGTACTCTAGGGAAGATGCTATTCTATTTTCAATTCAGATTAATATAACAGAAACTATAGTCAGAAATACATTTTTGAATGTGGATAGATTTGCATTCAGTTAATAAATATAGTCATCTACCTGTGTGTGGGTTTTTTGTTCCTTTTTTTTCTCTGTAATTTCAGAACCTGAACTTGAGGTCAGTAAATGAAAAATGCTTTCTTCAGGGGGCTTTCAAACATGGACAGTATATTTTAAAAAATCTTCTTGCATGAAAAAGGAGCAATTCCTAAAACATATACCATGTACTAAGAAACCAGTTTAGTGTTTAGGTGGTGTTGAGCAGTTTTCTAGGCAGGCTATTTAAACTGTGTGTGCAGTGCTAGGTATGTACCTCCCCTGGACACTGTGGAGTAGTTTAGCAAATGCCAAAAATTTTAAACGTGTTTTTTTTTTAGCAGTGAAGCTATTTTAAAACAAAAGCTTGCTTAGAATCTTATGAAGTCAAAGCTGTTAGAGTAAGTTAGGGAGAGATGCAGAGGCTCTTCTACTTAGCCACCCCTCCAGCATCCTAGAAGCCCTGTAGGTTTCTCCAAGAATCCTGGGTCCCTGAGAAATATAGTTTGCAAACTATTCTAGAGGAACAAGCATTAGGTAAGAATCTGAAAGCATTAGGTAAGAATTGAGCTGAACACTAACTCTCTTATGGTCTTTGCTTTCCTGATCTGTACAGTGGAGATATAGGATATCAATTATCCCTAAGGCATCACCCAGTTCTAAAATTCTATGATCTCCTGTTCTACCTGGTGACAAATCATCATCTGTACAGCTAATACCAGAGATTTAATCTATGCTCACGAGCAGGCCAGGCTATGCAAAGGGGAAACAGTTCTTGACTCTGCACGTTGTATTGTTTTTAACTTTGGAAGCTTATTCCATTTTTCACATTGGCTAAATTCATCTCTGGTCAGGAACGAATGATTATTCCAACATTGCCTGTTTTATCTGGCATAGCTATGAAATGTTCATATTGTAATTAGAAAATTCTGACTTCTAGTACATGAATATCAAATTGAACAGAAACCTAGTACATAGTAGGCCTTCAATAAATAGTTGCTGTCCCTTGTGGCTAAAAACCACTGAATTGTACACTTTTAGAGAGTGAATTTTATGATATGTGAGTTATACCTCAATTTTTTTAAAAGTTGTTGAATGAATAAAATAGTTGTATTTTGAATGTAGAAGTAAGAGAATTCATTGCAATTTTAAAATGCTGATTTCTGATGCTTGGAATAAAATGATAGCAACAACCAAAACAAAAAAACAAATAACACAAGATAAAAGTGAAGGAATATTAAATCAAATATCTAAACAGCACAATTAGTTGTCAGGAGACATTAAAGATACGTGGGATACATCCTTGAACTTTGAGATTTGGCAAGCATATATAAAATAGAAATTTCTTTGCAGCCTTTTCAGAGGCAAAATTGTGACTAGATCAACTCTGCTCCTTTTTTGGCATAAAAACGTTTTTATGCTTTGTAAGTATTACACTTGTATTTAATGACATGAATTCATGATGCCTAACGTGTTGCATATTATTTTCTTGGGTAAATTTCTTAATGCAATGATAGCCATGGGCTTTCTCATTCACTGTAAAATTTTACAATCAAACCCACATGAATGTAGTATTTTAACATATTTCCTCCTTTCTGAGTAAATGAGTATTTGTCAGGAGGGGTGGTAGGAATCTTATAAGTTAGTTTAAAATAAAGCACTGTGTATTTGGTTTATTATCTTCACCATATAAGTAACAGAAGAGGGCAGTCATAGACTGCTTTCAAGAATTCTATAGCTTATATATATTTCAGAGGCAAAATCCTGTAATTCTGCTTTAAAAACACTTGCTTCAGTAACAGGTGCTTCGTGCTATCTAAACTCATTGCTGATGAATCGTTTATACAGTGGTTGCCTTTCTTAGACATGAGGGGTCCTTAGTAACTGTCTAACTAACTCTCTCATTTTTTTTAAAATTGAAGTATAGGTGATTTACAATATTGTATCAGTTTCAGGTATACAGCAAAGCAATTCAGTTACACACACACACACACACACACATATATATTTTCAGATTCTTTTTCATTATAGTCTATTACAAGAAACTGAATGTAGTTCCCTGTGCTCTACAGTAAATTCTTGTTGTTTATCTATTTTATATATAGTGGTATGCATGTATTAATCCCATACTCTTAATTTATCCCTCCCTTCCCTGCCTATCCCACCCCCCACCACTACCCCCTTTGGTAAACACAAATTTGTTTTCCATGTCTGTGAGTCTGCTTCTGTTCTGTAAACAAATTCATTTGTATTCTTTTTTAAATTCTACATATAAGTGGTATCGTATAAGATTTATCTTTCTCCATCTGACTTACTTCACTCAGTGTGATAGTCTCTAGGTCTGTCCATGTTGCTGCAAATGGCAAAATTTTTTATGGCTGAGTAATATTCCATTATATATGTATATATACATACCACATCTTCTTTATCCATTCATCCAGTTGATGGACACTTAGGTTGCTTCCATGTCTTGGCTATTGTAAATAGTGCTGCTATGAACACTGAGGTGCATGTATCTTTTCAAATGAGAGATTTTGTCTTTTCTGGATATATGCCTAGTAGTGGGATTGCTGGATCATATGATAGTTCTATTTTTAGTTTTTTAAGGAACCTCCATACTGTTCTCCATAGTGGCTGCACCAATTTACATTCCCACCAACAGTGTAGGAGGGTTCCCTTTTCTCCACCCCCTCTCCAGCATTTATTATTTGTAGACTTTTTGATGATGGCAATTCTGACTGGTGTGAGGTGATACCTCATTGTGGTTTTGATTTGCATTTCTCTGATCATTAGTGATGTTGATGTACCTGTTGACCTTTTCATGTACCTTTTCAGGTACCTTTTCATGTACCTGTTGGCCATCTGTGTATCTTCTTCAGAAAAATGTCTATCAAGTCTTCTGCCCATTTTTTAATTGGGTTTTTTTTTTTTTGATATTGAGTTGTATGCACTGTTTATATATTTTGGATGTTAACCCCTTATCACTCAGATCATTTGCAAGTATTTTCTCCCATTCAGTAGGTTGACTTCATTTTGTCAGTGGTTTCCTTTGCTGAGCAGAAGTTTTTAAGTTTAATTAGGTCCCATTTATTTATTTTTGCTTTTGTTTCCTTTGCCTTAGGAGACAGGTCAAAAAAAATATTGCTATGATATATGTCAAAGTGTGTCTGCCTATGTTCTCTTCTAGGATTTTTATGGTTTCCGGTCTTACATTTAGGTCTTTAACCCATTTTGAGCATATTTTTGTATATGGTGTTAGGGTGTGTTCTAATTTCATTCTTTTACATGTAGCTGTCCAGTTTTCCCAGCACCACTTATTGAAGAGACTGTCTTTTCTCCATTGAATATCCTTGCCTCCTTTGTCATAGATTAGTTGACCATATGTGAGTGGCTTTATCTCTGGGCTTTCTATCCTGTTCCATTGATCTATATTTCTGTTTTTGTGCCAGTACCATATTGTCTTGATTACTATAGCTTTGTAGTATAGTCTAAAGTCAGGGAGCCTGATACCTTCAACTCTGTTCGTCCTTCTCAAGATTGTTTTGGCCAACTCTAACCTTTTTTCTGAGATCTAGATGAAAATTTCCAAAGGCCTTTTTGACCTCTCAACTTGAATTTTCTACAGACACTTCAAATTCATCATGTTCAAAATTAAACTCATAAAGGTACTGAGTTTATGGAGGAACAAAACTGCTCCCTCACAGAGTCTCCATCTCTTTTTTACAGTCACTACCTTCCCAGTTTCCCAAGTAAATTACCTTAATCATTGTTATTCTTCCTTTATATCATACTAACAGTTGGCACCAAGTGTTTTTTTTTAATTAAAGTACAGTTGTATGATATTACGTAAGTTACAGATGTACAAATACAGTGATTCACAATTTTTAAAGGTTTTACTCCATTTGTAGTTATTATAAAATTTTGGCTATATTCCCTGTATTGTACAGGTCACCAAGTCTTGAAAATTCTGATCAGAAGAGTATCTAAAATCTATTTTTCCCCTCTGCTTTATTCAGGTCCTCACTATTTTTTCTTTTATTGCCCCAAACCATACCTGCATATCTTATTTCTTTAATCTTATTTCTTTAATCATCCTCCATTTTCTCTTTCAGCCTTGCATCTCTTAAGCAGTGTTACTCACCATGCCACTTACCTGTAGGCTATAAAAGAAACTACCCATTGGTCTTTGCAGAAACCATTCTGGCCTCCACTTCCTGGTTCTGGTCCATTTCTTATACATATTGTGATCCCTCATTCCATCTCTTCTACTTCCTAACCTTGGCATTTATGTGTAAGTTCTGGCCCTTAAATCTTGAATTTGGGACCGTGAGTTGGTTCTCTCTATTCTGGACCTTTGCAGGTAATTTAGTCACCATAGTCATGCTCATGCCCAGTGGTCTGCAGCCCAGGCAAGCCTAATTCCCAGTCCCTGTGTGGAGACAATGGATATTTTGCTGCTAACCATTGAGTCTAGGAACATAGTCTTTTAAAAGATGTATGCAAAAAATACACTTTAAATCAGCAATTTTTTCAACAAATATTTTTTGAGCCCACACTGTATGCTAGATGCTATTCTGATTACTAATGATAGAGCAGTCAACAAAAATCCTTACATTCTAATGGGATAAGTGCATCTGTTGAAGCTCAGATATGAGGGAGGGGAATTCTGACCACAATAGTTATACATACCCACTTGGCTTAAAAGGAGAAACTGCTTGTCCTGCAGGTATCAGCAGCTCCTCCCACAGCTGTCTAAGGGATGTGCAAGCCATCACTGCTTCATCTCCTCAAATATGTCTTGGGGTCACTAAGAAAAACTGCCTTTTTTTTTTTGGCCGTGCTGAGCAGCTTGTGGGATCTTAGTTTCCCGACCAGCATGGAGTCCTAACCAATGGACCGCATTGGAATTCCCAAAACTGCCTTTCTTACTTAAGCAATTGCAAATCCATATGGAAACCCAAGACTTATAATTGGCATGTTTAATAGGGTGATGTTTTATTTTAAAATATTATACTGATACAACTTAGTGCTTCTTTGCAGGCTTCCTCCCCCTGGGTTTGAGGCTTTTTACACAAAAGGAGCCCAAGGCTATTACACAAAGGAAGCTATACCAAAAAAGACACAGATGAGCTTTAGACTCAAAAGCTGACTTTCCTGACCTCTCTAGGAAGATAATTGTCTTGCAAACCTGGAGGGTGAAAAGGTTTTCCCAATCTTTTTTTTACTTGCATTTAACATATCAAAAGCTAGGCCTGATAGCTACCAGACTTTCAAAGCACCACTAACCATAATAGGAAACTTTGTGTTATGACCCAATTCACATATATGTATAATATTCAGTGTATATATATGTTACAGAAACAACAGTTTTGCATAAAAAACTTACTTTTATTACTTGCAGTGCATTTTGATATAGTCTATGTCCATTACAAATTACAATTTCATTTCTTTTTAATCCACTATTCATGATACATTAAAAAAAAAAAGAACTTGCCTAGGGTTTTTCGAAAGGGAGGATTCAAAGAGTCAGAAAAAGGAGAGAGGTTAAGTCGGCTTCTGGAGGGGATGATGGGGTTGGGGGCCAGTGCTGAGGGAGAGAATCTGAAGGATCTGGATTGTTCAGATTCCTGGTGTTGAGTAGAATTGATCAGAAGGAAAACACCTTATATTGGAGAATGGAATTGTAGTAATGTAGGTTATAAAAAGCAGAATGTATGAAATCCCTGAATTCAGAGAGAATTGTAAGGTCATCAAGACATTGAGAAAAACAGATAAGGATGATGCAGCTGCAGACTGTTTCCATTCTTATGTTGATAAGCACAGGAGTTTGACCAAAAGAAGGACAGACTGTAACTGATGTTACCTTGTATAGACCCTACTCCTGATGGCCTGGGCAATCAAACCCCTCTTCTTGATACTGACATTTTAATAAGAAAATAAAATAAGAAAATGAATTGTTAATCCTGTGGTCTAGGAAAAACTAGGGAGCATTTGAGGGGGTAAGGGGGAAGGAAGTTGTCCAAGAAAGATGAGAAAGTAAAAATTATAAACTTGGGTTAGACATAAAAATGTACAGACTTGCATACTTAGAATATACTTGGGTGCCTTAGACCTGTTATAATTAAGTGACAAGGTTGCATTCACTATAGATGGTAGAAGTTTGTGTCTCTACATTGCCTTATCAGTGTGCCCCATCCTACACATTAGAGGCAACAAGTAGATTAGGGTGAGATTTTCCTGGGTGGGATTAAATTTAAATTTTTTTCTTCCTTGCTTCCCAAAATGGTAGGGTCTCACAAGGAGGATCAGATAAGTTATAGAAAATGCAAAGACCTCATTGTCATACATCTGAGTGCAGTGAGTAAATGTATAACCCTATCCTTATGATCTTTGTTCACATATCACCTTTCAGCAGGCCTTCCCTGACCACTCTGTTTATAGTTGTACCCCGACTACTCATTCTCCTATTCTGCTTTACTTTTTTATATAACATTTATCACAAATGAACAATTGTGTGTGAATGGTATAATGAATGCCATGTTCCCAACACCAAGCTTCAATAATTATCAATATTTTACCAATTTTATTTAACCTATACTCCAACTACTTTTTTTTCTACTGTATTTTAAAGCAAATCTCAGATATTTTGGCATTTCCTTCCTGTGTTTTGCTTATTTTGTTTACTGTCCATCTTATCTTACTAGCATATACACTAGATGAGGGTGGTGATTTTTATCTGCTACATTTACAGAAACATTCCCAGCTATTAAAAAGTTTCCTGACACATAGTAAGTGCTCAATAAATATTTTTTAATAAATAAATATGGAATCTACAAAAGCAACATTTTTATTCTCTTGCTAATGAGGCATAGATGAATGGTTAATTTTATTTAGATAACCTGGCAGTTCCCCTTTGGGGAATTATGGGAGGGTTTCTGGCCACCTCCTAGTCTGTGTTTGAAGTATCTAACCTACCCTAATAGAACAAGTTAGCACATCTCTTTTGGACAGTATGGATGTAGAATTAAGGTTCTTCTAGCAGCAGGTGATCTGAAACTGGCCCATGCTTATGGCTTAGATCAGGAGGACCACAAGAGAGCACTGACTGAGAAGCTGGCCCAAACCGTGAGTCCACTAGTTGGCCACAATTGGCAATAACTGAGATAATTAGGCAGAAACAACAAGTGGAGATGATACCTTTAAGTGTCTGGTAGTGAGCCAGACACAGCCCCGATCAGGTCCTAAACTAGACAAAAACACCTTGCCCCATGTTTCAAATGAGGAAACATAAACATGAATCTTAACTGTGTCCTCCTGCAATGTTGCTCATAGAAATTTCACATGCTCCCTCTTCCAACACAATGCCCTACACTATTGCACCACCCAGTCATGTACTTCTTTGGAATCGGGAAATCCTGGAAGACTTTTCTTCATTCACTCCAAGTCCTTAGCCCCTCTGAAAAACCATCACCATGGATTTCATAAAATACTTGCATCTTTCCAAAGATCACATCACAGTCTTGGTAGATGCACTCACCAAAATTCCAGACTTCATTCTCTTTACTGAACTCTAATCCCCTGTCATTGTCATATGACTTAAGAAAAATTGCCTAGCACTGGTATCTTACCATTGAGCCCTTTTCTCCTCATGCTTCCAGCTGTAACTGCTCGCAGTTTTAAATCCTCATATCCACTTGTCCAACACCCACCATCTTAGACCAATTAACTCACCAAACATGTTCTAAAAGATCATTTATAGAAGATCACTTCCACGTACATACCACACAGGCCCAAGGCATAATCCACTACAGTGGAAATTTCAAAGAGTATATTGCTGTACCCATTCAGCTAATCACAACATTGATTTTTGTCACAGCTTCCATCCCTACTTCCCCATTTTTTGCCCCTCCATTAACAAGCCTCTGATTAATACCTGGATGAGCTGCTCAAGGAAACCTACAGGATCCCCTCTGCTCTTGGACATTTGTTGTTTTAGCTTAGCCAGAACAGCACATTCTCCTTTCTTATAATAAAGGCATCAGCTTTTTTTTTTTTTTTTTTAGGGCATTGCCTCTCTTCTATTGTCAATCCACATTGTTAGGTTGGGACTGATGCCACCCATTTGATCCAGGAGCGATTATGTGATCCAGTCAGAGAATCACATTAGCCTAGCCACAGTGCTTGGGTCATGGATAACTACACAATAGAAGACAGGAAGCTATATTTCTGAGCTATATGTTGCAATTGGGGTACAAAAAAGCTTCCTTTACAACAGATTTAAACCTAATAAAAATCTTGAGCTGATGATAGCAATTTTGTTACCATTTGTGGAGAGCCTGTCTGAGGAGAGCCTGCCTATCTGAGATTGAAGTTAATGCAAAGAAAAAGAGAATCAAGGTATGGTTAGAATCAAGATTAGTTGAGCAATTACTATGTATTAATTAACCATGCATTTAATCATTTAGTCCTACAATAGCCCTTAGAGACAGGGTTGACAATTTTCATCCCCACTCTAGAGATGAGGTAAATGAAGCTAACTGTCTTGCCCTAAGTTTTACAGCCAATGGTAAAGCTGAATTTCAACCTACGCAGTCTGGATGTAGAACCTGTGTTTATTACCAGTATGTTACACTACCTCAATATATGCTGTTGGGAATAAATACACAAACTTCAGAGAGAGAGAGAGATTGAGAGAGAAGGACTGAGATCCACTTTGTTTTTGAGTTCCTGGATGTAGTCATGCCTGAAATCATGAACTTCAGGATATTTTTTCAATTAAACAAAGAAATTTCTCTCCACTTCCTGTCTTTTTTCAGAAGCCAGTTTGACTCTTAAAAATGGGAAAACTGAGTAATATACTCTCCCAATATGCAAGGAGCAATATAAAGTACGTAGAAACCTATACTAAACATCTCGGCAGTCAGGCCATATGGGAAACACTGGATGGTTCTCCCTACCTTATAGACATTTACACTTACACCTGTTGGAGGACAACTGATAAGGTTCTTTAAGATAATTCACTGAATTAACCAACCCTTTAGTATTTCCTCCTATATTTACCCCTGCTCATCTATGCTATATTTAATCCCTTCATGCCAAGCCTGTCTGAGATACACACTGCTCCACATCTAGGGCCTGCAGCTTCAGGTAGGGAATCAGAGTACACAGTGGAAGCAGTGCCCTGGTGACCTTGTGTGCTGCAACCCAGCCTCCCATACCAAGGTTGCCCCTGAATGCATGCCAGCTTTTCCTTAGGTCATTCCAAAGAAAGAAAATATGGTGTGTGTGTGTGTATATATATATATATGAATACTATTCAACCTTAAAAAGAGAAGGAGATTCTGCAGTATGTGACAACATGGATGGATTTTGAGGACATTATGCTAAGTGACATAAATCAGATATAGAAGTGATTCCACCTATATGAAGCATCTTAAGTAGTAGAATTCATAAAGTCAAAGGTTGGAATGGTAGTTACCAGTGGCTGGGTAGAGGGGAAATGGGAGTTATTAATCGACAGGCATAAGGTTTCAGTTAAGTAAGATGAATAAGCTCTAGAGATCTGATGTACAACATTGTACCTATAGTCAACAATACTACACTGTCCACTTAAAATTGGTTAAGAGGGTGGATCTCATGTTAAATGTTCTTACCAATAAAATAATAATAAAAAATGAATAAATAGTGTGTGGCATAGTCATAAAATAGAACACCATTCAGCAGTGAAAGTGAACAGATTCTATAGCTACATACACAGTGTGGATGTATCTCACAAATATGTTGACTGAAAGAAACCAGACATCAAATAATAAAACTGCATGATTCTATTAATATAAACTTCAGAAACTAAATTTTAGAAGTTAGAATAGTGGTTAGTTTTGAGGATGGGACAGCAGATAGCTCCATCTTGATCTAGAATACCTCTAGTAACACACATACTATCATGGCTAACTGTTTAGTGAGTGATTCTACCTTCTACCCCAAGTCTTGCTCCAGACCACTGGCAGGTTCTCCATTCTGCCTACCCGACCTGGCAATGGAAGTGGTGGTGAAACTGTGCTCCAACAATTGTTGACAACTCTAATTTTCCTGAATGTCCCACGTATATAAGTATCTATTTGTTCATACTGTTTCCTCTGCCTATCATAGAATTCCCCTTCTCTACCAGCTGTGAAACCAGTACTCGTGATTCAAAACATAGATGGCACCCACCTGAAGCCAGAGAAAGAGGCAAAAAGGTCAGACTTGTCATTAACTCTTGACTTGCCACTTTCGAGCTGTGTATGCTTGGTCATCACTTAACTTTTTAGCCTTAGTTTCTCATCTGTGAAATGAGAATAATGATATCAAACTCACAGACTGTTGGGGGAATACATAAGATGATATGGTAAGAGTTCGTCACATATTATTTTTCTTTGCTTTCCTTTTTCCTTGTAGTATTATTTGTTTTCTGTTATGTACTCCTCTAGCACCCACTTGGAATAATTTTGAAGCCTTTATTCTATTTTATTTTATTTTACTTTATTTTATTTCATTTCATTTCATTTCATTTCATTTCATTTTATTATTTTTCCCCACTGCGCAGCATGCAGGATCTTAGTTCCCGGGCCAGGGATTGAACCCATGCCCCCTGCAGTGGAGGCACTAAGTCTTAACCACTAGACCTCCAGGGCAGTCCCTGAAGCCATTAATTTAAAAATATGATTTAGTATAGGAGCAGGGGTTACAAAAATGAGGAAGATATAATTGAAAAAGGAATTACTATCAATATTTTGGCCAACAATAGCAGGTTATTGAATAAGAGAATGATTTAATGGAATAATTTTAGGAAAAGTAGTAAGGCCAGTATGTACAGAAGATATTAGAGTTTTTGAGAGAGAGAGAAAGAGAGAGAGAGAGAGAGAGTAATTCGGAATCTACTTTAGTCATACTGATCTAAAGGTATCAGTACCTAGTCCACTAGGATGTGTCAATAGAAAGAGGAAAAGAAGAATAATACATGAGACATTAAGAAGGAAGAAGTATTAGAAGCATTTTTTTTTTCCTAGTGGATATTGTTCATAAAGAATAATATAATGGGAAGTTAATTTGAAACTACACAGCTAGGAATAGTATTTATTCTGAAAACAAAAACCTGTGTTATTTTGTCTCATCCAAGATATAGGACTCAGATCCTTCACATAAAAATTAACTCACACTGAAGTGCTAGTGAGAAATATAGATTTCATTTGAGCTATTGCAGGGGA
The DNA here is from genome assembly GCF_009873245.2 of Balaenoptera musculus. Classification (NCBI taxonomy): domain Eukaryota; kingdom Metazoa; phylum Chordata; class Mammalia; order Artiodactyla; family Balaenopteridae; genus Balaenoptera; species Balaenoptera musculus. The sequence goes on from NC_045787.1 coordinate 79,006,281, forward strand.
CAAGGAGGAAGAGTTTGTATGCTATGGTTCATATGCTTATGACATCATTGATTTCCTAAGTTCTTTCTCAGATAACATGCCATAGGGATTTTCTCTTTCTGGCCCTTCCCTCTTTTATACATCAACTTTGCTTACTTTTCTTCTTCCCTCTGATATATTCCCTAGAAGCTCAAATTCCTCTGCTTCTTTTTCAAGAGTTACTTTTCCCTTCCTCTTAAGTTTTCATGCCAGCTAATACCCAGACTTCAGGACCTCAGCTCCAACTCTCAGCTTAAAAGTATTTTCCCAATAAAAATAGCTCTTTCTCTATAAAAAGAATTCTCACATTTGTTCCTAAGATAATAAAAACTCTCCATCTTTACAGTGAGTTTATATTTTCCAGAAACTGAACTTGAACTGAGTATGTTTTTGTGTACCATGGAGAACCAAAGGATTGTAATGTCTGGGGCTGAGCTCAGCCTTGAAGAAAAGATAAATTGTTGATCAGAATTAACCTGTCCACCACCACTTAGTGTTGCAACATGACTCTGGTACAATTAACATAGAGGGATGCCCTTCAAAGATGTTAGGGGGTCAGAAGTGGTTTTAACTGCCCCTTGGACTTCTAGGTTTGTATTTTGGATGAACACTTGTGTTTTGGCCCGCAATGAGTGATGTGATGGAAATAAGAGGCAACATAATACAGACACTTGGTTTAAATTCAGTCCTGGGTATAGGAATCCTTATTGCATATGGTGCCATGCTGGGTGCCCTGGATTTCTTTCAATCCTGCTAGGTATAAAAGTTAACTGCTATTGGCAGGGAGTAGCAGTGATGAAGTTGAAGGGTGCCGCAGGGTAGGGCTATCTTCCAGACACCTTGGCAATTAATCTTTTCAGACATAGCATCAATTTCCCAAGACATGAAATTTGGTATCCAAGCACTGGAAGAACAGAGTTCATGAATGTTTATGCCTAAGCATGGACTCTGCTGAGAGCCATGGCTTGTTTATGTGGACTTGTCTTTAGTTAGTATCATAATCCCATCCCCAGAGTATGCTATAACTCACAAATAAAGGTGGAAACTGGCAGACATAATCCCTGTTTCCTTATTGCATGTACATATCTGGGAGTAATTGGATTTTCCCAGAGCATTTCTAAATCCTGGTCATGGTGGATTCCCAAGCATTAGAAATAATTTCTGTTAGGGTCTAGGACAATGAGCCCAGGCTGTGCTATTCCAGTCAATGTAGAAACTATTGAGAACATATCACTGGGAGTCTTTATTTGTGGGTCATAGTACACATAGCCTGTCACATTGAAAATGCTATATAATGTTAGCTAATGTAGTTGACAAAGCTAGCTTTTAGTAATATACATTCTTTTCCCCTTCCTGATACATGGAAGACCACTCCTCAGCTCCATTGCTGTTGAGTAGAGCTGTGGCACTAGATATGTGAGTGAAATGTGAGCAGAAATGATGCATATCACTTTTAGGCAGAGGTAGGGAAAAGCCCATTCACACTTTTTTTTTTTTAAATTTAAATAAAAATTTTTTTGGCTGCACGACATGTGGGATCTTAGTTCCCCAGTCAGGGGTTGAACCCATGCCCCCTGCACTGGAAGCATAGAATCTTAACCACTGGACTGCCAGGGAAGTCCCCCTTTTTTTTTTTTTCACACTTCTTTATCTTTCTTTTCCTGCTGGTCATGGAGGAGGCCTCAAGTTGAGATGAAAGAGCCAACACATTGAAGCAATCTAGATCACTGGAAAGTCTATGGAACACAGCTGCCCTAAAACAGTTCCTAAACCTGCAACAAACTTTGCATAAAGGAAGAAACTGACTTTTATCTGAGGTTTTTCTTTTTTTCTTATAGTAACATAACCTAGATTCTCCTGACTAATACAGCTACTATTGTTGTTATCGTTATTTTTAAAGATGCTCTTATTTAACTGCTGAATTTAATTTTTTGGAGTGCTGTTTTACAATAAGGAATTTATAATTGGGAATAGTCATTAATTTTTGTTCTTTTCTATGCTCACATTCAATCCAATACTAATTCTTGTAGAATTCACCTTCAAAAGATATCCCAATTCCAAAAACTTTTCACTATTTTAAAAACTTTTTGATCTTCTATCTGGATTACTACAATAGCCTCTGAACTCATCCTCTGCATTCTCCCTACTTGCCCTCCAAACCCCTTTTCCTCTCCAGTCTGTGCTCAACGCAACAGCTAGAGATCCTTTGAAAGTGTAAGTCAGATCATGCCACATCTCTTTTCCAAACTTCTTTTTCTTTTCTTTTAATTGAAGTATAGTTGATTTACAATGTTGTGGTAATTTCTGCTGTACAGCAAAGTGACCCATTTATACACACGTACACATTCTTTTTTCATATTCTTTTCCATTATGGTTTATCCCAGGAGATTGGATATAGTTCCCTGCGCTATGCAGTAGGACCTTATTGTTTATCCGTTCTAAATGTAATAGTTTGCATCTACTAACCTCGAACTCCCAGTCCATCCCTCTCCCTCCCCACCTCCCCCTTGGCAACCACAAGTCTGTTCTCTATATCTGTAAGTCTGTTTCTGTTTTGTAGATAGGTTCATTTGTGTCATATTTTAGATTCCACTTATAAGTGATATCATATGGTATTTGTCTTTCTGACTTACTTCACTTAGTATGATAATCTCTAGTTGCATCCATGTTGCTGCAAATGGCATTATTTTGTTCTTTTTTATTGCTGAGTAGTATTTCATTGTATATATGTACCACATCTTCTTTATCCATTCATCTGTCAATGGACATTTAGGTTGTTTCCATGTCTTGGCTATTGTGAATAGTGCTGCTGTGAACATAGGGGTGCATGTATCTTTTTGAATTATAGTTTTGTCTGGGTATATGCCCAGGAGTGAGATTGCTGGATCATATGGTAAAATGGGCAGAAGACCTTAATAGACGTTTCTCCAAAGAAGACATACAGATGGCCAGTAAGCACATGAAAAGATGCCCAGCATCACTAATTATTAGAGAAATGCAGATCAAAACTACAATGAGATACCACCTCACACCAGTCAGAATGGCCATGACTAAAAAGTCTACAAATAACAAATGCTGGAGAGAGTGTGGAGAAAAGGGAACCCTCCTACACTGTTGGTGGGAATGTAAATTGGTGCAGCTACTATGGAAGACAGTATGGAGGTTCCTCAGAAAACTGAAAATAGAACTACCATATGATCCAGCAACTGAAACTTCTAAAAGCTTCCCATTTCACTTAACATACAAATCAAAGTCTTTACTAATGTCTTCAGGCCCTACCAATGTCTTTTTAGTGAGGTCTTTCTTGACCATCCTGTTAAAGATTTACACTGCCTTCTGTGTTCCTCCATATCCCCCAGGCTTTCTATCTCCATTCCCTGCTTTATTTTTAGGCCTTGTCACTAGTTGAAAACCTTAGTCATTACTTATTAATTGTATTATTATCTGTCTCCTTCTGCTATAATATAAACTCTCTAAGGGTTATTTTGTTTACTACCATATCTCTAGTGTCTAGAATAGTGCCAGGCATATTTAACACAAAAAATATTTTCTAAATAAAGAAATAAAGATTTCTATTCATTTAGGGCAGAGTAGGTTCGTTCTCATATTCATGAAGAGGGATATGTAATTATTTAAAAAATGTATGTCTTTGGTTGTTAAAAAATAGAGGGCAACTTAAAAATATGTGCCATTAAGAGTGCAGATTAGGTTTTATCATTATCATTGTATAACTTTAGTTTTATATCCTTTTGGGATTTTTAAGTAGAGAGAATTTCATTGTAATTTTTTGAGGCATAATTTGTCACCATAAAATTGCTCTAATAAGAAGAGTTATAGGGACTTCCCTATAATTCCACCTTCCTGCTGGCACAGTGGTTAAGAATCCACCTGCCAATGCAGGGGACATGGGTTTGATCCCTGGTCAGAAAAGATCCCACATGCCACAGAGCAACTAAGCCCGTGCACCACAACTACTGAGCCTGTGCTCTAGAGCCTGCGAACCACAACTACTGAGCCCATGTGCCACAACTACTGAAGCCCACGCACCTAGAACCTGTGCTCCGCAACAAGAGAAGCCACCGCAATGAGGAGCCCGCGTACTGCAACGAAGAGTAGCTCCCACTCGCTGCAACTAGAAAAAGCCCGTGTGCAGCAACGAAGACCCAACGCAGACAAAAAATAAATAAAGATAAAATGTTTCAAAAAAAAAAAGAGCTATAGAATTTTATTTAAAGCTTTAATCAAAGCTTTAATTCTGCTGAAGTGTTAAATATAACACTTTTACTGGTAATATAAATCGAAAGAGAAGGAAGATGTTTTCTAATGGGACATGGGAGAGTTATGACAGGAGTTTACTTGAACTTTTTTTTCTGTTTATATTTAATTGAACATAAGTAGAATTCAAATTTTTCCTTAGGCATAAAAATTTTCCCTTAGTCACTGGTTATTGTGATTGAAAAGCTGTCCTTTTATGTCTGATATAAGAAATTTAATCTATGAAAAAATCAAGCTTATAAATATTAAATGAATAAAAAGTTATTTGATACCATTAATGTAAAAATTCTTAATTTTGAATACTGAACTTGATATTGCTCCTTCTTATCTCTTGGTTTCTGAAATGTGTTAGGAGATTAAAAAGAGGTGAATGGTTAACTACTGTTTTAACTGCACAGTTTTCCTAGTAAAATTAGAGTCTGGTGAAAGTCATCTGCAGATTAGCATATTCATTTTATAAAAACTTACAATTGAATAATGTAATTTGGTGTAGAAAGAAGGAAAGGAACTCTGAGTACTGCATCCTTGATAAACTTTGATGAACTCCAATAATAGTGTGACTTTGTGCTAGAAATCATAAGTTTTGGTTTATATTCAGTAACTTTATTTTCATGAATTCTTACAGAAAATAAGAATATAAAAATTCTTTAATATGAAAATTATAATATTATTGAGATATTTTATTACATGAAAATGTTGTTAAATAACAAAAGTTAAGTGCAAAAAAAGTCCAAAAAATCCTATTTAGTTATTTAAGGCTGTTTTGAAAGTTTGGTGTTCTGAGAAGGCTGTCTCACCCCTACCTATTTGTTACACTCTTGCTACCTATATGTTGTTTCCTAAGTAATAAAAAATATCCTCTAGTAATGTGATGCCATTTCTTTTGCCCTGGAAATAAAACAATACAATCCCATGAAACAACTACATAAATGCATCCAGTTAGAAATTTCAAAAAACTCAATAGTAGCCACCTTATTCCAGGTGGGAGGGACCCAAAGATGACCCAGAATTATTTGGTTCACACCAAAAATGTCAATTAAGATTGGGAAATCATTTTAAAAATGATACAAACATATCTTAAACATTTTATCTTGACTTAAAATATAGACATGTTCATTCATTCATGAATGTTCTCTGTGTATGAGTCAGCTGATGTCTTCTTTCTGGCATGAAAAAATACTCAAAATGGCGACATGGAACACACAAATTGCATCATTTCTGATTTTTAGTTTCTGTTTCCTTAAAGTGATATAGGACTTAATGACACTTATAAATCAATTTGAATGCAGCCTCTTTTGACTTTTAATAGTTTCCCACTGATTTTTACAGTTGCCTTGAACTCTAATTTGTCAGCAACATTTTAAAAACAACTCACCTCTATTTTTTTTTTATATTTATTCATTTATTTGGCTGCATGTGGTCTTAGTTGCGGCACGCAGGATCTTCAGTTGTGGCATGCAGGATCTTTAGTTGCAGCATATGAACTCTTAGTTGTGGCATGTGGGATCTAGTTCCCTGACCAGGAATCGAACCCAGGCCCCCTGCATTGGGAGCACAGAGTCTTAGCCACTGGACCACCAGGGAAGTTTCAACAACTCACCTCTATTGAGTCTTTACAGGCATTAAATTTAGTTTTTATAGATATAACTCTATTTTTTACATTCATATTTCTTTGGTTTTAAGTTGTACTGTTATAGTTTGGCATTTATTTACAATATAATAAAATGGAAAATATTGTATTAAATTTAAGAATGTTTTATTAAAATATTAGTATTTATAATTTAATACAAATAAATATTTTATTAAATTAAGAAATTATACTGATAAGCACAGCTGGCTTAAATAGGTTGGGGAATGCATGTATAACTCTTAAAAAGCTTACAACTCATCTGGGAGAATAGAATATTAGGAGGTACTGGAAAGGCACCTCAGTGCAAGATTCATCAAACCATGGGCATCAGCCAGCAGAAGTGAGGAGTTAAATAAATGTTAGTTAAGAGAGCTATTCTGTGATTTTGTGGAATACTACTGAGGTTTTATATACCACCTCCATTCCCATACTTAATACTTACGAATATCTGAAACCTTGGGCAAATAATGTTCCCAGAGTTATATTAGTACATTTAATTAATAATAAATAAAATTATTCTAGTTCTTGGTAGATGAAGGTCAATACTGTGATTTCCAATTTTGTATTTTATGCTTAGGCAACTCTGCTTTCCTTTTGCTCTGTGTCTACACCCTTACACACTTTCCTAATGCTCATCTGCCATCCTTGACCACTTTCTCATAAGCCCACATACTAATCTGCTTTCTTGATGGCTTGTAGATGGTAAGAAGAGGTTAGGAAGAGCTACCCCAAGGAAAGGTATATCTCAAGCAGAAAAAAAAAATGTTCTTTTCCAAAGACCAAGCACATCGAACTCAAATAATTTGATCTCTTTCCCATGTGATCTTTTTAAAAGGCAAGGTTTAAGAATGGAAGAGAAGAAAGCAAAGCACAAAGCACCTTCCCAGTTAGGAGGATCCCTGGGACCATCTGCTACTCACCCATAAAGGAAGCAAGTTTCTTAGAGAAGAGCTGAGTGAGGAAAAACCAGGTGTAATATCACATGTATTCACAAGATTTGAAATAGTGCTTCTCAAAGGAAAAGGTCAGAAGTGTGATTTGGGGCCAGGTAGGGGATGGAAGCCGGACAGCTAGGGCCCCATGCCAGTTGCCTTAGGTCGCGACATAAACTGAAAAAAGGTTTTGAAAGTACTGCTTTAACCTTTTCACTTGCCACATTAAAAACTCCAGCTCCCGGCAGTATTACCTACTTCTGTTTTTTATCCATTGTCCTCTTTTGGAGATGAAGTGAAGCAAGAAACACCTTGAGTTCCCTCAAGTATTTTAGTCAATAGTAGCCTATCTTTTGTCCTCCTGTGGACCCACATGGACTTAGCACTCAAGCCTTGGGATGTTGAGGTTCCATTCAAGGGAGATTGCAGAGTACTGGAAATGCCTTAACTGCACATAATCCTCACCTCAGCTCCCTTGCATCATCCAGAGATGGGCCATTCAGACTCCTTAAGGTCTGGAGTTTCCCCAAAAAAAATCTGAAATAGGAAGGGACAATATTTTGAGGTGACACATAGCAACTCTGGAAACTATGCATGTGGCTGACTGGGAGTTTAGGGCAATCTGACTTAAAGACGTTTTTCGTATTTGGCTAGCACTTGATAAATACTGAATTTGAATGTCCTTAGGCTGGACATGCTTACTCTAATTTGCAAAAGCCAACTCCTTCCTGGTTCTATCATTCTCTACTTTCTTTCTCTCTCTCCTCATCCTCCAATATACCTTGTACATATATTTGTGCAACTTCCCTGTCCTCTAGAAGCATTTGGGCTTGCTGCTTCCTATTGCTGTTTGCAATAGGCAAAGCAGTCTCCTTTTCCTTTCTTTATTTTACAGTGTATTCAGCTGTATATTGTCCAGCAAATTTCACCACACTATAATATAATAATAATACCTAACATTCATATAGCTCTTGTGTGCCAAGCACAAGTCGGTTTTCTGCAAATATCATTTCACTTAATCTTCACAACAAATTATTTTTTCTATGTTAAAGAAAAGGAAAGTGTTAAGGTGGAGATAGTATTGGAACTAGGTTGGTCTAGCTCCAAAATTTATCTCAGCCACTGTGATATATAGTGAGCCCTTGATGACTGCAGCACATAACGTGAAACATTTTCTATATACGCTGCATACATTTTAATAATACAAATCTCATCCCAGTATCAAGCCAATCCCTTGTTCCTACAGGGAAGTCAAAGCTCCAATAGTGGATCCAATCCAGTGTCTCAAGCCCTCTCACATGTCTCCCTCCTGCTTGCCTGCACCCATGCACATTTTCCTTTTAAACCATGCTTTCCCACGTACAGGGTCTAATTCAGGGGCCTCATTGCAGCCTGAGGTTTCTCCTCTGCAGCATATCCTGGGCCATCTTTCACTAAATCTAAGGTAAAAGTTTTAGCATTTCCAAAGTTTAGTTAATCCAGTCCCAAAGCCCTCATTGGATATACTTAGACCAAGTTCCAGAGGGTCAACAAGAACATTAGATTATTATGGTAGCTGTTCTCACCAAAAAAAATTTAGAAAAATAGAAGAACATTCTAGAATCGAACATGATCAAGGCAGCACCGTACGCCCTAAGCCAGTATTTCTCAAAGTATGGTCAGAAGACTCCCTGAATCAGAATCTCCTAGGAAACTGGTTGAAAATACAAATTCATTGTTTGCATAGAATCTTGCTGGGTGGGTGGGGGCAAGAATGGCATTTTCTTATGTTACCTAGTAGATTTTTAAATACACTAAATTTTATAACCATAGTTTAAATACTAGTTTCTTTATATTTAGCACATACACACAAAAAGAGCAATGGCCCCAGAACCAATGTATGTCATAGTCTAGATCAGCATTGTCCAATGGAAAAATAATGCAAGCCATATGTATAATTTTGAATTTTCTAGTAGTTGCTTTAAAAAAAGTGTAAAGAAACAGACAAAATTAATTTTAATAATATATTTATTTAAACCAATATATCCAAAAAATATATTTTCAATATGTAAATATAAAAATTAATGAGATATTTTACATTTTTTTGTACTAAGTTTTTGAAATTCAGTAGATATTTTATACTTAAAGAATCTCTCACTTCAGACTAGCCACACTTCAAGTGGTCAATAGCCACTTGTGGTTAGTGCCTACTAGATTAGAGAGAGCAGGTCTAGATCCCCATTGCTGAAGCCATCAGCCAAAAGAGCATTGGTATTTTCTGGGGTAAGAGAGTAAACATAAAAATAAAGTAAAATAAAAATAAAATAAAATAGGTTTTTTGGTTCCAACCTCACCAAGAGACCCATCAATTCCCATTAGTTGTTCAGGATCAATTTCCACTGATGGCGAGGTTTGCACCTCCATGACAGGCCTTTCCTGAGATCCTCATGTTCTGCCTTTTTCTGAATTATTTTTATTGTCCCCTAAGGTTCCATTGTTTTGGCCTCACGATTTTGGCCTGAATTGAGGGTGGCCTGTGTGAGCTGCTTTCATCCCAGCAGAACCCCAACTTTTTTGCTTGTGCTGCTGCTCTAAGCACATCCTACCACTCTACACGCAGGGGCTCATTAAGAAGTGTTTTATCTCAGCCATGTCTCATTCCCCAAATCTCACCTTTTGTCAGTGTTGAAATCACATAGCTTTGGTTAAACTTATCCTTCTCATAGTGATGCAAACATTCTTTTCTGTTACCTATTTTCCTGCTCCAGCAGGAATTTGCTGTATTTTCTCTGGTGTTACATATTATTCCTTCTGCCCTGGGTGGAACAGGATGAAGAAGAAAACATAATAAAGTGGAGAACACAAAGCAGTCCAGCAAGGTAACTAGCATTGCTAAGTCAGAAAATTACCTATTGAAACTCAGCCTTCAGATCAGCATGTTACCTTAGAACTGAATCTTTATTCTCACCACGACCATGGTCCACTTACTAGCTCTTTCCTGCTGCAGTAGCTTTGCTCTTCTTGTGGGGATTTACCCATCAATAGTGCAACCGTCCTTCAAGTTTGAGATTCTCAAGTGATCTTACCTCCCAAACCTTAGCTATATACTCACTTTGGTCAGCTTAACTCCACCAGACGTTGGTGATCAAATTCCAAATTCTGAATCATGTTATTGGGTTGTCCTTTGGCTTTCAACACCAATGTAGTCTGCTCATGATTCAGCCAGGACCCTGTGAGACTCCAAGGATTTCTCTTGCCTGGATCAGAGGCAGACTGAGAGACCATTCTTTAGGAACTATACCCTAAAGTTATACCTCAAAAATCTCACTAATTGAATGAAGTGAAGGGCAAGAAAATATGAATATAAGGAAACATGAATCAAAGAAGCAAAAGACATTTCTTTCAGAGGCCTAAATTTGAGTTGGTAGAAGCCACTTCTCCTAAGCCTTCTTAGGGCTGCAGTTGTGTTGTTGGAGTTAGTTTGGGACATGAGAGCTATTTTCCAATCACTATGACCATCTTTTTGTTTTTATTTAATTTTTATTTCATTTTGGAGTATAGTTGATTTATAGTGTTGTGCTAGTTTCTGGTGTACAGAAGTGATTCACTTATGCATATATATATATCCATCTTTTTCAGATTCTTTTCCCGTATAGGTTATTGCAGAATATTGAGTAGAGTTCCCTGTGCTATACAGTAGGTCCTTGTTGATTATCTATTTTATACATAGTAGTGTGTATATGTTAATCCTAAACTCCTAATTTATCCCTTCCCCCTACCTTTCCCCTTTGGTAACCATAAGTTTGTTTCTATGTCTGTGAGTCTGTTTCTGTTTTATAAATAAGTTCATTGGTATCATATTTTTTAGATTCCACATATAAGTGACATCATATGATATTTGTGTTTCTCTGACTTCACTTAGTATGATAATCTCTAGATCCATCCATTTTGCTGCAAATGGCATTATTTCATTCTTTTTTAATGGCTGAGTAATATTTCATTGTGTATATGTACCACATTTTCCTTATCCCTTCATCTGTCAGTGGACATTTAGGTTGCTTCCATGTCCTGGCTATTGTAAATAGTGCTGCAATGAACATTGGGGTGCACGTGTCTTTTTGAATTACGGTTTTCTCAGGGTATATGCCCAGGAGTGGGATTGCTGGGTCATATGGTAGCTCTATTTTTAGTTTCTTAACGAACTTCCATACTGTTCTCCATAGTGGCTGTACCAATTTACATTCGCACCAACAGTGTAGGAGGATTCCCTTTTCTCCACACCCTCTCCAGCATTTATTGTTTGTAGACTTTTTGATGATGGCCATTCTGATTGGTGTGAGGTGATACCTCATTGTAGTTTTGATTTGCATTTCTCTAATAATTAGAGATGTTGAGCATCTTTTCATGTGCTTTTTGGCCATTTGTATGTCTTCTTTGGAGAAATGTCTATTTAGATCTTCTACCCATTTTTGATTGGGTTGTTTGTTTTTTTGATATTGAATTATACGAGCTGTTTGCATATTTTGTAGATTAATCCCTTGTCGGTTGATCTGTTTGTAAATATTCTGTGGGTTGTCTTTTCATTTTGTTTATGGTTTCCTTTGCTGTGCAGAAGCTTTTAAGTTTAATTGGATCCCATTTGTTTATTTTTGTTTTTACTTTCATTACTCTAGCAGGTGGATCCAAAAAGATATTGCTGCAATTTATGTCAAAGAGTGTTCTGCCTGTTTTTCTCTAAGAGTTTTATAGTAATTGGACTTAGGTCTTTAATCCATTTTGAGTTTATTTTTGTGTATGGTATTAGAGAATGTTCTAATTTCATTCTTTTATATGTAGCTGTCCAGTTTTCCCAGCACCACTTATTGAAGAGACTGTCTTTTCTCCACTGTATATTCTTGCCTCCTTTGTCAAAGATAAGGTGACCATAGGTGCATGGGTTTATTTCTGGGCTTTCTATCCTTTTCCATTGATCTATATCTGTTTTTGTGCCAGTACCATACTGTTTTGATCACTGTAGCTTTGCAGTATAGTCTGAAGTCAGGGAGTCTGATTCCTCTAGCTCCATTTTTCTTTCACAGGCTATTTGGGGTCTTTTGTGTTTCCACACAGATTAAAATATTTTTCATTCTAGTTCTGTGAAAAATGCCATTGGAAATTTAAAAATTTTTTTTATTTTGGTTGCACTGCATCTTAGTTGCAGCTGGTTAGCTCCTTAGTTGTGGCTCACCAACTTCTTGCTTGTGGCATGTAAGCTCCTTAGTTGCAGCAGGCAGTCTCCTTAGTTGTGGCACATGAACTCTTAGTTGAGGCATGCACATGGGATCTATTTCCCTGACCAAGGATTGAACCTGGGCCCTCTGCATTGGAAGCACAGAGTCTTAACCACTGTGCCACCAAGGAAGTCCCTGCCATTGATACTTTGATAGGGATTGCATTGAATCTGTAGATTGCCTTGTGAAGTATAGTCATTTTGACAGTATTGATTCCTCCAATCCAAGAACATGGTATATCTTTCCATCTCTTTGTGTCATCTTCAATTTCTTTCATCAGCATCTTACAGTTTTCAGAGTAGAGACCTTTTGTCTCATTTGGTAGGTTTATTCCTAGGTATTTTATTTTATTCTTTTTGATGTGATGGTAAATGGGATTGTTTCCTTAATTTTCTCTTTCTTATCTTTCACTGTTAGACTATGTCCTTCTTATTACATCAGCCAGGTTGGAGGTTGGTGCTCCAAAAAATGCTGCCTCAAAGAACATTAGGCCATGGCTAGAGCTCTAAAACTGGTCATCACTCCAAATATGTCCCCTAGCAAAGAAAAACTTAGTGAGAAATAGGGAAACATCTAGGACAATTTTTGAATATCTTACTAGATGGTGGTACCCATATTCAAGACAATATAAAAGAGATAGCCATTCTGTGGGAAAATGTGGTGAGTTCAGTTTTGGTTTGTAGTATTTGAGTCATCTCTGATATTCAGAGGTAAATGTCTAGTAGGCAGTTGGATATACTGATTTGAAGCTCAAGTTATAGAGAGTTCTGGGATAGGGCTAGAGGTTTGTGAGGCAGAAGAAAAAGATAGTAGTTGAAAGTACAAGGTGATCTTTAGATCTTCTGGAGCCTTATCACTCTGTTATTACTGCTTTTCATGTTGATGATGACTACTTTTTGCCTACCAGTTTAAACCATGATGTTAAAATGGGCAGAGAGAATGTCCCTCATTTTTTGCATCCTCAGTGATATAAGGCATTGACTCCATAGTTAAGTGTTCTATGTACAGGTTTTCTTTTGAAGGGTGTTAACCAGTGCAGAAAAGGAAAGGGGAGTAGAGTATAGTTATGATGATATTGATGCAAATCTCCTCATCAGCTCCTCCCATTCCCAGGCAGATTTTTTTTTTTTAATTTTTTTTTTTATTTATTATGTTTATTTTTGGCTGTGTTGGGTCTTCGTTTCTGTGTGAGGGCTTTCTCCAGTTGTGGCGAGTGGGGGCCACTCTTCATCACAGTGCGCGGGCCTCTCACTATCGCGGCCTCTCTTGTTGCAGAGCAGAGGCTCCAGACGCTCAGGCTCAGTAGTTGTGGCTCACGGGCCCAGTTGCTCCGTGGCATGTGGGATCTTCCCAGACCAGGGCTCAAACCCGTGTCCGCTGCATTGGCAGGCAGATTCTCAACCACTGCGCCACCAGGGAAGCCCTCCCAGGCAGATTTTATACTTTGACTTTCAGTGTCTTTGTTTAGGATTATTTCTCATAATAGAGCTGAGAACATATTAATCACAATATTTTAAATACCTATTAACATTAAAATTTCTAGGCCATTTCCATTCCTATCATATTATTATATATATTATAATATTCAAACTAATATTTAAGAATCTCTGGCTTGATAATTATGATTCCACTGAAGATAGCTATTGATGTAACCACCTTTGAAGCAGTTCTCAAACTTTAGTGTGTATGTCAGTCACCTGGATGCTTGTTAAGAATGCAGATTCAACAGGTTTAAGAAAAGGCCAGTGGGGCTTCCCTGGTGGCGCAGTGGTTGGGAGTCTGCCTGCTAGTGCAGGGGACACGGGTTCGAGCCCTGGTCTGGGAAGATCCCACATGCCGCGGAGCGGCTGGGCCCGTGAGCCACGACTGCTGAGCCTGCGTGTCTGGAGCCTGTGCCCCGCAACGGGAGGGGCCGCGGTGGTGAAAGGCCCGCGCACCGCGATGAAGAGCGGTCCCCGCACCGCGATGAAGAGTGGCCCCCACTTGCCGCAACTGGAGAAAGCCCTCGCGCGAACCGAGGACCCAGCGCAGCCAAAAATAAATAAATAAATAAATAAAGTAGCTATAAAAAAAAAAACAAAAAAACAAAAAAACACAAAACAAAACATGAATCCGATACTGTCTTAAAAAAAAAAAAAAAAAAAAAAAGAAAAGGCCAGGAGAATTGCATTTTTAATAAACACTCCATAAACATGATCACCTGATCACACTTTGAGAAGTAGTATTAAGTGTTTGGCTATTGAGGGATCCAAGGATAGGTGTAGAATGGGGTTTCTTTTTTTTTTTTTTTTTTTTCACACACACACACTATATTTTATTTTTACAAGAGATAAATAGACTGACACCAAGCATTGTACATGGATGACCACAACAAAAGCAACAATGATTGCAATTACCAAACATGAAACACACTCATACTATGTCATAATATTGACATTCAGTCCAGTAATCCTCCACTGTAACAGCTCCTTTACTTTGCAGTGAAAATTGATTTGTATATTCTTTGCCTCTGAGTCCTTGTTGGATTTTTTTTTTTTAATTCAGACAGAAAGTCACAAAAATTATACTCATCCTCATCAGTTCACTCCATATTTGTATGGAAATATGTTAATATAAATGTTTCAGACATTACATGAAATTTCTAAAAATCTTATATGTTCTGGTATAATGTTATAAGTCATAATCCTAGTTACTACCTTAAAATGTATATCACAGAAATAACTAATTTTCTTGTCAACTGCATTATTATGAACTTTCATCAAATTTTTAACTGTGGTCATTTTTAAGTCTTTTGTCATTTACAGACAGTTCTGTGTGTACTCTGATGCTATTGCAAATATGTTCCTATAAAAGGGTTTCATCTTTAAGAAATTCATGGAAAAGACTCTGACAAGTACAGGTTTCTGGTAACTGGCTGTACTGCTGAACTGAATGAATAAGCAGAACTGAATTTTCAGAACTCTAATGAAAAACTGATGAACTCATAAAAGTGCTAACAAAAGATCAAGATGAAAAAAAAAATTAATTACATGGGACTGAGTGAACTGATGAGGATGAGTATAATTTTTGAGAATGGGATTTCTTAACCTAAGATCAAATACCCCCAAGAAGCCTATGGTCCACAAATTTGGATGGGAAAAAGATACATCTTTATTTTCAGTAACTTCTAACTAAATCTTAGCATTTAAAAAATTTTAAATGTAGGCAACAAGCCACAGAAATAAGAGCAGTTCCTCTAACCTTAACACCAATAGAAAACACAGATGTTTTCATACCACATTAGAGTTGTTGCAAATATATTAAAATGTTGTTTACAACCATTACTACTTTGAAATTATGGTAGTGTTTAGACTGCCATTAGATCTCATTTAATTTAATAAAGAAGCACATGTAGTGCTCTAAAATTAAATTTTAGAAAACATTTTGATAACTGTGCCTTAATAAAATTGGTTTCTTTCATAACCGTACATATTTTCAGTGCATTTAAAAATTATTATTAGATGAGGTCTATGGCTTCTCTAAAATGTTAAAAAGGTCCATGGCACAAAAAAGTTTAAGAATCTTAGTGTAGAGAAGAATAGTCCCCGTATTGAAACATTAGAGAGGTGTATTACTTAATTCTATGAAGAAAAAAATGCAAGTACTTACACATCAAAAGAGATTCTTGTCCCAGCACCTGCTCCTCATTCCTGACTAACTTCACTCTCCAATATTTCTCCTCATGTACTACACATCTCCCTGGGTTCGTTTACTGCTTCTCAATGGTTGAATGACTATGTTTTCCATCAAGAATAACAGATTTTAATCACAGATCTCAAGCCCACTGTGAACATTAATTAATATCTGACATCTTTTTTTTTTTTAATCAGTCATCAATTTTATACACATCAGTGTATACATGTCAATCCCAATCGCCCAATTCAGCACACCACCATCCCCACCCCACCACGGTTCTCCCCCCTTAGTATCCATACGTTTGTTCTCTATATTTGTGTCTCAACTTCTGCCCTGCAAACCGGTTCATCTGTACCATTTTTCTAGGTTGCACGTACATGCGTTAATATATGATATTTGTTTTTCTCTTTCTGACTTACTTCACTCTGTATGACAGTCTCTAGATCCATCCACGTCTCAACAAATGACTCAATTTCATTCCTTTTTATGGCTGAGTAATATTCCATTGTATATATGTACCACTTCTTCTTCATCCATTCGTCTGTTGATGGGCATTTAGGTTGCTTCCATGACCTGGCTATTGTAAATAGTGCTGCAATGAACATTGGGGTGCATGTGTTTTTTTGAACTACGGTTTTCTCTGGGTATATGCCCAGTAGTGGGATTGCTGGATCATATGGTAATTCTATTTTTAGTTTTTTAAGGAACCTCCATATTGTTCTCCGTAGTGGCTGTATGAATTTACATTCCCACCAAGAGTGCAAGAGGGTTTCCTTTTCTCCACACCCTCTCCAGCATTTGTTGTTTGTAGATTTTCTGATGATGCCCATTCTAACTGGTGTGAGGTGATACCTCATTGTAGTTTTGATTTGCATTTCTCTAATAATTAGTGATGTTGAACATCTTTTCATGTGCTTCTTGGCCATCTGTACGTCTTCTTTGGAGAAATGTCTATTTAGGTCTTCTGGCCATTTTTGGATTGGGTTGTTGTTTCTTTAATATTGAGCTGAATGAGCTGTTTATATATTTTGGAGATTAATCCTTTGTTGATTCGTTTGCAAATATTTTCTCCCATTCTGAGGGTTGTCTTTTCGTCTTGTTTATGGTTTCCTTTGCTGTGCAAAAGCTTTGAAGTTTCATTAGGTTCCATTTGTTTATTTTCATTACTCTAGGAGGTGGATCAAAAACGATCTTGCTGTGATTTATGTCAAAGAGTGTTCTTCCTATGTTTTCCTCTAAGAGTTTTATAGTGTCCAGTCTTACATTTCAGTCTTGAATCCATTTTGAGTTTATTTTTGTGTATGGTGTTAGGGAGTATTCTAATTTCATTCTTTTACATGTAGCTGTCCAGTTTTCCCAGCACCACTTATTGAAGAGACTGTCTTTTCTCCATTGTATATCTTTGCCTCCTTTGTCATAGATTAGTTGATCATAGGTGTGTGGGTTTATCTCTGGGCTTTCTATCTTGTTCCATTGATCTATGTTTCTGTTTTTGTGCCAGTACCATACTGTCTTGATTACTGTAGCTTTGTAGTATAGTCTGAAGTCAGGGAGTCTGATTCCTCCAGCTCTGTTTTTTTCCCTCAAGACTGCTTTGGCTCTTCGGGGTCTTTTGTGTCTCCATACAAATTTTAAGATGATTTGTTCTAGTTCTGTAAAAAATGTCATTGGTAATTTGATAGGGATTGCATTGAATCTGTAGATTGCTTTGGGTAATATAGTCATTTTCACAATATTGATTCTTCCAATCCAAGAACATGGTATATCTCTCCATCTGTTGGTATCATCTTCAATTTCTTTCATCAGTGTCTTATAGTTTTCTGCATACAGGTCTTTTGTCTCCCTAGGTAGGTTTATTCCTAGGTATTTTATTCTTTTTGTTGCAATGGTAAATGGGAGTGTTTCCATAATTTCTCTTTCAGATTTTTCATCATTAGTGTATAGGAATGCAGGAGATTTCTGTGCATTAATTTTGTATCCTGCAACTTTACCAAATTCATTGATTAGCTCTAGTAGTTTTCTGGTGGCATTTTTAGGATTCTCTATGTATAGTATCATGTCATCTGCAAACAGTGACAGTTTTACTTCTTCTTTTCCAATTTGTATTCCTTTTATTTCTTTTTCTTCTCTGATTGCCGTGACTAGGACTTCCAAAACTATGTTGAATAATAGTGGTGAGAGTGGACATCCTTGTCTCATTCCTGATCTTAGAGGAAATGCTTTCAGTTTTTCACCATTGAGAATGATGTTTGCTGTGGGTTTATCGTATATGGCCTTTATTATGTTGAAGTAGGTTCCCTCTATGCCCACTTTCTGGAGAGTTTTTATCATAAATGAGTGTTGAATTTTGTCAAAAGCTTTTTCTGCATCTATTGAGATGATCATATGGTTTTTATTTTCAGTTTGTTAATATGATGTATCACATTGATTAATTTGCGTATATTGAAGAATCCTTGCATCCCTGGGATAAATCCCACTTGATCATGGTGTATGATCCTTTTAATGTGTTGTTGGATTCTCTTTGCTAGTATTTTGTTGGGGATTTTTGCATCTATATTCATCAGTGTTATTGGTCCGTAATTTTCTTTTTTTGTAGTATCTTTGTCTGGTTTTGGTATCAGGATGATGGTGGCCTCATAGAATGAGTTTGGGAGTGTTCCTTCCTCTGCAATTGTTTGGAAGAGTTTGAGAAGGATGGGTGTTAGCTCTTCTCTAAATATTTGATAGAATTCACCTGTGAAGCCATCTGGTCCTGGACTTTTGTTTGTTGGAAGATTTTTAATCACAGTTTCAATTTCATTACTTGTGATTGGTCTGTTCATATTTTCTGTTTCTTCCTGGTTCAGTCTTGGAAGGCTACACCTTTCTAAGAATTTGTCCATTTCTTCCAGTTTGTCCATTTTATTGTCATGGAGTTGCTTGTAGTAGTCTCTTAGGATGCTTTGTATTTCTGCGGTGTCTGTTGTAACTTCTCCTTTTTCATTTCTAATTTTATTGATTTGAGTCCTCTCCCTCTTTTTCTTGATGAGTCTGGCTAATGGCTTATCAATTTTGTTTATCTTCTCAAAGAACCAGCTTTTAGTTTTATTGATGTTTGCTATTGTTTTCTTTGTTTCTATTTCATTTATTTCCACTCTGATCTTTATGATTTCTTTCCTGCTGCTAACTTTGGGTTTTCTTTGTTCTTCTTTCTCTAGTTCCTTTAGGTGTAAGGTTATATTGTTTACTTGGGATTTTTCTTGTTTCTTGAGGTAGGCTTGTATAGCTATAAACTTCCCTCTTAGAACTGCTTTTGCTGCATCCTGTAGGTTTTGGATTGTCATGTTTTCATTGTCATTTGTCTCTAGGTATTTTTTGATTTCCTCTTTGATTTCTTCAGTGATCTCTTGGTTATTTAGTAATGTATTGTTTAGCCTCCATGTGTTTGTGTTTTTTACATGTTTTTCCTTGTAATTCATTTCTAATCTCAGAGCGTTGTGGTCAGAAAAGATGCTTGATATGATTTCAGTTTTCTTAAATTTACTGAGGCTTGATTTGCGACCCAAGATATGATCTATCCTGGAGAATGTTCCATGCACACTTGAGAAGAAAGTGTAGTCTGCTGTTTTTGGATGGAATGTCCTTTAAATATCAATTAAATCTATCTGGTCTATTGTGTCATTTAAAGCTTGTGTTTCCTTATTTATTTTCATTTTGGATGATCTGTCCATTGGTGTAAGTGAGGTGTTAAAGTCCCCTACTATTATTGTGTTGCTGTCGATTTCCTCTTTTAGAGCTGTTAGCATTTGCCTTATGTATTGAGGTGCTCCTATGTTGGGTGCATATATATTTATAATTGTTATATCTTCTTCTTGGATTGATCACTTGATCATTATGTAGTGTCCTTCCTTGTCTCTTGTAACATTCTTTATTTTAAAGTCTATTTTATATGATATGAGTATAGCTACTCCAGCTTTCTTTTGATTTCCATTTGCATGGAATATCTTTTTCCATCCTCTCACTTTCAGTCTGTATGTGTCCCTAGGTCTGAAGTGGGTCTCTTGTAGACAGCATATATATGGGTCTTGTCTTTGTATCCATTCAGCAAGCCTGTGTCTTTTGGTTGGAGCATTTAATCCATTCACGTTTAAGGTAATTATTGATATGTATGTTCCTATGACCATTTTCTTAATTGTTTTGGGTTTGTTTTTGTAGGTCCTTTTCTTCTCTTGTGTTTCCCACTTAGAGAAGTTCCTTTAGCATTTGTTGTGGAGCTGGTTTGGTGGTGCTGAATTCTCTTAGCTTTTGCTTGTCTGTTAAGATTTTGATTTCTCCATCAAATCTAAATGAGATCCTTGCCGGGTATTGTAATCTTGGTTGTAGGTTCTTCCCTTTCATCACTTTAAGTATATCTTGCCACTCCCTTCTGGCTTGTAGAGTTTCTGCTGAGAAATCAGCTGTTAACCTTATGGGAGTTCCCTTGTATGTTATTTGTGATTTTTCCCTTGCTGCTTTCAATAATTTTTCTTTGTCTTTAATTTTTGCCAATTTGATTACTATGTGTCTCGGCATGTTTCTCCTTGGGTTTATCCTGTATGGGACTCTCTGCACTTCCTCAACTTGGGTGGCTATTTCCTTTCCCCTGTTAGGGAAATTTTCGACTATAATCTCTTCAAATATTTCCTCTGGTCCTTTCTCTTTCTCTTCTCCTTCTGTGACCCCTATAATGCGAATGTTGTTGCATTTAATGTTGTCCCAGAGGTCTCTTAGGCTGTCTTCATTTCTTTTCATTCTTTTTTCTTTAGTCTCTTCCACAGCAGTGAATTCCACCATTCTGTCTTCCAGGTCACTTATCCGTTCTTCTGCCTCAGTTATTCTGCTATTGATTCCTTCTAGTGTAGTTTTCATTTCAGTTATGGTATTGTTCATCTCTGTTTGTTTGTTCTTTAATTCTTCTAGGTCTTTGTTAAACATTTCTTGCATCTTCTCGATCTTTGCCTCCCTTCTTATTCCGAGGTCCTGGATCATCTTCACTATCATTATTCTGAGTTCTTTTTCTGGAAGGTTGCCTATCTCCACTTCATTTAGTTGTTTTTCTGGGGTTTTATCTTGTTCCTTCATCTTGTATATAGCCCTCTGCCTTTTCATCTTGTCTATCTTTCTGTGAATCTAATATCTGACATCTTTTAACAAGGTAGGTAAAAACTATTATTATTGCATTATTGAGAAAATCAGGTCTAGGCAAGTTTGGTGACTTCTTCTTAGGCCCCCCAAGAAATTGTGGCTCATTTCCAGAATCAATGTTTATTCTCCTCATGTGCAACCAATTTTTTTGATTCACGATACACCAATCTGTTATGAAAACAACCTATTTTGCAAAATGTTTTGTTGCAAAATAAACATGGAAATAATCTTCCTTAAGTAGAAACATTTGATGGTGTCAATATTCATACTACTCAATACCATTAACTTATTTGCTGGATTGTTCTCTGAAAAATAATAGATGTCCTGGTTGTTGAGGAAAATCCTCAAACCAAAATAAATCATTAAAAACCATTATTCATTTTGAAATAAAGTGTTTAGTTCCTTATTTTATTTAGAAACTTTACCCAGTAAGAGAGTCAGAGAAAAACAAAATGAACATTAGTCATCAAAATGCATTGACTTTGCTTTTGCTCTCAAGCCACCGCAAGTTAGTCAGCAAGGAGTTTTGTCTTTCTGAGGTCAATTTGTTTCTTATGGATTCATGTTGCTTCGATCAACGGTATTTATGTGTCTGATCTTATTCTAACTTTTTTTGTTTGACAAATCCGTCTGACTTGACAGGATAGTGTGAAAAATTTGAAAATTTTTTGTGAGTTGTCTTTTTAAATGGTGTTTACTTTTATCTATTGCTTGCTGAATTTCTATTGGCCTGACAAGGAAGGGAAACAGAAGGAACACTCAAAAATGAAGGGCACAAGCGAATAAATACATAATTGATGTGGGAGAGATAGCTTCTCTTTATAGAAAAATTCCAGTTAATATATGTAGAGGGAATAAGGCAAATTAAAAGTCTTCGTTAGACAGACAGCACAGTTATACTTATCAGAGGCAAAAATACGTTAAAGGATGTTAAAATTCATGGGCAAAAGTTTGAGGAGAAGCAGAATATTTGTATAGTCTCAAGGTATCTCCCCTAAGATATTTATTAATGACAAGGGAATGGAATAATTACCTGCAGAAACTTGGCAGGTACCACCATGTCTCCTGATATTATGCACTGAGCAGGACACAACACCTTTTTTATGGTGTTCTTGCCCAAAATGCATAAACTTGATCTAAACATGAGAAAGCATCAGATGGATATGTGACAAAATAGCTCCACCGGTACTCTCTTCCAAAGTGTCAAGGTCAATAAAGAGAAGAAGACACTGAGGAACTGTAACAGATTGAAGGAGACTAAAGCGACTTGACGATTAAATGCAGTGTGGGATCCTGGGTCAGATCCTGGAACAGAAAATGGACCTTAGTGGAAAAATGATCACCAGTGTAAAGTCTGTAGTTTAGTACCAATATTAATTTCTTGATTTTGTTGACTGTACTGTGGTATGTGAAATGTTAACATTAGGGGAAGCTGAGTGAGGGTATATGGGAACTCTATTATTTTTGTAAGTTTTCTGTGAATCTGAAATTATTTCAGAATTAAAATTTTAAAAATCAAAGGGGCATTTACAGCAATTTTCTAAAATAATTGTCCATTGGTGATGGGAAAAAAGATTTTGATGGCTTTGAAATATCTGGAAAATATATCTTTCCAACTCAGTCCAATAACTCTTTACCTTGGCATGTACTGTTTGAGAATTTTACCTCTTTCAAATGCATAGAAGATCATAGCCTTTTTCTATATGAAATACTCTATTTTTTCCTCATATGACATAGGCACTCAAAAGGTATTTTTATAAAATGTGAACGATGATTGCTGTCCTGCCCATTCCACTTTTCCCTGCTGAACTTACAGGGTTTTCATAAAGTATAAAAAGGATAAAGGAAGTGGAAAGTATTTTGCAAGTTGTAAGCATTGTACCAGGTGTAAGGTGTGCTCTACTTTCCCTGTACTCTAATGATATTTCCACCTGTTTCCCAGGCTTAAAATTTCAAAATTACCTTGAAATTAAGGACTAAAGGAAAGGGAATGGGTATCAGTTACCAAAACTCCAGCTAGTCATCTTAAAACATGCCCTCTTTCTTTGTTCTCACGTCTATTCTCGTGTATGCTATATGAAAGTATAGACAAAAAAAGAAGAAATTTTAGAGCAGGATAGGGCCCTAGAAGTAATCTAACTCAGTGTCCCATAAATAAATCTGATTATGAGAATCACCTAGTGAGGTCATTTCAAATATGAATTTCTGGACCCCTGAAATCATAATCTATGGGAGGGACTCTAGAATATGTATTTAAATATACATTTCAGCTGGTTACTATTGGCAGGCATATTTAGAAGCACTATCATTTTATAGATAAAGAAACTGAGACAAAAAGACCAAATTTATTTTTAAAAATAGCATATACTATCTTTGATAGATATTAATTTTGGGATATAATCTAGAATAAAAAACAATTATGTAAACAACTGTATTGCATACTTTATTAGGAGACTAAACAAAGCTGAATGCTAGTAATTCTTCCTTGGGAGAGGGAGGATTAAGAAAACCTCCAGAGACTTTTGTAATACTGTGCCTTGTGGATAGATAGCAGAGGACACATATTTCAAGAAGAAAGTACAATATGCAGAGACACATAGATGTGCATGGCATTTTCAGGAATTAGGAGTGGCCCAGGGACCTGGAATGTGGTATGCAGCAGTGTAATGGTGAAAGATGAAATAAGAAAGGCAGACTGGGGTCAGATTTTGAAAGCCTGAGATACCTTGCTAAAAGGTTTGCTCTTATATGACACCAAAAGCACAGGCAACAAAAGGAAAACAGATAAATGAGACCGCATCAAACTAAAAAGTTTCTGTGTAACAAAGGAAACCATCAATAGAATGGAATGGCAAACTACAGAACGGGAGAAAATATTTGCAAACAATTTGTTCAATAAGGGATTGATATCTAAAATATATAAGAAACTCAAAACTCAATAGCAAAAAAAACCCAAAAAACAAAAAACAAATAAGTAATTAAAAAATAGGCCAAGAACTTGAATATACAGTTCTTCAAAGAAGACATACAAATGGCCAACAGATATAAGAAAAATGCATTGAATCATTACATTGTACACCTGAAACTAGTATAATGTTATGTGACAATTATGCCTCAATTTCTGAGAAGACTTGCATTCAGGCTATAAAGAATTCACAAAATTCAACAATAAGAAATAACTCAAAAAAAGAAAGCCAAAGTTTTGAACAGACACTTTACTCAAAAAGACATATTGATGGTAAATAACCATATGACAAGACACCAGTATTCATGATGAAACTGCAAATTAAAATCACAATGAAATATATACTATACATATATATATATGTATAAATCAATATACATCTATTATAATAGGAAAAAAATTCCTGACACTACCAAGTGTTAGCAAGGATGTGGAACAACTAGAATCCTCATACTTTGCTGGTAAGAATGTAAAATGGCATGGCCACTGTGAAAAACAATTTCATAATTTTGTTAACTTAAACAAATCTAAACATATGCTCATATGTTTATTTATATTCCCAAATATTTATCCAAGGCAACTAAAAACTTACATATACATAAAAATCTGTACATGAATGTTTATTTCAGCTTTAAAATTGTCAAAACTTGGAAGCAACTCAAATGTGAATAAATGAATAAACAGTTTATAGTATATCTATACACTGGAATACTATTTAGCAATAAAAGGGGGAAAGAAACCATGAGGGATTCATGCAACAACATGAGTGAATGTCAAATGTATTTTGTTAGGTGAAAGAAGCTAGAACCAAAAGGCATCTTATCATATGATTCCACTTATATGACAATTCTGGAAAAGGCAAGATTATGAGATGGAAGACAGAAGACAGTTTGCAGGAGTGGGGCACAGGAAAAGGTTGATTACAAAGAGGCAGCACACAGGAATTTTTGTGTGATGGAACTTTTTGGATCGTGACTGTGATGGTATATACAGCTCTCTGCATTTATTAAAACCCATAGAAATATACATCACAAAGAGTGAATTATGTAATTTAAAATATGTAAAGTTTTATTACAGATTTCTAGTTTAATTCCTTTGTGGTTTGAAAGCAGGCATTGTATGATTTCTATTTTTAAAAATTTATTAAGGTGTGTTTTATGACCCAGAATGTGATCTATCTTAGTGAATGTTTCATGTGAGTTTGAGAAGAATTTGTATTCTGATATTGTTGGATGAAGATGTCAATTTTATCTAGTTGATTGATGGTGGTGTTGGGTTAACTGTATCCCTACTGATTTTCTGCCTACTAGTTCTGTCCATTTCTGAGAGAGAGTGTTGAAGCCTCCAACTATGATAGTGGATTCATCTATGTCTCCTTGCAGTTCTATCAGTTTTTGCCTCATGTCGTTTGATGCTCTGTTGTTAGGTGCATACACGTTCATGTTTTTTATGTCTTCTTGAAGAATTGACCCCTTTTTCATTATGTAATGTGCTTATCTCTGATAACTTTTCTCATTTTGAAGTCTCTTCTGTCTGAGATTAATATAGCTATTCCTGCTTTCTTTTGATTAGTGTTAACATAATATATTTTTCTCTATCCATTTACTTTTAATCTAATATTCTTTGTATTGAAAATGGGTGTCCTGTAGACAACATGTAGTTGGGTCGTGTTTTTTGATCCCCTCTGACAACCTCTGTTTTTTAATTGGTGCATTTAGATCATTGACATTCAAAGTGATTTTTGTTATAGTTGGATTAATATTTACCACATTTATTACTATTTTGGGTTGTTTACAAGTTTTGACAATTATAAAGCTGAAATAAACATTCATGTACAGGTTTTTGTGTGCACATAAGTTTTTAGTTCTCTTGGGTAAATTTTTGGGGATAGGATCGCTACTCCCACATAATTATAATTTTTGTCAGATATTTACTGTGAGAAACTAGTCAAACTCCTGGAGGGAAATCTCACAATATTGTAAATATTATAAATTAATTGCCTTGGAGTTTTCAATTCTCAGAATTGGTTGCTCTCAGCTGCCAGCAATTTGTCAATTACAGTTCAGGCTTTGTACCCCAGTACTAGTTCCTGAGGCAGTTTCCACTTACCAGGCTCTGCTCTGGTAAGCCACTGCTCCCTATATTCACCTGTCTATCTCTAAGACCATGGGGTTATCAGTTTCCCTGTGTCCTCCCCTCTTTTATGGATCCAAGAAGAGTTGTTGAATTTTCAATGTGTTCAGCTTTTTACTTGTTATTGGATGGAGTGGCAACTTCCAAGTTCCTTACATGCAGAACTGGAAACTGGAACTAAAAACATGTAAATTTATTAAAAGTCAAGCAAGATAAGGATCTAGAAAAGACTTTTGGATTTTTTAAGTAATGTATGTCGTTGGTGACTGAGCTATTTTGATGAACTGGGGTTCATTGAAACCTAACAGCATTATGTTTAAGAGGAAGTGAGGTGTGTAAGTGAAAACACGTAGTGTAGATAACTCTTTCAAGAAATTTAACTATAAGGGGGAGAAGGGAAATAGCTGGATGAGAATGTAAGTCCATAAAAATTTTAAGGTTTTTTATTGGAGATCAATTAGAAATAAAACTAATAAAATATGCAAATTATAGAGAAAATATGAGAAAATTATAGAATTTAATAAAAGACATAAAATATCCAAATAAGTAGATACATCATGTTCATTGATGGGATAGCTTAATGTTATAAAAATTTTCAATGCTCTCTGAATTTATAAATCCAAACAATCTCAGAAAAAAGCTAATAGATTTTTTTTGTGGACTTTACCAAGTAGATTCCAAAATTCATTAGGACAAGCAAATGTATAAGAATGTCAAAAAAAAATCTTTTGACAACAGATGGTACGACAGATGAATGGATAAAGAAGGTGTGGTACATATATACAATGGAATATTACTCAGCCATAAAAAAGAATGAAATAGTGCCATTTGCAGCAACATGAATGGACCTGGAGATTGTCATACTAAGTGAAGTCAGACAGAGAAAGACAAATATCATATGATATCACTTAATGATACAAATGAACTTATCTACAAAACTGAAACAGACTCACAGACTTAGAGAGAGAACTTATGGTTACCAGGGGGGAAGGATGGGGGGAAGAGATAGTCAGGGAGTTTGGGATCGACATGTACACGTGGCTATATTTAAAATGGATAACCAACAAGGACCTACTCTATAGCAAAAAAAAAAGTAATTATCATTTTTTTGTGGCTGCTTTCAAGATTATTAAATATTTTTGTCTTTAGTTTTCAAACTAAATAAATACATTATAAAAGAAAGAATGTCAAGAGAATCTTTGATGTTGGGAATTGCCTCATCAGTTTTGAAGACACATTATAAAGCTGTATTAATAGAAACAGTTTGGTACTAGTGCAGGTATAGATATCCAAAATTGAGATATAAGTGGAGTCCCTTGAGGAAGAATGCTAAAACTCTGCCAATAGGGTATATTGTAAATCTTTCTCTTTGCCCTCCTGGAAGTGACTTGGGGTTGTTTACCCAGGTATCTGTGTACTGGAAAGAGGGAAACATTCAGTTTCTTTTTAAACATTATATTCATTTATTTTTTTATTTTTTGTTTTTGTTTTTTTTTGGGTGCATTGGGTCTTCGTTGCTGTGTGCGGGCTTTCTCTCATTGCGGTGAGCAGGGGCTACTCTTCCTTGCATGTGCGGGTTTCTCATTGCGGTGGCTTCTCTTGTTGCGGAGCATGGGCTCTAGGCGCCCGGGCTTCAGTAGATGCAGCACGTGGGTTCAGTAGTTGCGACATGCGGGCTTCAGTAGTTGTGGCTCACGGGCTCTAGAGTGCAGGCTCTGTAGTTGTGGTGCACAGGCTTAGCTGCTCTGCGGCATGTGGGATCTTCCTGGACCAGGGATCAAACCATGTCCCCTGCGTTGGCAGGCAGATTCTTAACCACTGTGCCACCAGGGAAGTCCTTCCTCATTTATTTATTTATTTTTTGGCTGCATCAGGTCTTAGTTGCGGCATGCAGGCTTAGTCGCCCCGCGGCATGTGGGATCTTAGTTCCCCGACCAGGGATCGAACTGGCTTCCACTGCATTGCAAGACAGATTCTTAACCACTGGACCACCAGGGAAGTCCCCATTCAGATTTTTTGAAATTACTAGGATAGGCTTGGAGTTGATGCTAATTCCTGGGGATCCCAAATATTCTTTGGTCAAATAGGCAGAGTGAGGATTTATAGAGATTAGATGAAAAATGGAGCTTTGATCTGATTCCTTCTAACAGTAGGCCCAGTGGGTCCACACATGCAGCCATAGAGTGATTCTCTCTGTACCTGAATTTTACCTGAATTTATATTTCCTAAGAAAACATTTGCAAACCAGCAGACTCTTCATGCCGGCTCCCTGAACTGTGGAACAAGGGCTTATATGATAGAAAGGGCCAAGTGGAAACCACTGTAATTGCCCTGCTCAACCAAAATATTAAATCAAATTCAGTACTGCATCCCTGAGAAGGTCTGTGGAAATTAATGTCACCCTGAAAGTCTTGAGAGATGCAAAAGTGTTGACTTGGCCTGTCCACATGGTGGTGGGGTTTTGGAGAGTGGTGGAGGATTTCCTTAAACTTAACCAGTTGGTGATCCTAAATGCTGCTGCTTTTATAGATGCAGTCTCCTTACTGGAGCAAAACCACAGTCTCTGACAACTGGTATACAACTATTGCTCTGGCAAATACTTTATTCTCTCTATATCAACCAAGAAGCAATTGGCTTTCACGTGGTTAGGCCAACAAAACATATCCACTTTTGCTTTCAGCTCTAGGACTCTCTGTCATGATCTAGGGTACAGAATCTATGAAACCATGCTAGTAGACCTGTGAGGCAGGAAGTAGTAAAAACCTGGAAGTTTTAATAAGATACATACGTGCCAGAATGTAGGAGATAAACGCTATGAAAATTTGGTAGGTTTCTAGGGCTCCAGGGGTCTGGGATATACTGAGATCTCTTCAAAGTAAAAGTTGAGTTAATGTATCTTCCACCTGCTAATGTTAAAAAAGAGATCCAATGCTTTGTGGGGCTCTTTAGGTTCTGAAGCCAATATATGCCTCGTTTCAGTGATTTACTTTGTACATTTACTGAGTTTCAAATGGGGTTCAGAGCAAAAGAAGGCTCTGAAGCTAGTCCAGGGTAACAGTACAAGCTATTCTACCATTTAGGCCATATGAAGCAGCAGGTCTGTGGCTTTTAGGGCTATTCTAAGGAGCTTCTGGCAGCCCCCCATAAGAGAATGACAATGCATTGCACTTAGGATTTTAAAGCCAAGCCATGCAGAGATCTATTCTCCTTTTGCAAAATGGCACCTTTCTTGCTACTTAATGCTGGTTGGGACTAAATACCTAATTATGGGGCAGCAAATGACCAGACAATCTGGGATGACTGTAATGAACTGGGTGTTATCTGATCCACAAAGCTCTAAAGTTGGTTATGAACAGCAGCACTCCATCATAAAGTGATAGTGGTGTGAGATTGAACTCAAAGATATATTGAATATATAATTTGCATGAGTTGAAGTTCAGACTCTCATGACACCTACTACTATTGAATTGTTGCCTGTCCTTCAACTCACATCTATGACCTCATGGGGAGTTCCCGCTGACCAGATGACTGAGGAAAAAGAAATTCAAGCCCAGTTTACACATGATTCTTTATGATATGCTGCCACAGATGGAAGTGAATTGCTGCATTATTATGGCCAAACTAAGGGGTGTTCTGATTGATAGTAAGGAAATGAAATACTTCCACTGAGCAGAACTTCAAGCAGTATATCTGCTTGCCCACTCTGTCTGAAAGGAGAGATGACCAGAGATATAGAGCACATGGGCAGTGGCTAGTGCTCGATACTGGATATTCAGGGACTTGGAAGAAACAATATTGGAGGATTAGAGACAAGAAAATCTAGGAAGAGGCAGGTAGATGTGACCCTTAGAATGAGGACAGAATATGAAGATTTGTCTCATGTGAATTCCTATCGAAAGTCACCAACTGGAATCTTGCAATTGCTAGCTAGAAAATATGACAAATTATGTGGATAGCTCTCAGCCTCTCTCTCTAGCCACCCAGTGCTTACCTAAGGGCTTATAAACAAAGTGACATGAGAGCAGGGATCGAGGTTATGCATGGGCTCAAAATCATGTACTTACTCTCATCAGAGCTGA
Source organism: Balaenoptera musculus (assembly GCF_009873245.2). Taxonomy (NCBI): domain Eukaryota; kingdom Metazoa; phylum Chordata; class Mammalia; order Artiodactyla; family Balaenopteridae; genus Balaenoptera; species Balaenoptera musculus. Next base: position 79,036,400 of record NC_045787.1, read on the forward strand.
TCTGATTACCACCACTGCTGAGTGCTTGACTGGCCAATAGGGTAAATCAGGGCTGAATCTCTGAAATGACAACAATCCCCTGGGATACCAGCTAGCAATCTAGTGGCAGGTTGATTTCCTTGCGTCTATCCTTATTTTGGATAAATGTCCAAAATGTCTTCCTTGCCTGAAATGTCCCTATCAGCACCACCATCAGTGAACTTACTAATACTGTGTTCATTATTGTGGTATCCCACATAACAGTGTGGGGAACAAGTGTGACCTTAGGGCTCTTTAAAATTCTCAGGGAGTCTATGAGGTCAAAACTGTGTTGTTGTTTTTTTTTAATTTTAATTTAATTGGAGTATAGTTGATTTACAATGTGTTAGGTTCAGGTGTACAGCAAAGTAATTTAGTTATACATATACATATATTCATTCTTTTTTAGATTCTTTTCTCATATAGGTTATCACAGAATATTGAGTAGAGTTTCCTGTGCTATACAATAGGTCTTTGTTGGTTATTTATCTATCTTATATATAGCAGTATGTGTATGTTCATCCCAAGCTCCTGGTTTATCACTCCCCCCGACCGTGTTTCCCCTTTGGTAACCATAAGTTTGTTTTCGATATCTGTAAGTCTGTTTCTGTTTTGTAAATAAGTTCATTTGTATCATTTTTTAAAAATTAGATTCTACATATGAGTGATATGATATGATATTTGTCTTTCTCTGTCTGACTTACTTCACTTAGTATCATAATCTCTAGGTCCATTCATGTGGCTGCAAATGGCATTATTTCATTCTTTTTTATGACTAATATTCCATTGTACTATGTACCACATCTTCTTTATCCATTCCTCTGTTGATGGACATTTAGGTTGCTTCCATGTCCTGGCTATTGTAAATAGTGCTGCAGTGAACATCGGGGTGCATGTGTCTTTTTTTTTTTTTTTTTTTTAATTTTATTTATTTATTTATATTTATTTTTGGCTGCATTGGGTCTTCGTTTCTGTTCAAGGGCTTTCTCCAGTTGCGGTAAGCGGGGGCCACTCTTCATCGCGGTGCGCGGGCCTCTCACTATCGCGGTCTCTCTTGTTGTGGAGCGCAGGCTCCAGACGCGCAGGCTCAGTAGTTGTGGCTCACGGGCCCAGTTGCTCTGCGGCATGTGGGATCCTCCCGGACCAGGGCTCGAACCCGTGTTCCCTGCATTGGCAGGCGGATTCTTAACCACTGCGCCACCAGGGAAGCCTGCATGTGTCTTTTTGAATTATGGTTTTCTCAGGGTATATGCCCAGGAGTGGGATTGCTGGGTCATATGGTGGCTCTATTTTTAGTTTCTTAATGAACTTATATACTGTTCTCCTAGTGTCTGTACCAATTTACATTCACACAAACAGTGTGGGAGGATTCCCTTTTCTCCACACCCTCTCCAGCATTTATTGTTTGTAGACTTTTTGATGAAGGCCATTCTGACCGGTGTGAGATGATAACTCATTGTAGTTTTGATTTGCATTTCTCTGATAATTAGTGATGTTGAGCATCTTTTCATGTGCTTTTTGGCCATCTTTATATCTTCTTTGGAGAAACTTATTTATATCTCCTGCCCATTTTTGCTTGGCTTGTTTGTTTTTTTGACATAGAGCTGCATGAGCTATTTGTATATTTTGGAGATTAATCCCTTGTCAGTCACTCTGTTTGTAAATATTTTCTCCCAATCAGTGGGTTGTCTTTTCATTTTATTTATGGTTTCCTTTGCTCAGCAGAAGCTTTTAAGTTTAATTGGGTCCCATTTGTTTATTTTTGTTTTTATTTTAATTACTCTAGGAGGTGGATCTGAAAAGATAATGCTACAGTTTATGTCAAAGAATGTTCTGCCTATGTTTTCCTCTAAGAGTTTTATAGTGTCCAGCCTTACATTTAGGTCTTTGATCTGTTTTGAGTTTATTTTTGTGTATGGTGTTAGGGAGTGTTCTAATTTCATTCTTTTACATGTAGCTGCCCAGTTTTTCCCAGCACCACTTATTGAAGAGACTGTCTTTTCTCCATTGTATATTCTTGCCTCCTTTTTCATAGATTAATTGACCATAGGTGTGTGGTTTTATTTCTGGACTTTTTATTCTGTTCCATTGATCTATATTTCTGTTTTTGTGTCAGTATCATACTGTTTTGATTACTGCAGCTTTGTAGAATAGTCTGAAGTCAAGGAGTCTGATTCCTCTAGCTCCATTTTTCTTTCTTGGGATTGCTTTGTCTATTCGGGGTCTTTTGTGTTTCCATACAAATTTAAAAATTTCTTGTTCTAGTTCTGTGAAAAATGCCATTGGTAATTTGATAGGGATTGCAATGAATCTGTAGATTGCCTTGGGTAAGATAGTCATTTTGAAAATATTGATTCTTCCAATCCAAAAACATGGTATATCTCTCCAACTGTTTGTGTCATCTTTGATTTCTTTCATCAGTGTCTTATGGTTTTCAGAGTACAGGTCTTTTGTCAAAAATGTGTTTTAATCGAACTAAGACCTTGTTTGCCATTTTCTTTGTGTTCATTTATACTGATGGTACAAAAGCAATGGTAGGTAAAACCTCTGACCCTTAGCATGAATCAAGGAAGGGACACCAAACTGGACTAAAAGTCATAGGATTCTTCACCACTAGGCACTCACAGAAAAAATTTTACATCAAGAATATGTAAATATTCAAGATGACATAGTAAAAATGTTTTATTTTATTAAAGTTTGACCCTCTAGGATATGTCTTCTTAATAGTCTGTGTAACAAATGAGAAGTCATGCATATAGCATTTTTTCTTTTTTTTTACATACCAAAATATAATGTTTGTCTTGTGGAAAAGTACTTGTGTGACTGTGTAAACTGCAAGCTGAACTAGCTGCTTTTTTACTTGAAAGAACAATTGACAGACAAATTACAATTATTTAGACTTTTGTATTTGGCAGATATTTTCTCAAAAATAAATGAAGTGAGCCAGTCACTTCAAGGGAAATAATTGACAATATTTTGTTTCCAGTGAAAAAATTCAAGCTTTCAAATAAAAGTTAGAATTTTTGAAAACTATCCACCTCTGTGAGCTTGAAAGCTTTGCAATAAAAACTTTAAATACTATAATGGTGATATTAATTAATGTGATTTATTTTTGATACTGTATAATGAAATGTGTCATCATTTGGAAGGTCTGAATAACTCAGTGAACCAATATTTTTGAAATGATCAAAGCATGATGTTACAAAATCATGCATGCTAAAAGGTTCATTTAAAGTGCAAGATAAACCAGTAGTTTTAATGTAACACAGTACATTAAATAAAAAATTTAAACAAAAGGCAAAAAACAAATTGAGAAAACTATCTCTAGCACATAGTAACACTTTGTCAGAAATAAAAAGCACTTTATGTTAATAAGTATAACAGATCATTGAGCTATTTCTACTTGTTGAGGTATAAAAATGAAATAGATTTTTAAAAAACATCATTGCTTGAAAATGTGCTGTGTTGAATTTTCTTTTTTTATCCCTTAACACTTTCTTGCACATATTCTAAAACCTTATAGTCACTTTGTTATTAAATGAGTCCTGAATAGTTTAAAACCACAACCTCATACCCCCATCCTTAGTACCACTGAAAGATGTGTCTCTGGCTAGTGGGAGTGACTTCAGGGAATGGGTGTAGGGAATTGAGGAAATACTCCAAAAACTGTGAAGTGTTTCAATAACAACAACAACAAAAAAAAGATTACTCTGAATCCTAGTGTCTCTGCTCCCCAGTCTGGTGCTTTATCTGGGGTGGCAGATAGGAGGTGGGAGGAGACTGGAAGAAATAGGGTTGTTTCTATAGCCTCTTTGTACCTTAGAGGGAGGGAGAATTGTCTGGTCAAAACTTTTGGTGACATTTTGGCATGGTTTATCTCTTTAGCATGTAGGATACTTTGTACCTCTGAACCTCGACTTTAAACCTGAACCTAGATTCCAGATAGTAGACATCCTATTCTATGAGAAAAATACTAATACTACAGTAGAAAAATGACCAAAGAGCTTAAACAGAAAATTCCCAGGAATATGGAAGACTTACATTTGCCATTTCAGATAATTAAAAAATTATTAGACTAGTATAATAATTTTACATATTATATTACCATTAAAAATTATAATACCAAAATGTTTCAAGGTTGTGGTGTAGTAGGCACTTTTCATTCACGTTAATGGGACTTTAAACCAGAATGGCCAAGTGTGAAGAACAATTTGATGACCTGTGTCAGGAAACACAGATACATCCATACTCTCTGATGTACTAAGTCTCTTTCCAGTAATCTACTTAAGAAAATGATCTTAGGTGCTACCAAGGGTATATGAGTAAAGATAATCTTCATGAAATTATAAGAGTACAGATTGCAACCACTTAAATGACCATAAAGAGGAATTGTTAAATTATGGTGTAACCATATGATTGAAATATTATATAGCCAAGAAAGACAAATACTGTATGTTTTCACTTATATGTGGAATCTAAAAAACAAAACACATGAACAACTATAATAAAACAGAAACAGACTCACAGACACAGAGAATAAAATAGTGATTGACAAAGGGGAGAGAGGTGGGGTAGGGGTGAAATAGGTGGAGAGGATTAAGAGGTACAAACTACCAGCTATAAAATAAATGAGTCATAGGAATGTAAGTTATAGCACAGGGAATATTGTCAGTATTTTGTAATAACTTTTTATGGTGTTGAATCTAAGAATATCAAATCACTATGTTCTACACCTGAAACTTATATAATATTATAAGTCAATTATTCTTCAATAAAAAAGGAATACTATATAGCCGTATTAGTCAGAGTTGTCCAATAGGATAGATAGATAGATAGGTAGGTAGATAGATAGATAGTTACTTAAGTATACAGTTGACCCTTGAACACTGCAGGGGTTAAGGGCATCAACCCCCCAGCAGTAAAAAATCTGTGTATAACTTTTGACTTCCCCCAAAATTAACTAATAGCCTGCTGTTGATCGGAAGCTTTACCGATAGCATAAACAGTTGATTAACACATATTTTGTATACGTATTATATACTGTATTCTTACAACAAGGTAAGCTAGAGAAAAGAACATGTTATTAAGAAAATCATAAGGAAGAGAAAATACATTTACAGTACATATATGTATTTATTGAAAAAAATCCACACATAAGTGGACCCGCATAGTTCAAACTGTGTTGTTCAAGGGCCAACTGTGTTTGTCTGTTGGGAGACAATATCATCAAGTCACTAAAATTATTTACTGAATACTTTCACATAATTAATTGCTTACTTAAGGAATACCAATAGCTATAGTTTGTTTAGAGTCTAGAATAAAGAAGAGAACATACGTATGCAAGTTATTGGTAAATACCCACAGGGTATAAGGAACTGTCAGTATTAAGAACGCAGGAAATGCTATAGGAGTTCAGATTCCAAGGAATGATTGTTTTTACAAGGGACAGAGGCAGCAGAGGAAGTAAGATGTAATTGGGCTTCTGAAAAAGAATAGAATTTTTTTAAAGAAGAAAGAAGGAAGAAGAGAAATAGAAGCAGAAGAAACAGTATTAAGAGAAGTTTGAAATTTACTAGACAGTTGTATAAATTTCCTAGGGCTGCCGTAACAAAGTACCAAAACCTGGGTGTCTTGAAACAATAGAATTTTATTGTCTCATAGTTCTGGAAGGTAGAAATCCAAAATCAAGGTGTAGCTAGGGTCATGCTCCCTTTGAAACCTCTAGGGGAATCCTTCCTTGCTTCTTCCTAGCTCTGATGGTTTGCCAGCAACTTTTGGCATTCCTTTACTTGTAGTACATGCATCACTTCAATCTCCCATCTTCATGTGGTATTCTCCTTGTGTCCATATCATCCTTCTTCAGTTCATGTCTGTCTCTGGGTCCAAATTTTTCCTTTTTATAAGGATAACAGTCATACTGGATTAGGGCCCATCCTAATGACTTCAGTTTAACTTGATTGCCTCTGTAAAAATCCTGTTTCCAAATAAGGTCACATCTGAGGAACTAGAACTTTGACATATCATTTTGGGGGGCACGATTGAACTCATGACAGCAGTTTTGTGGAACAATGATTTGGAGTAACATAATAAGTTTGAAGAGAGCTGCTAAGCCATGAATTCTAGACTGAGGAAATTAAATTTTTAAAAATAGGTAAATAGGTGATGAAGAGCCACTGAAAATGTTCAAGAAGTGGGACTGAACTCAAGCATCTCTTTCACTTCCCTGTCAAGCTCCCACGGAAATGACAGGAAAGCTTTATTTGTTTTTTTCTTGTTGTTGTTGTTTTGTTTGTTTGTTTTGGTAATGAAACCATAACATCACTCTTAAGTAGGTAAGCTATGAGGAGTAATGGGAGGTGGAAAGCAAACGCTGTCAGATTGACCAAGAAAGAACAGAGAAAACAGCAGCATGGGATGGTGAAGGAAGCTCTGTTCTCCGTAGGAGAGCTCTGGAGAAGCTCTGGGCTGAATTAATGCAAAACAAAACAAAACAGAACAAGTGGGACATGGAGAAATCTGCAATGTTTTATGTATAAAAGCTGCCAAAAATTTCTGTGTACTGGAAAGTCTATTCAAAATTTGCACTGTTGACTCTGTCCAGTGACTGTAACTGTGGTGACTCATCGCATAAAACCTATAATGAGTTTAATTTTCACAGACCACATGTTGAGTATTTGTCCTTGATATATGGCTTTATTATGACATCATTCTCATTTAAGAGCAACTTTATTTCTGGAAAACTTCACTCTGTAAGAATTATTTATCTATAGCTGTTTTGCTTTAAATCAGTGCAAAATTCTCTCATCAAAATAGTAAATACCTTGTTGAAGATGCTATCACTGCAAATCCAACTTAATTATATTCTCAAAGTTTTATTTCTTGATGTAAGTTCACACTTGAGAGGGCAAAGTACAGAGTCACATTTTTATAGAGGCTTAACTGTTCTCCAACGTGAGGTGTGAACAATCAAAATTCCAACTTTATGCACTTATCACTGAAGCAATCACAATAAGTTGACTTTAAAAGTCAACAAATCTTATAATGAAAACTAGTTTAAATGTAATATTGAATATTTTTTAGGCACTAGAAGAAAATACCTTCTTTCCTTTTGGTCTCAAAAACCTCAGATTGTTTATTAGAAATGTCACAAAATATTGTAGGAAACAGTCAATGAGCAAAATATTCAACTGTAGTCAATTGCTGAGATCTTATAAAAGTAGGAAAACTGCCGTACATGTCCCTATTCTTTGCCATGGGAGTTATTTCCCTGTAGTAACTTTACTACAAAAAAAGGGAGACATTCAGATACATACTTATTTGGCAGTTTGTCAGTAGAGGAAAGAAGGAAAATCTGTGTGAGTGATGATTTGTTCTGATTCATATCTGCTTCAAGTTTTAATTGAACCTGAATCTGTCACTCCCTCCCTTCCCATCATTCCTTTTAACTGAAGGCTTGAGGATAGTAAATCTACCATTTTTTTTCAATTTTATTTATTTTTTTAGCTGCGTTGGGTCTTTGTTGTTGCGCACAGGCTTTCTCTAGTTGCGGTGAGTGGGACCTACTCTTTGTTGCGGTGCACGGGCTTCTCATTGCGGTGGCTTCTCTTGTTGCAGAGCACAGGCTTTAGGCATGCAAGCTTCAGTAGTTGCAGTGCATGGGCTCAGTAGTTGTGGCATGCAGGCTCAGTAGTTGTGGCGTGCGGGCTCAGTAGTTGTGGCTCGTGGGCTCTAGAGCGCAGGCTCAGTAGTTGTGGCCCATGGGCTTAGTTGCTCTGTGGCATGTGGGATCTTCCTGGACCAGGCATCGAACCCGTGTCCCCCACACTGGCAGGTGGATTCTTAACCACTAAGTCCCCCTAACTATTTTTTATTCCAAACAAATCATTTAAAAATCATGAAGTGAATGGATTAAATGACAGATCAGCATTAAAAAAATTAATACATGGTAAAAACCCCAAAATGGTGGGATTCAGATCCAGGTTAGATGTAAATCCGTAAATAGTTCTGTAGAAAAAGGGCACAATGGACATCAGAGGATTCTTGATAGTCAGGTTCATCTATGGCAATTTAGATATTCTCTAGATTGTCTCGGTTGATCTAGGACTTGATCTGTTATATGGTTCTAATCAAAGGAAGACCTAACCTCCTTTTAAACTGCAGAACCTGCAGAACTTTCCTCCTTAAGCAGCAGAGTAAATTATTAAGAAAATCAAGCCAAGGAGATGTTTTCTTCCACAGGGAAGAATAAGGCATCTTCTTTACCCAAACAAGGGAGGAGTAGCCAGCAATTTGTTTCTAAAGGCCAGAGTTAGGACTTTTCTTCCTGTCCCTCCTTTGTCAGGAGGAAAGTAAACTGAATCATGATTGCCACGAAGGGAGTGGGCTACTGGTCTTTAGATGGACATCACAGGTTTATATGATGACAGAGCACAGACTAGAGTGCTTCTCCAAGTTATCAGGGCAGCTCTGATAACTTCTTCTGCCTCCCCATGATAACTAATGTCTGCTGATTTTACTTCCTTGTCAGTATGGGCATGGCTCCAGATTTAATTTGATTTAGGAAAATAAAGCACTGTGATGCTTCCTGCACCTGGATGTATAGAAGACATTTGCCTTCTAGAAGGCAAGGGCCATGGTTGCTGTAAGATTAGATTCACATCAGGGCTAACCCCAAGATTTTCAAAGTTACTCTGGGATGTTTGTGCCAGAGACATAAAGTTATTCAGTGCTGGATTAAGTTTGTGCAAATAACCTGATAATAAAATTCTAGGAGGTTGGGTGATCATTCAGAAGAGCCTAAAATTTGTTGTTCATGAACTATGTTAACATAATTTTCTTCTATGTTTACCTACTATTCTGGCTGTTTTATCTACTCTACCTTTTGCTTCAATTGTTTTCTCTTTTATTATTAATCTCTCTCTAGACCAGTTGAAAACTCAAATATCTAAAGCCAGGAAGGAAATATAAATTAGTAAATGGGGCTATAGTAAAAGACGATAAATGGTAACTGGCTCTTGGCTTCAGTGTCAGGGAAGAATATGGAGGGACGTGGTAGGGCACAATATTGAACACACATGTTCTATCTAAGGAGCGTAGTCACCATTCAGCTGTTAACCATGTGGGAATGTGGGTCCAGAGTTGCCAGATGTTAGATTTTTTTAAGAGAACTTGGAGGTCGTGCTTTTTTTTCCCCCTCGTGAAATACCCTGCATTTAAAAATGTTGGCCATTCAAATAAAAGCATAGACACTCTGTATTCCATCTACAGATTGACTAAGGTCTGGTATGGTATGAGATAGGGAAATAGATGCTCTCATATACTGCTTGTGGGAATGTGAGTTTGAGAATATTTCTGTGGAGACCTTTTGGCATTGCCTGTCAAAATTATACATAAATGCATGTATTTGACTCAGCAATTCTGCTTCTAGGAATTTACCATGCAAGTATACTTGCATACTTGCAAAATGATATGTGCATAGGGATATTCACTGCAGCACTTATTTAATAGTAAAACATTGGAGACATCCTAAGTGTCCATCAAAAGAGTCCTGGTTAAATAACTTATGGCACATGAATACAATGGAATGCTATATAGCCATAAGGATGAATAAGGCAGCCTGTATGTACTAACATGACTTGTTAAGAAAAGCAAGATGTAGAATAAACAGTTTATAGTCTATGCTGCCATTTGTCTTTATATTTTTAAAATAATGTGTATGTATTTTATCTTAAAGAATATATATTATATATAATACTTATGTATATATTGTACTAAATGTATTCAAAGATTATCTGTGGAAGAATATAACAAAACAAAGCAAGGCTTGTCTCTGTGATGGGGATCTGGGTGGTTGGGAACAGAGTTGGGAAGGCTACTTACTCTTTACTCTGCATCCTCTGTTACTTTTTTTTTTTTTTTTAAAGAAATTCACGTTCTTTTATTTATTTATTTATTTATTTATTTATGACTGTGTTGAGTCTTCGTTTCTGTGCGAGGGCTTTCTCTAGTTGTGGCAAGTGGGGACCACTCTTCATCGCGGTGCGCGGGCCTCTCACCATTGCGGCCTCTCTTGATGCGGAGCACAGGCTCCAGACGCGCAGGCTCAGTAATTGTGGCTCATGGGCCCAGTTGCTCCGTGGCATGTGGGATCTTCCCAGACCAGGGCTCGAACCCGTGTCCCCTGCATTGGCAGGCAGATTCTCAACCACTGCGCCACCAGGGAAGCCCCTCTGTTACTTTTTGAAGTTTGTTTCATGTGCATGTGATCATTTATTTTAAAAAATAACCAAAAAAAGGGGAAAATTTTTAAAAAATTTGAAAACTCTAAGTAGGTCAACATTGAATGGGCCACTAATTTGCAGCCTGCCCTTGACCTGCAGGTCACCGACCTGCTGTCTCCACACTTGCCTGAGCTCTTGGAGGCTTTTGCCTCTTCCCTCCTGTGCCACGATTTAGCACAGCGTCTTCGTCAAAGTAGTTCCTCAGTAAACGTTCTTACGTTAGTAGATATTCTCTTCATGTTTCACTTCTCTCACTGCATCTTCTTTTATTCTTCTGTTCCTTCACAAGCCTCAAACTAGTCTTCCCCCAGATCTCTGGTCCTCATCCATCCACTCTCTTCTTGCTACCGTCCAAGATAACGTGCAAGACCCTGTTCTGGGTCTCAGCAAAACTGTGGCCTCAGCTTTGGCATCTGACAGGCAGACATGAGTTTAGATTCTGGCTACCACTTACAGGTGGTGTAAACCCTTCCTACCTTCTGAATCTCAATTTTCCCTTCTGAAAGATAGAGAAAAGAATGCCTGCTTGGCAGAATTATTGTGAGACTTAAAATAAGTAACATACCAAAAGTGCCTTTCAAAAAGTGCCCAGTCCAGAGCTCATACATAGTAAGTGAGCAATAATTGTTAATTAACTCTCAAAGTGATCAATAACGGTTAATTCACTCTCAAAGTCTTAAGCATTCATCTACCTATCAAAATTGTTTTTCAGATTCATCCATTACAGTAGAGTGTAATTAATAGTACTGCAGAAAGCATTTTCATTTTAGCAGAAATTAAAACATATAGGCTGAAGGCATAAAGCTTAAATGAATAGATTTCAAGTATTAACTAAAAGAGAGAATTTGTTGTAGAGGAGAGGGAGCCATGGGAGAAAGTCTCAGCGAGGAGCTTGGAAGGGCTTGTAAACAAGAAGTAGTAGTTCTTGGGAGCCTCCTCAGTCCATCTGGCTCACCTGGGAAAGGCATACAAAGCTGTGGTGCTGTGGGACTATTTAAGTTAAATATTGTTAATTAAAGCCTTACACCCTAAGGGAGAAAAACCAATATGGGCTACAGTGGCTGTGTGTTAACAAAGCTACCTCTAGAGAATTTCTGAAAGTCTCTGAGGATTTCAGAATCCACCCTGAGGATGGAACCTGAGAGTTCCAGAATCTGAGAAATCTGTCTTCCCACCTCTCTTGCCTGCCAGCTGTTATTTTCATTAAAGGTAAAGTACATTTAAACTGCACATCAAAGGCAGCTTGAGAGGGATAGAATATTCCAGAAGAGCCAGAGATGGCCTAAACTAACCAAGTGGAGAGAGATCTTACTCATATGGATTGCTTTGGTGAAGAGAGCAGAAGAGAGGGAAGAATTTATGTGTATAATGTATAAAAAATGTATAAAAATGAATTCTTTTAGCATAAATTGGCAGTCAAAGACTACAGAGCTAAAACTGTTTTAACAAATTGCACTTTGTTGACTTTTCAAAACAAAAGGCCTAGAATACCCATCTTAACTTACTGTGCCCTGTAAATTTATCTTGGTCAATATATTGCAGAGTTGGAGCAGGGTTCTAGCAATGCCTTCTAAGTCGATGATTTTAGAGTATATAATTTTCTTCTGAGGTGACTAGAACAGTTTTCAGACTTTGCTTCATATAAGTCTTTGTACCACTTTAAAAAAAGTCAGTAGTACCCAGGATCTGGATTATTTTAGCTTCCGGATTCCAGTGAGTATCTTGGAGAGAGGAAGACCTCAAAGCACAAGAGTGGAAGAAACGTGCCTAAATTTGCTTAGAAAGTACTGACAGCGCTAGGAGTTTCACCAGCATTTCCTGTGTCAAAAACAAGTTCTCACTTTGGTCTTCAATGGCAGTAAAATGGGGATCAGAAACTGTTACTGTTTGTTCAAAAGCAGAAGCTATAATCATTTCAGAGAAAGAGAGAGCAAAATTGAAACTGAAACTCTCCTACCTGTCTGTAGCACCAGTGGGGTGTGTCTGCTGGGGGCTTCTGCTCCCTTGTTGCAAGTGAAATGATTAACCACAGAAGTGTCTTTCACTTCTGTTCTAAATCGGGACATATCTTACTGTTTTCTGTACCAACCAAGAAATCTTATGGGCACCCAAAATAGCTCTTAGTGGCATTATGAAGTCTTGCTTCTTTCCCTTTCCACAGCATGTGTATTCACTGACATCACTTCTGAGAGCTTCAGTCTGATTTGATAATTAGACTAATCTGCACCATTAATCAAAATGCTCTATGAGATAACCCAAACTCCAAAGCAAAGAAGAGAACTGCATGATATGCACATGTTTGCTTCATTATTTTAAGCAATTCCATGACCTTGGGATCCAGGATCAGATTTAAGAGAATTAATTAGCCCTAAACAAACAAATTTTTATCAGCAGGTTTCATTCATTCCTCATACTGTGGTAGGCCACCCAGTATTCTATCAGACTTTAAAATTTCAAAGATAGTGACAGAAAAGAAATTAAAATAGAGGGAATTCTCATGGCATCATGAATGTTAGGAAATAATGTGGGGGAGGTGTTCACAGAGGAGGCAAAAAATTGCCAAGAGAGTAAGCAGATCAAGTACTTTTATACCTTCCTCAGACATTCTCTTTGCCTGAAATGCTCTTTTCTTATTTTTAAGTGACCTCCTCATTCATCAAGGCTCAGTTCAAATATTTTTCCCACCAGAAACTCTCTTATATCTGCCCCCAAACCTCAGATTTACTGGTTTCTTATTTGTGTTTCCATAGATGCTTAATACATCATATTACAGATATTTATTTTTGTAGTTTTATCCTATGATAGACTCTGAATTCCTTGAGGATATAAAACACGTATCCTTTCAATTCTTGCAATATGCACATTATCTAGTATGTAGTAGATAATAAATCCTGTTGAAGAGAACCAATTTGGGAATAGGGAGTTGGTAGCTGAAAATGATCTAAAATGCCCCCTTCTTTCATTTTACCTCATTCCTCCATTTGTCTGCATATGTCTGTCCCTGCTTAGATGATGCCTGATCAGGCACTGCAACTATTAAGCCATCTTTCAAGTGTCAGACTCTCATTTCTAACAGTGCAACACAATTGCGTGTTATTTTAAATGTTTCAAACCTCTTTTGCATGTATTACCTTATTTAGTTCTTACAAAAATTCTACAAGTTTCCAGATGAGAAAACTCAGACTTGTCAAGCATCAGTGACTTGGACTAGAACTCAGGTCTGTTCAACCCTGAGTGTAATTTCATTTGATCTAGAGCTTAGTTATTTTTAAGTTATTTTTGAAATAGTTTCAAACTTACAGAAAAGTTGCAAACTAGTGTGAAGAACACCTGTGTACTTCACCCGATTCACCCATTGTTGTCATTTTGCTACGTTTATTCCTCTCTCATCTATTTATCTACCTACCTACCTACCTACCTACCTACCTATCTTATCTATCTATAATTTTATGAATCATATGAAAGTAAGTTGCAGGGACTTCCCTGGTGGTGCAGTGGTTAAGAATCCGCCTGCCAATGCAGGGGACACAGGTTCGAGCCCTGGTCTGGGAAGATCCCACATGCTACGGAGCAACAAAGCCCGTGCACCACAACTACTGAAGCCCGCGTGCCTAGAGCCCGTGCTCCGCAACAAGAGAAGCCCCCGAAATGAGAAGTCCGCGCACTGCAATGAAGATTAACCTCCGCTCGCCGCAACTAGAGAAAAACCTGCACACAGCAACGAAGACCCAACGCAGCCAAAAATAAATAATCAAATAAATAAATAATCAAATAAATAAATTAATTAATTAATTTTTAAAAAAGTAAGTTGCAGACATCAGTGCTCCTTTACCCCTAAATACATCAGTGTATATTTCTTAAGACAAGAATATTTATTTACATATCATAGTAAAGTTATCAAAGTCAGAAAATTTAGCACTGATATACTACTTTAATGAACAGACTTATTAAAAGTTTACAAATTTTCCTAATCACGTCTTTTATGACTTTCTGATTCAGGATTGAACAGAATCACTCATTGCATTTGATTTTTATATCTTTTGTGTCTCCTTTAATCTGGAAGTGCCCCCTCATCCTTTCTATTTCATTATGATTTTTTGAAGAGTTCAGGGCATTTATTCTGTAGAATGTACCTTAATTTGGGTCTGTCTGATGTTTCCCCATGATTAGATCTAGATTACACATTTTGGCAGATTTACTGCATAAGAGTAATGCTGTTTTGTTCTCAGTGTATCACACCGGGAAGCGCATGATGTCATCTTGTCCCATCGTTGGTGATGTCTGCCATGTTTCTTTTCTTGATAAAGTTTTCTTTATAAAGTTACTATTTTTCCACTTCTATTTATGCACAGGGCTTTAAATTCTTTAAATTTCAAGTAGGGCTAATTGTTGTATAGGCAACTGGTGTGCCCCAGTTCATAGCCTGGTGGGCCCCCTCTCACTCCAGCCATCACTAGGCAACCATCCTCAGCTAGGTGACAACTGACATCATGCTCTCACCTCTCCAGTCGAGCCTCATTGTTACTCTACACAGCGGCTGGGATGCCTGAGTCAAGTAATAGACCTGCCTCACACACTGTGAGAGAGAGAATTAATGCCTGTGGGGCAACTCTTGATCAGTAAAGGACAGCCTCCGGTGGTTTAATGCTACCCTCTTCTATCCCTTGGGTGTACAATTCTGAGGATCTTTAGAAGGTCCAAATGGATCACGTCCTGGTTGCTTGTGGTCACATCAAACTTGAGAACATTCCATGTACTGATTTTCTTTCTTCTTCCATTTTATTCTCCTCAGTCCTTCCATCCCTGGTCCCTAGATAACTGTCCCTTATTCCAAATTTACAGAAGAAATATTGAAATAAAATTCACCTCAAAGAAGTTTCATGGAAATATGTGATTACATTATATAAACTCATAAAATAAGTTCAGAAACTTCAGAGCACACATACCTGTTTTTTTTTTTTTTTAAGTGTTTTAATTAGAGTTTTGCTTCTTTCTTAGGTGCTGACCTGTCCAGACCTTCCTTTTTAACCCAAACAAAAGCACACCCTCTTCTACACTAATGCCACCTATTAGGCTCTGATTGTGCCATTGGCACATCTCTCCAGCCCCAGTTTCTCCTCTGCCCACATTCCCTACCATTGCAGTGCCTTCCAAACTGTAATCCCTGAGGGAATTGCAAGAGACTGAGAAGGGTTTAGAGAATGTAATTGCTCTGCTCAACTGCACACACCTCTTCCTCCTCTTTCTCACGCTCCTATCCTTCAACTTTGCCTTTCCTTTCCACTAATTACTTTCACTTTGTCGTTGCTCCTTTGTTCCTGATAGGCAACTCATTCTCCTTGTGGAAAGAAAATAAAACAGAGGAAAGGTGAGACTATTACTTATTCCTGTGTAGTAGCAGAACAGAATGGAACAGAAGGCTCTGTGTGAGTGTGTTTCCTAGAAGAAAGCAGCACCATGATTAAGCACCCAGTAAATAATTTGAGATGCTGATTAAATCAAGGAAAATGTCTGGATAGGTTTGTGGAATGACAAGTTTTGAGAATTGGAGAATTCTCTATCTTAGACATTAGGAAGCCCGACAATTGTTTCCAGTTCAATTCTATGACATTGTTCAAATTTTAAACCCTCCATAATCAATTTCCTCTTCTTTAATTAAAAGATACAGTAGCTATCTTTAGTTATCGTGGAATTGAATAGAAATCTCAGATAATAAGATACATAATATAATTTTAACATGTTTTTAGGTGATGCAAGAATAATCCTCAATATCGTTTAATCAATTTCTTCTTCTTTGCCCCTACAATCATGCAGGTATGTGGCCTACTTTCTTTTTGCACTGGTTGTGTTATATTCTGTCACATCTTTCTTAAGATATTAAGACTAGACTATAGGCCCAGAGCAAACTTTGCCCTTGGATTGCTGACAGGCATTGTAATTTAATTCAGTTGGTATTTTGTCAGCATTGTAATTTAATTCAGTTGGTATTTTGGGCCTAAACTCTCAGAGCTGGAAGAGATCACAGAGAATCTTTCATCCAGCCTTCTACCTGGTGTAGGAAGCATACCTTCATCCACAGCTTACCTAACAGGTGGCTTTTTAGTATAATAATTCCAACCACTGGATGGAATTTTAAGGAGTACACAAGTATTTTGTTGCAAAGTTATTAGTGTAACTACATTTTCTTGCTTTTCTCACACTGCATTTGAAAGTATGTGTTGTCGGTCATAAACCAAGATGAAACAATAACCCTATGTAATGAAATTTTGTGGTTTGAGTCATCTTGCCAGTTATAGAGGTGAACATGGAGCAATTCAGCCACTTTCTTCTTGCAGAGATAAAGCACGTTTTTGAGGGCTGTGCCAAGGACGGGAGAATAAGTGGTCTATGGTACACAGTATCCAAGTAAGCTAACCTGCTAAGGCTTTGTCAGAGTAAGACTGAACAGGAAGCCACTCTCTTTATTGGAATTACTGGCCTTACAATTATAATACACGGCTGGTACAGAATAAAAGGTAGGTGGCAATTTATGCAACAGATCATTGTTTCATAGTCAGCAGTAAAGAAGGGTGGCACTAAGCAATAGAATTTTTTTAAACCTTTGAGGTAAAGTAGTAAAGATAGTATTAATAGACTAAGACTAAAAGAGCAATGTCCTAATTATGGTCCCTTTTTCTTTTCTTTTCTTTTTTTTTTTTATGCGGCTCATGGGTTCTTAGTTCCCCAACCAGGGATTGAACCCTGGCGATCTGCAGTGAAAGCACAGAGTCCTAACCACTGGATTGCCAGGGAATTCCTATGGTCCCTTTTTCTTATCCTCTCTTAAAGATGATTTCTACTGCTGCTGAAGGACTAGAAAGAAAAAAAGTTAGGGTTAGGCTAGTAATACAGGGAACAGTAATTGTTCGGTTAAGATCAAAGAATTTTCCAAAATCTTGTTTGCTCAGAGTACCAGAAGTCAGATATTTTTCTACTGGAAGCAATAGGGACTAGGTAGCTCAAAAAAATGAGAAGAAAAGTACTTCTCAATACCACTTAATGTACTAGGCTAAACTGTACTGCATAATTTCATAGCATTTCAGTTTTTCAGAGGATCTTAATATTCAACCAATAGGCTGATATTTTCTCTGCAAGAGCCCAACCAAGTGGTCATCCAGCCTGTGAGTGAAAGTCACAGAAAATCAGATTAGGAATCCTAAGAAAGAATGATAGGACAGAAGATGGATGAACACGAATGCTCCATCTGTAGAGAGATTCAGATTCAGGCTTCATGTCTAAGCAAGACATCTGCTTCTCTCCACCATTTGTTTGTGATAACTTTCTTGTCCTTACTTGAACTATGCTTGCTCTTTGACCTCATGACCCCAAGTGCTTTGAGTCCTCCATTTTCTCCTAATCAATCAGCCCCTTCCGTCTTCCCATTTTCCCCCGTCCAGCCCCAGACACTGGTGTCCACCACTTAAATCATGCTTTCAATATTACTTTCAACTCTAATACAGCCATCCTCTTTCTTTGGCCTTTGAACTGAGCAGTTGAGAGTTCCTGGAGAAAAATTACACAGCTGTGACCACTGATGTCACTATATATTGCTGCTTTCTGACTACAGTTGTGTCCTCATTTATAGTCAATATGTCTGATCAACTGACAGTGTTGTTCTAAATCTTCCCTTTCCTCTCAAATCCCCTTTTTGCCATCAAGTTTTCTCAGATTCAGCAGATGACAGTTCTGCCATTTCCCTGAGAAAAACCAAGGACATGAAGTGAGGACTGGATCTACCTCTCCCTCTTCCTTATAAGCTTATTGACATCTGTACCTCCCCTTCCTGGTGGAAGAGGTGCCCAAGTAAAGTGCATTTTCAGCCTGTGGCTTGGACTCCGTCCCTTCCTACCTACACAATGAGTTCATTATATCAATCATCTCCCCTCTCCTCCTTTACCTTAGAAAACAAAGAGAACAATGTTTTATCTCATCAAAAACAAAACAAAAAACAAGTCTACTGTATCAGTTTGGGCTTTTTAACTATAAGCAAAAGAAACCAAATCAGAATAATTTACAGAAAAAGTAGAATTCATTGGAAAAATACTGATGTAACTCATAGCCTAGAAGAAGATGCTAAACAACCAAGCCTCCTGAGGGCGGAAAGTTCAGGATCATAGAAAATGGAACTGTGGGCCTTTGTGGTCACACATATTTGCAAACTCAGGTCCAACCACTGTGCATCACCACTCAAGATTCAGCTCCTAAGAAGGAATCATTTGACTGGCCTGGCACACCAGAGGAGACATTCTTGATACTTTCACTTCTGACTTCCACACGGCACAGTTAACTGGACATTGTTTGCCCTTATCTTGCTTGATTTCTCTGTAGCACTTGACATGGATGAACATTTTCTCCTTCCTAAGTTATTCTCTTTCTTTGATTTCTGTGACACTGCTCTCGTCACTAAAAAAAAAAAAAAAAGTTGACACTCTTTTTAGTCTCCATTGTAGATTCCTTTTCTTCTGCTTAAACATTAAATATTGAAGGGCTTCCCTGGTGGCACAGTGGTTGAGAATCTGCCTGCTAATGCAGGCGACACAGGTTCGAGCCCTGGTCTGGGAGGATCCCACATGCCGCGGAGCGACTAGGCCCGTGAGCCACAACTACTGAGCCTGCGCGTCTGGAGCCTGTGCTCTGCAACAAGAGAGGCCACGATAGTGAGAGGCCCGTGCACTGCGATGAAGAGTGGCCCCCGCTTGCCGCAACTAGAGAAAGCCCTTGCACAGAAACGAAGACCCAACACAGCCAAAAATAAATAAATAAAAATAAATTAAAAACAACAAAAAAACAAAAAACATTAAATATTGGCTTTCCCATGGCCCTGTGGTCTTTTCTTCTCAGATGTATGGCTTCAACTTCCATTGCTGTCATGTCACAAACCATACCACATATCAAAATGTCTCTTGAGTCTTAGAGTGAATTCCACACTTGAATATCCAATAAAATTCAGCGTATCTAAAAGAGAACCTTCTTTTCCCCAGATCTGCTCTATTTTGGTGAATGGCACATCTCTAATCAGTCTCCCAATCCACTTCCCGGGAGTCTTCCCAGGTCACTCTGACACCTAACACTCATCAGTCATCAAGCACTCATGAAACCCTGTGTCATTTACTTCCTAAATATTTCTTGTCCTCCTCTTTCCCTGACTTATAACCATGCTTTTGATTAGGATCTTCATACTTTCTCACTTAGATTGCCACATCAGCTTCCTCAAGACCAGTTTCCTTCCACATCACACTCCATTTTTCACAGAGTGATCTTTCTAAAATGCTAATCTAATCTGCAAGTTTGGATTTAGTCCTTTTATCTTTCAGGAAAAACTTCAAAGCTTATCCCACACATTCTGTCTTTGGCCACTTTCTAAGCCTTGCTTGATGACCAGTTTCTTACCTCTTTATTATAAAACAATCAAGCTTCCTTTTGGAGGGACTAGAGTTGTTTTTTAACCTTGTCTGCATGTGAGAAGTTCTTGCGGGCATTGTTAAATATGCAGATTCTTGGCCTGGCCCTAAACTTATTGAATTGGAATCTCCAGGGGTAGACTTTGGTATCACTACTGATTCTTAAGATGGGGTCAGTTTATGAAATACTATCTGAATGTTTCTAGGCAGTCCTTTTGCTTATGTTGTTTCTTTGTTCTGCAATACCATTCCCTCTTGTCCTTCAGAATTTTAGTTAGTGTCACATAACAGGTGACCCTCATTTTGACTTAGATGCTCCTTTTCTGTGCTCCTGTACCACCTAAACCTATCTCTGTCATAGTACCCAGCACACAGATAAACAATATTTGATTGACTTTTTTTTTTTTTAATTTTTATTTATTTATTTATTTATATTTATTTTTGGCTGCGTTGGGTCTTCGTTTCTGTGCGAGGGCTTTCTCTAGTTGTGGCGAGCGGGGGCCACTCTTCATCGTGGTGCGTGGGCCTCTCACTGTTGCGGCCTCTCTTGTTGCAGAGCACAAGCTCCAGACGCGCAGGCTCAGTAGTTGTGGCTCACGGACCTAGTTGCTCCGCGGCATGTGGGATTTTCCCAGACCAGGGCTCGAACCCGTGTCCCCTGCATTGGCAGGCAGATTCTCAACCACTGCGCCACCAGGGAAGCCCCTGATTGACTTTTTTTAATGCAACTGGTCTAAGAACTCATTGTTTGTTTTTCCTAGCACATAAGAAGCAAATAGTAGGCATTTGACAAAAATTGCTTTGATATGTAAAAATGCATAAGAAGCTCAATCTGCGTTTTGTTGTTATCAATTTTTTCTGTTGCTTTATCTCTTTTTTTATTGATGCACTTTTACAAATAATTAATTAATTAATTTTTGGCTGTGTTAGGTCTTCGTTGCTGCGTGCAGGCTTTCTCTAGTTGCAGCGAGCGGGGGCTACTCTTTGTTGGGGTGTGCGGTCTTCTCATTGTTGTGGCTTCTCTTGTTGAGGAACACAGGTTCTAGGCATGCGGACTTCAGTAGTTGCGGCATGCGGCTCAGTAGTTGTGACTCGTGGGCCCTAGAGTGCGGGCTCAGTAGTTGTGGCGCATGGGCTTAGTTGCTCTGCAGCATGTGGGATCTTCCCGGCCCAGGGCTCGAACCATGTCCGCTGCATTGGCAGGTGGATTCTTAACCACTGTGCCACCAGGGAAGTCCCTGTTGCTTTATCTCTAAAGGTAGGCATAAGATGAACACTGTACAGCTTCTTTAAAATACGCTTATTACTCTGATTCCATTAGAATAACATTGTAGAAAAATATTTTTTGATATGTGAAAATATAATATATTGCTATAGGAAAATTGGCTAAGAGAATATATGTATAATAGAAACTTTTTTGTTAAAAAAACAAATTAAGTAAAAAATGTATACATATACATAAAGCATACTGGGAAGATATTCAATGTACTTTTATTACTGTTATCTTTGGGTCATGAAATAATGAGTGATTTTTATCTGCTTCCATCAGAAGTATATGAATTTTGTAATTAAAAATATGATAGGGACTTCCCTGGTGGTCCAGTGGTTAAGACTTTGCCTTCTAACGCAGGGGATGCGGGTTCGATCCCTGGTCAGGGAGCTAAGATCTCACATGCCTCGCGGCCCAAAAACCAAACATAAAACAGAAACAATATTGTAACAAATTTAATAAAGTCTTTAAAAAAATATGATAAAAAGAGCAAATAAGCACTGTCTTCCCCAATCTACTTGGAAGATAGCGTGCATTTGTGCACACACACACATACACACAAATGCACCCCAGAAGAAAAAAAGAAATGTTTGGGTCCTTTGAGACTTGACTATTCTATAGAAAGCCAAAAACTATTCAGAGAAAACAGAGTACTGAACTGATAAGGGGGGCTCAGGAATACATTGAATATGTAACTCTCATCAAAAATAATTATCTATTAACTAGAAAAAAGGGACAGATAATGTTTAAAACTTATTCAAAATACACAATTCTTTGAGATTTGTGAGTAGACAGGACTCAGTCAGGAGAAAGAGAAACTTTCTCCTGGGAGAATTGTTTCCTCAAGTGAGGATTTGGGATTCTTGAGGATTATAAACCAGTTAAATACATGATGTTCTTCCTTAGGGCAATTTAGTCAACAGTGCAATTAACATCATCGGCTGCCAAAAGGAAGCAGTTTTCTGGAAGTAAATTAAAATAGGAAAAAGGAAGGGTCTAAAAAAATATTCAAGTTGAATAAAGTTTGTTATCTACCTTCAAGCCCGTGATCTTGAAAGACTTTTCTGTATTTCTTGAAATAGTGCTTTATGTTCATTAATTTTCCTTAAATATTTCTGCAAATGGTAGTAATTAAAATTTACTCTTTGAGGGAAAAAATGTTTAATAAAATGTGAATAGTTGAATGGCCTGTGAGCCACTCCTGTTCTTTCTTAGCTCTGGAGAGAAAAGCTCAAGGACATGGTCATATCTCAAAGCACCACCCTTCACTGGTGGAAGCAACAAGAATGGCAGATATTGACCTAGAGGAAATATGTCAACCTTTCTTTAGCTGGCCTTATCAACCCTAACTGCAAATGTCATAAGAAGAAACAAATGATTGTTAATGTGTAAATTTGACTGATAATCCCATATATAAAAATTATAAATTAATTTATATTAATATATTACATTATATTAAATTAATTAATATAAATTAACTTGACTGGAAATATGAACCACTTTTTTGGCTGGAATAATGAACCTTAAAAGCTATGTGTTACCTTAATTAGAAATTCTAGGGACACTTGAAATATATTCAAACATAAAGTTAATATCTAAAAGCATGTACAAATTTAGTGTAAATAAATTTTCTTGTTACATAATTTTTTTATTTCATTGTGTATTTCGATGCTATTATTTTAAGTAAGGGTTCCTGGCAAAGTTAAAATATATACTCCATGAATATTTGATGTTTAGACAATTTTTCAAGAGTAGGTCTATTACATACAATGGGGCAAAAAAATAATATTTAAATACCATGTTAATTAGCTTCAAATTAAAGTAAAATATATATTGTTTAGTTGTATAAACTACTTCATGCACAAAGGATTAATAGGAGAAAATATTGAAATCTGTAATGCTCTAACAAATTATGACTAGGGAATCTTAAATCAAGTCATCACTTGACCAGAAAGGTTTAACATCTGGCCTTTGATTTTTAAAAATATGTTGCTTACTCTGCAAGTGTCAAGTCCTAAATGATCTAATAGTAATCAGCTTCTTTCTCCTTCTATGCTTCCACAAAGCTGAGTTATTTTGACAAGATTCAATAACAGGAATGCTTTTTTTTTTTAAGTTGATTTTTCTCTCTTTTTAAAAAATTAATTAAGTTATTTACTTTGGCTGTGTTAGGTCTTCGTTGCTGCACGCAGGCTTTCTCTAGTTGCGGCGAGCGGGGGGCTACTCTTCACTGCAGTGTGCGGGCTTCTCATCGTGGTGGCTTCTCTTGTTGCAGATCATGGGTTCTAGGTGTGCGGGCTTCAGTAGTTGTGGCACGTGGGCTCAGTAGTTGTGGTGCACGGACTCTAGAGCTCAGGCTCAGTAGTTGTGGTGCATGGGCTCAGTAGTTATGGCTCATGGGCTCCAGAGCGTAGGCTCATTAGTTGTGGTGCACAGACTTAGTTGCTCTGCAGCATGTGGGATCTTCCCGGACCAGGGTTCGAACCTATGTCCCCTACATATTGACAGGCAGATTCTTAACCACTGTGCCACCAGGGAAGTCCCAGGAATGCTTTTTTTTTTTTAATAAAGTTATTTATTTACTTTTGGCTGCGTTCGGTCTTTGTTGCTGTGCACGGACTTTCTCTAGTTGTGGCGAGTGGGGGCTACTCTTCGTTGCGGTGCATGGGCTTCTCATTGCGGTGGCTTCTCTTTGTTGTGGAGCACAGGCTCTAGGCGCATGGGCTTCGGTAGTTGTGGCTCGCAGGCTCTAGAGCGCAGGCTCAGTAGTTGTGGTGCATGGGCTTAGTTGCTTTGCGGCATGTGGGATCTTTCCAGACCAGGGCTCGAACCCGTGTCCCCTGTGTTGGCAGGGAGATTCTTAACCACTGCGCCACCAGGGAAGCCCAGGAATGCTTTTTGAATAAAAGACCTGAGAAATTTTTCTTGGCCTTATTGAGAATTAGCATATAAATGGCAAGCAATGATTTATGTTCAATTAATTAATTAGAACCTGAGGTCCTATAAAACATCCTTTGTTTTTTCACTTTGGTGGGAATTATAAGTTTAATATGTCTTAAGATTAACTTCAAAGAACTAGCATAAATATACTTTTGATGTTAAAAAGATAATCAGAATCTATTTTAGGGAGTGTGATATGTGATATGGGTAAAATAAAAAGGCAAGGAATTGATAACTAAACTAGTTGAAGTTAAACTAAGCACTAAAATTTGAATTGAAAATAGATATCCAGGTGTTAATTTTATATATAAAAAGACTAAATGAAAAAATAATTAACCATTTTCTGAAAATTCCTTTAACTTAAATTAGACAAAAACTGAAGTTTTATGGTCTTGAGTTTTGTCTCTACAAATGTAAGCTCCTTGAGAACAATGCCCTGTCCGGTCAACCATTGCTTTCACACTCAGCCCAGTGTTTACATAGATGGGTACCTGAAATTACTCTCTATCGCTGTCCTTTAGACCCTATTTCAAGCTGACATAAGCTACATTGCTCCTTCACAATTCAGTTCCTTTGGTGGTTAGGTAGTTAACAACTTCCACTTGTTAGATGGAGGTGAAGACCATGGGTCTGTTTTTCCTCAACCTAGGTATGAGGTGATACATTACAGTGTGAGAAATCAAGCAAGCTTCAGACTGAATTTTGAAAGTCAGCAAGCATTTATTAACATGTAAACACCAACACTGTCATCCCACCTCTCAGTATTCTCAGTGAAGTCCAGCTGCCTTTTTGGGTCTCTGACAAGCAACATGTGTGGAAGGTTTACTCAAGGCAGATGGAATAATATTATAGCAACAGAATTCAGGACCAGTGTGCCTGCAAAATATTTCTAGCCAGTCAGTGTACATTGAACACCAGTCATCTCACTAATAGAAGATAATTGCTAACATCCGTTATGTCAGTTAATAAATACTTTGGTGGCTAGAGATAAAGATAGTTGAAGCTAGAAGCAGGTACTTTTGAAGGGCTTTTGAGTAGTCATCCAAATGCTAACTAACTATCCCTGGTATATGTATTCTGCTTTTAGTTTGTAGATTAAAGCTAATGTGTACATATATATCACACTGCCTATGGTGATGTGCTTTAAGTTAAATATTAAATAGAACATTCCATCCTAACATTCAATATGGTTTTTTAAAAATAAAAACATCTTACATAGCCAAAAATGACATTATCACACCTAACAAAATTAATGATTTATTAATGTCACTTAATACTCAGTTCATACATATTGTCTGCTTATAAGTGGTCTATTTGAATCAAGATTCAATCCAAAAACATCTTATTAAATCCCCTGAGTCTCTTTTGTTCTTCCATATTTTGCAATGACATTCTGACTTGCTGAAGTTCTCCCAGTTGTCTTTTAGAATGTCTTATATTGTTTGATCCCTTTCATATGCTGGTGTTTTAGCTGTTCCTTCACCTCCAGTAATCTCTGTAATCTAGGAGTCAAAACTAAAGGCTTTATAAAGTTTAAGTTACATGTTTTTGCCAAAGTTAAAATCATAGGTCATGTTGCATCACACTGGGAGTCACAAATGTCTGGTAGTCCCACCAGTGGTGATAAAATTTGGCCATAGGATTGAAGGGTTTGAAAGTCTGATTCTTCCATTACAAAGGTATGTTTCTCAGTTTGTGATCAAATTTTTATTTTTGACTGGAACTGGTGAATGTCCAGGTTACCAACAGCCATTTGCCTAATCCTTTTAGCACCAATTGGTAAGTCTTGGCTGATTCAATAATCTCATTAGGCCTTGGAAAGCACATATAGTTGTAATTCTATCATTTATTTCACAGTTCTTAGCTGACTTTCTTCTGGCAAGTAGACTCTCTCTCTTTCAGCTAAGGCTATTTTTATTATTCTAGATGACAGATCCTTCTGGAAAGGTGGAAGAAATGTTAACTCATTTCTTTGCCTCTAAAATTTGGAGGTAATTTACTGAGCAGATATCTGTCTCCAGGACTCTAATTGACCCTGCACAACATGGCTGCTTTCTAATGCATAGTCAATTAATTTTTAAAAATAAATCCCATTGTGCTTGTGCTAAAATGGCTTTCTGGGAACAATTATTGTGGTGTATTGCATTTCCTATTTGTTTCTTGTGGTTATGTAAAGTTCCCTTAGTGTCCCTTAGTAATCACTGCTGTTACTCTATTCATTATGTTTGCTTGTAGGGATTACTTGATTCATTTCCTGCCAGGGTATTCCCATGATGTTCCATTATTTCTGTTGTGTTTCGATTATTTCATTTATAACATTTATTTGGTGCTGAATGGGTTCCCACATATATCCAACGCTGATATCCTCTTACTTCCCGTTCTGCCATCACTAACACTCTCCTTGGGTATCTAAACAGATCATGGAACTCTCACCTACAGGTGGCTACAGAAACAAGTTATGTGGCCAATATTTGTTAAATGATAAAAACCAAAGATCTAGCACATCAGACAGGAAATCATCTCTTGAAAATTTTAATTATTTGTAAGACTGAATTAGATTTGACAATACCTGGATTTGTCATTATAGGATCCCACTAATTTCTCTTCTGGTATTGGGCTGAAAACTGAAATAATTTGATACACTACTTAGGCCAGTGTAACACATGACATAGAGCGTGGTTTGAGAGATAGGGGCCCTGTGAAAGAAAACTGCATCCCTCTCCATCTTGAAGAAGTTTTAAATAAATTATAGACAATGTAACAAAACCTCTAAGAGAGCAGGGACCACTGTTGAATTCCCAGAGTGAAGCCTCACATGTAATATAAATTGAACAAATTTTTGTTGAATGAATTAATTTCAACTCACTTATTTCTGTGGGAATTAAAGATCCTCTAAAGCATCACAGATGAGAGTTGGAAAAATCATTTTGTTGAGATATTCTCTCTTGACTGAGATTCTATATTATCTTCTATAGGAAAGTGCACCAAAGTTCTTTTGCCTTTCCTGAAAATGTTTATTACCCTCCAATATCCATTTCTTACTGATATTATTGCTAAACTTCAAGGTCATTTCAGAAATATTCGGCAGTACAATGAAGGCACTACGTGAAGAAAACGTCCCTATTTCTATCATGCCTCAGGTCCTGTTTCCCATGTTGACACACCTAAAAACTCAAATAAAATTTTTCCTAATTGCCTAGACATATTTAATCATGTATACTCACTAAATCTAAATGAAAGAATAATGAACCATTTTCTGAAAATTCCTTTAACTTAAATTAGACAAGAACTGAAGTTTTATGGTCTTAAGTTTTGTCTCTACATAATGTAAGCTAGAGGGATCTGATGTATCAAGAACAATGTCAATAGAAATATACCTGCCAAAGGGACAGAGCATTACTGATTAGTCAACGTGGTTCCTCTTCTCCCTTCCCCCACAAAAATCTACAGAAGGGTCATCAGGAGCAGGGAATTAGATAATTTTAATGACTGTACCACCACAGCTGGTATCTGAAATATCCATTTCCATTATGGTGGTTTAACTGCCAAATTAACACAAAGTGTATGCTGGTCAGACTCCTCTGTCCTCTAGAAACCCAGCACCAGTCAAATTAAGCTCTTCAAATTCCCCTTTCGCACATAACAAGCAGACTACTCCATTCTTGTTTATATATTCTTTAAAAAGAAAAAAGTTAATGTCCATAAAATTGATTGGGTTTAAGCCTCCCAGTTATGACCATAACCTAATCACTTAATCCTATTACTACTCTGAGCTTCTACCTAGGTCACTTTATTTGAGATTTAGTTCTCTACCAAAAGATGTCTGATCTTATCCTTTACTTTCCCCCTCCTGCTATATATATATTGTTGGGGGAGGGAGGGAGGCATGCTGCTTTCCTCATCATTTCATTTTGAAAATTTTCAAAATTACCACACAGTTAAAAGAGTAGTACAATGAATCTTTGTGTATCTCTTACTTAGATTTATCAATTGTTAATAGTTTGCCAAATTAGCTTTTATCTTTTTTCTCTCTCAAATTTTTCTCTTTCTCTCTGATTTAATACTATGGATTATGACATTTTTCAATGCATAATAATTCATTAGCAGTATTATTATTTTGATGTCAAATTGTCCCATATTTACCAGAGGGAGTCCCTACAGACTATCTCCTTTATGCTTTTGACATGATCGTATTTATGCACTATATTTTAATTCCTCTTGACTTCATGTCTTAGAAGATTTAACCTTCAGGTTTGGTGCTGTTTTGCTATGTCCCTTATGCATCTCCTACCAATATGAATGATTTAGTAATTTGAAATAATTACTTGGTCTGTTCAGTGTCTTTAGGGCAAGATTTATATGTATGCATAAGTTGATGTTTTTATGTTCCATGGTAAATCATGTTTTTCTTAAGAAAAGTTCTTCCTATTAAATTCAAAGACTAATGCTGAAGATGACAATGGGAATAATGGACCTTAAATTGACATTTACTTCTTGGTGTAACTTTATCTGCAACATTTTATTCAACACCTCTTTTTAGTGTTGAGTGTCGTGATATTTTTTCTTATGGATTTTTAAATTAGATGATATGACATTTAGTGTACTTTCAGAATTCTGAATCTAGCTAGAGGTTTAAAAAATCAAAATACCACAGGGATTTTCAGATGAACAATCCAGTATTGTTCAGAAATGTTAAATTATAGGACTTCCTTAAAGAATTTTCCTGGTGGCCTTTCCGCCAGAACCACTATCTTCCAGTAATTTGCCAAAATGACCAACACAAAGGGAAAGAGAAGGGGCACCTGCTATATGTTCTCTAGGCCTTTTAGAAAACATGGAGTTGTTCCTTTGGCCACATACTTGTGCATCTACAAGCAATGTGATATTGTAGATATCAAGGGAATGGACACTGTTCAAAAGGGAATGCCCCACAAATGTTACTATGAAAAACTGGAAGACTCCACAGTGTTACCCAGCGTGCTGTTGGCATCATTGTAAACAAACAAGTTAAGGGCAAGATTCTTGCCAAGAGAGTTAATGTGCATATCCAGCATATTAAGTACTCTAAGAGCTGAGATAGCTCCTGAAAAGTGTGAAGGAAAATGATCAGAAGAAGAAGGCAGCCAAAGAGAAAAATACTTGGGTTCAACTGAAGCACCAGCCTGCTCCACCCGGAGAAGCACACTTTGTGAGAACCAATGGAAAGGAGCCTGACCTGTTAGAACCCATTCCCTATGAATTCATGGCATGATGGGTGTAGAGAAAATAAAAGACCTAGACTGTAAAAAATAATAATAATTTTCCTGGTGAAAGAATACTTTAAAATGCATACAATGTCCAGTGCTGACCATTTTTTATAGAACAGCTTGATATGCATCACCACTCAAAAAACTATCACTTCTTTAGTTTTTTCTAAATATTTTTTATATGTGTCATTAATGTTTTCACTTTAAAATGGAGAAAAATATTTTCCAGAACTGGGTTATTCTCATGACATAAAGAGGTTTTAAAGTCTTTCATCTCACAGAATATTGTTTATTTCATAAAGCAAGATTTAGCTAAAATATACACTGTTACTCTGAAGATTTAAGTATAATTTCCCAAGCTATCCAGTCAGTCACTGGCTCCAAAATGGCCCTGGGGAGATAAAGAAGCTTTATTTCTAGTCCCAGCTCTTGCCTTAGCTAACCAATTCTGTTGTTACCTTAGGCAAATTATTTGACCTCTTTGGGTTTACTTTCTCCACATGAAAAAAAAAGAGAGTTTGACTAGCTGATTTCTAGAATCATTTCCAATTCTAAATTTCTGTGAATCTTTGGTAACAGATCTAAAATTTCAATATCTGAAGAAAGTACTAAGAGAAGTACTTCCTTTTATCTGCAAATTCACCTGCAATAATCTTTTGCTAGAGATGGAGATAAGAGGTGGACTATAGGATGGATATAATGCACTCTGCTAGCTCTTTCCTTACACATATTCTACAAACACGAAGTATTGCATATGCATAGCCTTTCTATGCTGAATGGTACATGCTTTGGTGCAAATGTAGGTGAGAGGACAGTTGGGAGATCAGACAACAGCTCTTTCTTCCCTTCCAAATTTTTAAAATGCATTAATGCTAGTTCACAGTACTCTCCCACATGGGAGCAATATTAGGACAAATGTGTTCATCTGAAGGACATTGCAGGTTCTGTATCTCTGAGTAACATCTCTCCAACCCTATCTCTCTGCCCCTCAAGTTTTACCACATCCAATTATTTTCTAAAACGTGGTAAAGGATTCAATACATTAATGACAATAAGCTATCTCCTTGGAACAGTGGCTTATCTGCCTTCAAATAAATGACTGGAGAAAATTTATTCAATTCAAAGAAGCAATATTTCTTGCACACTTTCTGGAAAATATTTCTCAAAATGTTCTAATTTAGACATCCACTTACTGCTGGCTTAATGATCAAAAGGATTTAGAGAGCCCAAAGCATTTTGAAGTTGAAGTGATTTAAATGCCTGTACTGCCACATCCCTTGTTCTTAAATGTGTTCACTCAACTTGCTGAATTTATAGTACCAATTTTCGAGAAGAACAATGTTTCTGCCTCCCCTAAGAAATTCCTCAAATTCCTTACAGTGACAATCAAAAGGAAATCTGAGTTGCACTTGTGAGACACTTCTTACATACTCAGCAGCAGTAAAAGTTTTTATTGTTCAGGTTTCAGAAAGAAAATTAACAAAATTTCCTTATTTCTTCAACCTTTAAAAGCATAGTAAGTGCTACACTAGATAAAAGACAAACAAACAAAACCCCACAACTAACTACAGGTGGAGTGCCTATGGCGTGAGCTTTATGATCAAACAGACCTGGATTCAAATATCAGCTCAGACATTTGCTAGCTCTCTGATTTGGGTTATCACCCTTAAGGAATATGAATCTCAGATTTTTATTTATAAAGTGGGACCCAATGTTTAGTGTTATAAGTTTTAAATGAGATAATACGTATAATATACTTAGGATAGTCCTTGGAACATATGAAATGCTAGCCATTATTAACTGGTTGCTAACCTTTTAATTTTATTTCTAAAAGTTGAGGAGTATTTTAAAAATGTGATTAAAATACCACTATAACTCCTCAAAGAAATTGATTCCTTGCTATCATGAAATGCCCAGTCAGTGTTCACATTCCCCTAGTAGGTTTATCCAAATTAGGATCTAAACAAAAGGCACACATTAAATTTGGTTGACATTTTCCTTTACAGTCTTTAATCTATTGACTTCTCTCCCTCTTTTTTTTCTTTTTTTTTCATGCTTTTCATTAGTTGAAGAAATTGGATCACTAGTTCTGTAGTATTTCTCACATTCTTGCTTGTCTGGTTATATCTACCATAGTGTTATTGAAAATGATAACTTAAAAAAAATAAGAATTTAAAACTTAACACTTACTGAAATTAGATAGTTAATTAGCTAGAATCAACCAGACTGTAAATTCCATGAGGTCATTTTTTTTATTACTCTTTTGCATCCTTATGGGGCCTGATGATACAGTGTTAGGCAAATAATAAATACTTTTTATTTGATCAATTGCTGAGAGTAACAATCCTTCATTTGACTCATATATGTTAACATTTATGTTAGGGATGAAGTAAGAATTGGGAATTTAAGAATTAGGTCCTGCCTTGCTATAATTTTGCTCTTTTTAAAAAAAATTTTTTTTCAAGTTTTTAAAGATAAATTTATTTATTAATTTTATTTATTTTTGTCTGTGTTGGGTCTTTGTTGCTGTGTGCAGGCTTTCTCTAGTTGTGGCGAGTGGGAGCTACTCTTCGTAGTGGTGCGTGGGCTTCTCATTGCGGTGGTTTCTCTTGTTGTGGAGACCGGCTCTAGGCGCACGGGCTTCAGTAGTTGTGGCTCGCAGGCTTAGTTGCTCCGCGGCATGTGGGATCTTCCCAGACCAGGGCTCGAACCTGTGTCCCCTTCATTGACAGGAGGATTCTTAACCACTGCGCCACCAGGGAAGACCCAATTTTGCTCTTTGACACTGAAAAAAATCATTAAATATTTCTGAGCCTCACCTTACCAGTCTATAAAAGAGGAATGCTCTGCCTCATAGATCTGCCCTGGGAATGAGAAAATGCATGAGTGATAATATAAATGCTTGTAAAAAATAAGCGTTATTCTTGTTGAATAAAAAGCATCAACACTGATATTTAATTTTAACATCAGCTGTTGAGTAAAAGGCTGAATGAACTTGCTGATTGAAAAACCACCCTTATATTTAAAAACTGGAAAATGGATTTTCCTACTCAGTTTCCATTTCTCTCTTGGCTATTATCTTGCAGTTTTGCATGCCATATTATAATTGGAGAATGAACTTTCTCCTGGTTCTCTCACCAAGTGAAAATCCAGTTTAAATAATGATTGGTTTAGGTGGCAAATGAGACAAGAGACTTCGGCTTGTAGGCTCAGAGCTCCTGATTACGGCTGCCTCAGAGCTCCTCTGAAAGCAACGAGGACTAGCCTCAGGTCCAAAAAGGGCAATTGAAGAATCATCAAATAATTTTTAACCAATGGCAACTTAAAATGGAATATCCATAGAAATAAATATGAATGCATGTGAATACAAATGTCATTTAAAAATGTGTCATTCCAATGAACAGTAGATAAATTTGCAAGGAGGGTCATTTGAAGTAAACACAATGTCTTAATTTCAGTTTTATCAAAGGCTCAACAAGTACCGAATGTCTGGGCACCTAATGTGTTTAATGGTTTAGAAAACAGCTTTAGAATTCTATTTAGGATTTATTTATGATAATGTTAATTTACAATTAAGATACATACTGTGCTGCGAAAACTACAGTGAATGGCCAGGAAAGGGTATAGTTTCAGAGTTGTAGGAATATTGAACATACCAGACCAACTCTGCTGGTAGATTTAACTGGAGGTTTACATCTCTCTACTCTTTTTAGTTTGGACTGAAGGTCTTTTTAGTAAAGGAAAACTGAGCCATGCTTACATATACGAATAAGCCAGAGCAGTGGTTGTCATCTCAGGGAGACTACTTAAAAATACTAACATCGAGATAGCCTCAACCACCAGAGGGCAGACAGCAGAAGCAAGAAAAACTATAATGCTGCAGCCTGTGGAACAAAAACCACATTCACAGAAAGATAGACAAGATGAAAAGGCAGAGGGCTACATACCAGATGAAGGAACAAGATAAAACCTCATAAAAACAACTAAATGAAGTGGAGATAGGCAAACTTCCAGGAAAAGAATTCAGAATAATGAGAGTGAAGATGATCCAGGACCTCGGAATAAGAATGGAGGCAAAGATCGAGAAGATGCAAGAAATGTTTAACAAAGACCTAGAAGAATTAAAGAACAAACAAACAGAGATGAACAATACAATAACTGAAATGAAAACTACACTAGAAGGAATCAATAGCAGAAGAACGGATAAGTGACCTGGAAGACAGAATGGTGGAATTCACTGCTGCGGAACAGACTAAAGAAAACAGAATGAAAAGAAATGAAGACAGCCTAAGAGACCTCTGGGACAACATTAAACACAACAATATTCGCATTATAGGGGACCCAGAAGGAGAAGAGAGAGAGAAACGACCAGAGAAAATATTTGAAGAGATTATAATCTAAAACTTCCCTAACATGGGAAAGGAAATAGCCACACAAGTCCAGGAAGCGCAGAGAGTCCCATACAGGATAAACCCAAGGGGAAACACGCCGAGACACATGGTAATCAAATTGGCAAAAATTAAAGACAAAGAAAAATTATTGAAAGCAGCAAGGGAAAAACGACAAATAACATACAAGGGAACTCCCATAAGGTTAAGAGCTGATTTCTCAGCAGAAACTCTACAAGTCAGAAGGGAGTGGCATGATATACTTAAAGTGACGAAAGGGAAGAACCTACAACCAAGATTACAATACCCAGCAAGGATCTCATTCAGATTTGATGGAGAAATCAAAAGCTTTACAGACAAGCAAAAGCTAAGAGAACTCAGCACCACCAAACCAGCTCTACAACAAATGCTAAAGGAACTTCTCTAAGTGGGAAACACAAGAGAAGAAAAGGACCTACAAAAACAAACCCAAAACAATTAAGAAAATGGTCATAGGAACATACATATCGATAATTACCTTAAACGTGAATGGATTAAATGCTCCAACCAAAAGACACAGGCTTGCTGAATGGATACAAAGACAAGACCCATCTATATGCTGTCTACAAGAGACCCACTTCAGACCTAGGGACACATACAGACTGAAAGTGAGGGGATGGAAAAAGATATTCCATGCAAATGGAAATCAAAAGAAAGCTGGAGTACCTATACTCATATTGGATAAAATAGACTTTAAAATAAAGAAGGTTACAAGAGACAAGGAAGGACACTACATAATGATCAAGGGATCAATCCAAGAAGAAGATATAACAATTATAAATATATATGCACCCAACATAGGAGCACCTCAATACATAGGGCAACTGCTAACAGCTCTAAAAGAGGAAATCGACAGTAACACAATAATAGTGGGGGACTTTAACACCTCACTTACACCAATGGACAGATCACCCAAAATGAAAATAAATAAGGAAACACAAGCTTTAAATGACACAATAGACCAGACAGATTTAATTGATATTTATAGGACATTCCATCCAAAAACAGCAGATTACACTTTCTTCTCAAGTGCGCATGGAACATTCTCCAGGATAGATCACATCTTGGGTCACAAATCAAGCCTCAGTAAATTTAAGAAAATCGAAATCATATCAAGCATCTTTTCTGACCACAACGCTACGAGATTAGAAATCAATTACAGGGAAAAAAACGTAAAAAACACAAACACATGGAGGCTAAACAATACATTACTAAATAACCAAGAGATCACTGAAGAAATCAAAGAGGAATTCAAAAAATACCTAGAGACAAATGACAATGAAAACACGACAATCCAAAACCTATAGGATGCAGCAAAAGCAGTTCTAAGAGGGAAGTTTATAGCTATACAAGCCTACCTCAAGAAACAAGAAAAATCTCAAATAAACAATCTAACCTTACACCTAAAGGAACTAGAGAAAGAAGAACAAAGAAAACCCAAAGTTAGCAGCAGGATAGAAATCATAAAGATCAGAGCGGAAATAAATGAAATAGAAACAAAGAAAACAATAGTAAAGATCAATAAAACTAAAAGCTGGTTCTTTGAGAAGATAAAATTGATAAGCCATTAGCCAGACTCATCAAGAAAAAGAGGGAGAGGACTCAAATCAATAAAATTAGAATGAAAAAGGAGAAGTTACAACAGACACCGCAGAAATACAAAACATCCTAAGAGACTACTACAAGCAACTCTATGCCAATAAAATGGACAACCTGGAAGAAATGGACAAATTCTTAGAAAGGTATAACCTTCCAAGACTGAACCAGGAAGAAACAGAAAATATGAACAGACCAATCACAAATAATGAAATTGAAACTGTGATTAAAAATCTTCCAACCAACAAAAGTCCAGGACCAGATGGCTTCACACGTGAATTCTATCAAACATTTAGAGAAGAGCTAACATCCATCCTTCTCAAACTCTTCCAAAAAATTGCAGAGGAAGGAACACTCCTAAACTCATTCTATGAGGCCACCATCACCCTGATACCAAAACCAGACAAAGATACTACTACAAAAGAAAATTACAGACCAATATCACTGATGAATATAGATGCAAAAATCCTCAACAAAATACTAGCAACCAGAATCCAACAACACATTAAAAGGATCATACACCATGATCAAGTGGGATTTATCCCAGGGATGCAAGGATTCTTCAATATACACAAATCAATGTGATACACCATCTTAACAAATTGAAGAATAAAAACCATATGATCATCTCAATAGATACAGAAAAAGCTTTTGACAAAATTCAACACACATTTATGGTAAAAGCTCTCCAGAAAGTGGGCATAGAGGGAACTTTCCTCAACATAAAAAAGGCCATATACAACAAACCCACAGCAAACATCATTGTCAATGGTGAAAAACTGGAAGCATTTCCTCTAAGATCA
The DNA here is from genome assembly GCF_009873245.2 of Balaenoptera musculus. NCBI lineage: Eukaryota > Metazoa > Chordata > Mammalia > Artiodactyla > Balaenopteridae > Balaenoptera > Balaenoptera musculus. The sequence continues at coordinate 79,072,420 of NC_045787.1, forward strand.
GGAATGAGACAAGGATGTCCACTCTCACCACTATTATTCAACATAGTTTTGGAAGTCCTAGCCACGGCAATCAGAGAAGAAAAAGAAATAAAAGGAATACAAATTGGAAAAGAAGAAGTAAAACTGTCACTGTTTGCAGATGACATGATACTATACATAGAGAATCCTAAAAATGCCACCGGAAAACTACTAGAGCTAATCAATGAATTTGGTAAAGTTGCAGGATACAAAATTAATGCACAGAAATCTCTTGCATTCCTATACACTAATGATGAAAAATCTGAAAGAGAAATTATGGAAACACTCCCATTTACCAATGCAACAAAAAGAATAAAATATCTAGGAATAAACCTACCTAGGGAGACAAAAGACCTGTATGCAGAAAACTATAAGACACTGATGAAAGAAATTGAAGATGATACCAACAGATGGAGAGATATACCATGTTCTTGGATTGGAAGAATCAATATTGTGAAAATGACTATACTACCCAAAGCAATCTACAAATTCAATGCAGTCCCTATCAAATTACCAATGGCATTTTTTACAGAACTAGAACAAATCATCTTAAAATTTGTATGGAGACACAAAAGACCCCAAATAGCCAAAGCAGTCTTGAGGGAAAAAAACGGAGCTGGAGGAATCAGACTCCCTGACTTCAGACTATACTACAAAGCTACAGTAATCAAGACAATATGGTACTGGCACAAAAACAGAAACATAGATCAGTGGAACAGGATAGAAAGCGCAGAGATAAACCCATGCACCTATGGTCAACTAATCTATGACAAAGGAGGCAAAGATATACAATGGAGAAAAGACAGTCTCTTCAATAAGTGGTGCTGGGAAAACTGGACAGCTACATGTAAAAGAATGAAATTAGAACACTCCCTAGCACCATACACAAAAATAAACTCAAAATGGATTCAAGACCTAAATGTAAGACTGGACACTATAAAACTCTTAGAGGAAAACATAGGAAGAACACTCTTTGACATAAATCACAGCAAGATCTTTTTTGATCCACCTCCTAGAGTAATGGAAATAAAACCAAAAATAAACAAATGGGACCTAATGAAACTTCAAAGCTTTTGCACAGCAGAGAAAACCATAAACAAGATGAAAAGACAACCCTCAGAATGGGAGAAAATATTTGCAAACCAATCATTGGACAAAGGATTAATCTCCAAAATATATAAACAACTTATTCAGCTCAATATTAAAAAAACAAACAACCCAATCCAAAAATGGGCAGAAGACCTAAATAGACATTTCTCCAAAGAAGACATACAGATGGCCAAGAAGCACATGAAAAGATGCTCAACATCACTAATTATTAGAGAAATGCAAATCACAACTACAATGGGGTATCATCTCACACCAGTTAGAATGGGCATCATCAGAAAATCTAGAAACAACAAATGCTGGAGAGGGTGTGGAGAAAAGGGAACCCTCTTGCACTGTTGGTGGGAATGTAAATTGATACAGCCACTATGGAGAACAGTATGGAGGTTCCTTTATAAACTAAAAATAGATTTATCATATGATCCAGCAATCCCACTACTGGGCATACACCCAGAGAAAACCATAATTCAAAAAGACACATGCACCCCAATGGTCATGGCAGCACTATTTACAATAGCCAGGTCATGGAAGCAACCTAAATGCCCATCAACAGACGAATGGATAAAGAAGTTGTGGTACATATATACAATGGAATATTACTCAGCCATAAAAAGGAACGAAATGGAGTCATTTGCTGAGACGTGGATAGATCTAGAGACTGTCATACAGAGTGAAGTAAGTCGGAAAGAGAAAAACAAATATCGTATATTAACGCATGTATGTGGAACCTAGAAAAGTGGTACAGATGAGCTGGTTTGCAGGGCAGAAGTTGAGACACAGATGTAGAGAACAGACATATGGACACCAAGGGGGGAAAACTGCGGTGCGGTGGGGATGGTGGTGTGCTGAATTGGGCGATTGGGATTGACATGTATACACTGATGTGTATAAAATTGATGACTGGGGCTTCCCTGGTGGCGCAGTGGTTGAGAGTCTGCCTGCTAATGCAGGGGACACGGGTTCGAGCCCTGGTCTGGGAAGATCCCACATGCCACGGAGCGGCTGGGCCCGTGAGCCACAATTACTGAGCCTGCGCGTCTGGAGCCTGTGCCCCGCAACGGGAGGGGCCGCGATAGTGAAAGGCCCGCGCACCGCGATGAAGAGCGGTCCCCGCACCGCGATGAAGAGTGGCCCCCACTTGCCGTAACTGGAGAAAGCCCTCGCACGAACCGAAGACCCAACACAACCAAAAATAAATAAATAAATAAAGTAGCTATAAAAAAATTAAAAAAAAAAAAAAAAAATTGATGACTGGGCTTCCCTGGTGGCGCAGTGGTTGAGAATCTGCCTGCTAATGCAGGGGACACGGGTTCGAGCCCTGGTCTGGGAAGATCCCACATGCCACGGAGCAGCTGGGCCCGTGAGCCACAGCTACTGAGCCTGCGCGTCTGGAGCCTGTGCCCCGCGATGGGAGGGGCCGCGATAGTGAAAGGCCCGCGCACCGCGATGAAGAGCGGTCCCCGCACCGCGATGAAGAGTGGCCCCCACTTGCCTCAACTAGAGAAAGCCCTCGCATGAACCGAAGACCCAACACAGCCAAAAAATAAAATAAAATAAATAAATAAAGTAGCTATAAAAAAGAAAAAAGTGCTAAAAAAAAAAAAAAAAAATTGATGACTAACAAGAACCTGCAGTATAAAAACAAACAAACAAAGAAAACAACTAATACTAAACTTTCATTGGGTTATTTGTATGGAAATATGTTAATATAAATGTTTCAGACATTACATAAAAAATAAAAAATAAAAATAAAAATACTAACATCTAGGGTTCACCCAAGATCAGTTACAAATCAGAATTTCTGGAGGTGTGGCCTAGGTATTTATGGCTGCTAGGCCAAAAAGCTAGAATTGGCTCCCTTTAATTTTGTCCTTAGTTAAAAAGGGGAATCTGGTGATAAAATTAATTTTAGGAAAGCATATCACATATGAAAATTACAGTAGGTCAGGAAGGAAAGTAAATGAGGTAGCTGTTATATTTGTGCCCTCAGTGAACACAATTAGAAACCCCACACTGAGCCCCTGTTTAGGGTTTCTTCAGCCCCTTGAAGTTGTTTCAGGTGTTTATGCCTGATTACCTCCTTTCTAAGATTAGTCAACTTTAAGGACTCTATAGACATTTTAGATTTTCTAATAAGATTTTCTTTCTATTTTTTGCAATTTTTCTTTTCTTTTTTTTTAAAAATTGGTGTATAGCTGCTTTACAATGTTGTGTTAGTTTCTGCTGTACAACGAAGAGAATCAGCTATATGTATTCATATATCCCCTCCCTCTTGGGCCTCCCCCCCACCCCATCGCACCCATCTAGGTCAACCCAGAGCACCGAGTTGAGCTCCCTGTGCTATACAGCAGGTTCCCACTAGCTATCTGTTTTACACATGGTAGTGTATATATGTCAATCCCAATCTCCCAGTTCCTCCCGCCCGCTCTTCCCCATTGTCTCCCCACAATGTCCACACATCCATTCTGTACGTCTGCGTCTCTATTCCTGAGACCACTTTTATATGTGAAATGTCTTAGGAAGGTCATTTACTAAATCAAAAAATACTGATGAAAGAGTTTTTTCCTATGACTCACCATAATGAGTAGACTTTCAGAAAAAATTATCTGGTCTGAAATATCAATGTGTTTTTGACAGGTTTTTTCCCTCAATAACTGTTGAGAGAGATGTGTAATCTGCTAGAAAGGAAATTTCGTTTGGAAAATCTGTTGAATTTTCAAGAATGATTTTTTTTCTGGGGGGTGAAAGAAACGGAAAGGTTCTTTGTCCAACTTATTTCAAACTTCTGTAAGTTGTGGTTTCCTGGAAGTTAGAATATTTTTCCATTTATCCTACAGCTTTCATTAGTTTGACTGTTTTAAGTCATTTATCTTACTGCCAGTATTGAAGTGAAAGGATGAATCAGTTGATAAGGAAGGATAATTTTTGGAGTTGCAAATTTTGAACTTGTAAAATTTTGAAAAGACATGCAAATAGATATTCTACTAGTTTATTCTTTTGTGTTATTAGGTACTCATTAAGCTTCAATTACCCTTTGAAAACGTCTATGGCAATTAGTCATTTTTCCTATCTCTTTCATTTACAGTGTGTGCCCAGCCATTTTTCATTATTGGTTTAGACTTAACACAGTCTGTTGAAAGGATTATAGATGGATGACTTCCCAAGGTCCTTCCAGACTTATATATTGATAAACCTATGACTAAAATTAATCTTGGCTCCGTCTTGATGAGTTTATTTATCAATGCGCATGGCAGAGCTATAAGCACAAATTTGTCAGTTTCAAACTATTAAAAATAGCTATAAAAACAAAACATTTATTGACTGCTCTGAGTTCAGGGGTATACAATCAGAAAACAGCTTTATTCTTCTACCACCATATGTTACACCTGATTTTTAGGCTTTCCCTTCTCCAGTATTTGATGGCATTTCAAACAGACTTTGTAGCTTGTCAGTCATTAACAGGTGTTAAAAAGTCCATTCTAAAGCAACATTTTAATCTTGCTTCCAATGTAAAGTTTTTTCCCTTTAGCTTCAGCCCTACCCTTGTTTTAGGGATCAGTGGTGAGGGCGGGGAGGGTCAAGTGTTAAGTGGTTTTTTCAAACTCTCTTCCACTTCTTGTCCACTCATAATGCTGCACCTGGCTCTTCCTTCGTCCAGGTGGGGAGTGTGATGAGCAGTAGAGGGGAGACAGGGAGGCAGGAAGGTACGGCAATTAAGAGCATGGACTCTGGACTTAGATACCTGGGGCTAGATCCCCTACTACCTACTGGCTTTGCGACCTTGGTTGTAACTCAGTAGTGTCTCAGCTTCCTCATCTATATAGTGCCAATAATAATTTTATTTTAATGACTTTATTTTAATAGAGATTTGTGGTTGTGAGGATTCTATGAGTTAATTTACATAAAGCATTTATTCAATAATTGTTACTTGTTCTGTATATTCCTACTGAGTTTGTTACTACTGGGTATTGGTCTTTCTTCTGGGACTGTGTTTTAGATGATGATTGCTCTCTACCTTGGCGGGCATCCATTGTTAGTTCTCTTTTGTTGGTTGATATTGTGGGTTCTCTGCCCTCTCCTCCCTCTCCCCCCCTCCACAGAGATCTCTGCACTGTAGTTTTGTGACGCTTGCTGTGCACTTGCTGGCTGATGCTTTCCAGTATTCTTGTCCCAGCTCCTGCCCTAGCACTAGAGTCAGGTGGTTTTCTTCCCAGGTCAGGCAGCAAAGATTGAACATGGGAAAACTCATGCATCCAGGCCCAGCTGATCACTGCCAGTGCGGACCATTTGTCCTGCTGGTCTCTCTCCTTGTCCTGCCATTACAGACTTCCCTAGCTGCCTCCTGCCTACAGATTTTTTTAGGGTCCTAGGTCTGGCCCCTGAATCTGTATCCTCATAAAAAAATGTCTTCAACACATAGAGACAGATGTTAAAGCATCCCCAAATACTCTCATGAATGTGCCTACACATTTTTGCCACTAAGCAAACTTCCACCTGGGAAGTGAAATGTCTTCTGAAGAAAACTATAATCTCTCTGAATGATTCTATTAGGGCTCCTTTTACCTGGATTGCTTTTGGGGGTGGCACACCACTCCCCGATACTGCACAGCAGGGTGAAGGGAGACACCATGGCACTCTCTTCCTTGAATTCATTTCAAAGACTCCTTTTCTATGAGTGTCTAACTTTCTCACTAAGTGGGCCACTGGGTGTGATGGTTTCAAGATCCTTTTGGCTCTGCCGTGGGGACACGTATAGAATGTAGGATATTCATCAGTTTTCCTCAGCTGTCTCCAAAATATGGAGTCCACAAAAAACATCCTATTTCACATCCTTCTATAAGTGGTTCAGTCACACTTTGTGCTATAATAAGGGCTGAATGATGTGGCAAATAAAATTCCAACATATCTGTGCTCGACTACCTAGAGTCACACTTGTGTTCTTATATTAACACAGACATAAATAAGTGATTTCACTTGGAAAAATGTCATTATTTTTATTATAGAACCTCTGCTACATGAGCAGAGAGAAATAACAAGCTTAAAAAATCCCCATAGTCCCATGAACTTAAACTTTACATCATTCCTGTTAAATATACCTTAATAGCAGCTAATATGGAAATACTGGTCTTCTTTCTAAAAATCAAATATTTCATGTTAATAGCCATTATTAATAGTTTGAATCTAATGTTGTGATTATACCTCAGCCCTGCTCAGAATGACCTAGTTAAAGTGTGGTCATTTTAAAAAAATTAATTATTGTTTTTTTCTTACTGAAGTATAGTTGATTTACAATGTTGTGTTAGTTTCTGGTGTACAGCAAAGTGATTCAGATATATATATATATATATATATATATACACACACACGTATTCTTTTTCAGATTCTTTTCCATTATAGTTTATTACAAGGTATTGAATAAAGTTCCCTGTGCTATACAGTAAGACCTTGTTGTTTATCTATTTTATATAAAGTAGTTTGTATCTGTTATTCCCAAACTCCTAATTTATCCCACACCCCGCCCTTTCCTCTTTGGTAACCATAAGCTTATTTTCTATGTCTGTGAGTCTGTTTCTGTTTTGTAAATAAGTTAATTTGTATCATTTTTTAGATTCCACATATAAGTGATGTCATATGGTATTTGTCTTTCTCTTTCTGACTTATTTAGCTTAGTATGATAATCTCTAACTCCATCCATGTTGCTGCAAATGGCATTCATTCTTTTTTATGACTGAGTAATATTCCATTGTATATATGTACCACATCTTCTTTATCCATTCATCTGTGGATGGACATTTAGGTTGTTTCCATGTCTTGGCTATTGTAAACAGTGCTGCTATGAACATAGGGGTGCATGTATCTTTTCAAATTAGAGTTTTCTCTGGATATAGGCCCAGGAGTGGGATTGCTGGATCATATGGTAACTCTATTTTTATTTTTTTAAGGAATCTGCATACTGTTTTCCATAGTGGCTACACCAATTTACATTCCCACCAACAGTGTAGGAAGGTTCCCTTTTCTTCTAAAGTGTGATCATTTTTAATTTTAGTCATATAAGTTTCAAAATTTAATTCTGGAAGAATCCTGAGAGGTTATTATTCTGGGCTCAGCAGTTCACCAGTAGAACTTTTTGTGAAAATGTTTGTTCTGCACCATCTGTCATACGTGGTTGGTGAGCACTTGAAATGTGACAAGTGTGACCAAGGAATTGAATTTTAAATTATATTGTATTTTAATTATTAAAAGTTAGATTTAAATAGCCATATGTGACTAGTGGCTACTGTATTGAACAACTCAGTTCTACCTTTACACAGACTTAGTTAAGTCTCAACTAATAATACAACAATTTTTTTTCTTTTGTAAGTGACTTTTTTTTCCATGAAAAGTAAGACTAGAATTATTAAGTAATGTGGAAATAGATATAGATTCCTCTGCCTTAGACCACCTACTTTATCAAATGGAATAAATTAAAGGAGAAAATCAGCCCTGCCTTTTGACTACTAAGTGATCCTAGGCAATGGCATTTCTGTATTATTGACACGGAGGGAGCCTTCCTTTAGGGACCTTCCATGGCTTGCCTTTGGTAGAGCTGTAGAGTTCACAGCACATTTTCTCAATTTTTTTTTTTTTCAGAAAGAATCCCTTGTATTATTATCATTCTCATGTTAGGGGTGGAGAGGCTGAGCTACAGTGACCTGCCAGTTTTATCAGCATGAGTGTGAGGAGAGAGGAGGAGGAGGTCTGGTTCAGTTCACACAAAACGTTTCCTAGGGACTCATTGCTTGTGGCAGGTACTGTGTTATGTGCAGAAGATTCAGAGAGGAATAAAATAAAGTTCTCCTCTCTTGGATATTTTGGGTGGTCTCCCCTGAGGGAGGGAGAAGAGTGAGGCTGGCTGTGGATGGTCACATCACCTCTCTAGGAGACTACTTACTAACCGTTCTCTCCATCTGGATGTCAGCAGCCCACCCCCCTTCTTCTAAGCCTGTTGGGCACTCTGCTGGTCCTTGTCCCACTGACCTGCACTTTCTCTTAAGGCTTGTCTGCATTTCACCATATCTTCAAAACTCGCCCCTTTTAAAATAAATCCTCCTTCTTGAATTATCTGGTAAATGTCATCTGGTTCTGGTTGGGACACAGAGTGATACATCCCCTCCTTCTAACTGAACTGTTTCTGGGGGTATATCTCCTCTCTTCTTGGGTTGGGTGGAACATCGCAAAAGGTACACTGAGAATAGCAGCACCAAGGTCTCTGTTCTTGAACACTGGCTGACACATGGAGTGTGATACTGTAGATTCCAGCAATCTAGATGCCCAGCATGCTGGGAGGCTTAACCGCATCACAGAAGATGCCTCTGTGTTGAGCTGTGGGTTTAAATTGAGGCAGCATGACTTGGCAAATTATTCCGTTATGGTATATCTAACAGAAGAAATATTTAAATTTATCAATGATCTGATAACAAAGTCTGTTAACAGGTATAACTTTATTTATTGACCAACCATAGAAGAATTTCATTTATAGAGTGGGTGGTCAATAAATGATTTTGTTGATGACTAAGTTTGGATTTATTCTTAAGTTATGATGCATTGTAAATACATACCAGAAATGAACAAATATATTAATTAAGAGGTCAATATATTAACATTATTTAATATATCTGAATCACATGATTATATTTTAACACAGATCTATTAATCTTTACTTAGATTTATCATCAGGAAACAATTTTAGTCTTTTAAATAACGTAATTGAAGTAGCTGCCTATTTTATACTAAATGATTATTAGAGTATGATGTGTCATACACTGTGGTAGGTACTAGGATTAAAGTGGTAAACAGGTAGACACTGTTTGCATTTGGGGAGTGTATATTTTATTGGGTAAGATGTATGCCAAAGGAATAATTTGCAAGTAATTTATGTATTGCAATTGTTGCATAGTTATATGGTTTTTGTTTCCTTTTCCCCTTCCTCATTCTACAACCCCTCCCCCACCCGACCTGGAGGCTGACTCATATTGAGACCAAGAAAACAGGGGATTTTTTTGGAAATTTGACTCAAGGAGGAGACAGATATTCTTTAGCATAATAAAGTGCAGGAGATACACTAAAAGGTGTTAATCTTGGTAGTATGAAGACGATAATGGCTTTATACTGAGACTCTAAGAGACTGACCTCAGTGAAAATTGTTTTCCCTTCTCTTCTGCTCTCAGTGATGAAAATCTCTGGAATAATTTGGCAATGAAACATAAAGGAGCTGAAGAAGAAGAGATCCAGTGACAGAGTCTGGGTGTCTGCTTGAAGGAGGTGAGAGTGAGGAGAAAGGCGGCATAAAGAGAATCATAGAGGCTGTGGAAGGAAGGAGATACTTTTATGCTTACATCTTTGTTGGCCATATGGGAATGCCATGAGTCTAGAGGAGCTGGGTGTGGAACCAGCTTTCAAGACAGTCCTCAATGATTCTAGCCCCCTGGTATTCACGTCCTTTTGTAGTCTCCTCCCACATTGGAAAAGGCTGACTTGTATAACCAATAGGATATTGTAGAAATGATTGTGTCTTTGGAGTCGATGTTATAAAAGATATGTGGCTTCTGTCCTGTTCTCTTGGACCACTCAGTCTGGGAGAAGCCAGCTGCTATGTTGTGAGGACTCTCAAGCAGCTCTATGGAGAGGTCAATAAGTGAGGCCATGTGAGTGAGAAATCCTGGAGATGGATCTTCTAGCCTCAGTCACGTTTTCAGATGACTACAGCCTGGGCTGATATCTTGCCTGCGAAATCATGAGACCCTGAGCCAGAACCACCTGCTGAGCTTCTTCTGAATTCCTGACCCAAAGAAACTGTGAGTAATAAATCTGTGTTGTTTTAAATTACTGTGCATTGGAGTAATTAATTATGTAACAATAGATAACTAATACACTGAGAAATGAATTAAATAGAATCCATTCCAAGTTTCCACTGCCCTGTGGATTCTGTAGGAGTTGAACACGTTGTTCTAATGTGAACTATTTGTTTGTTCTTTTGAATTCTGTGTCTGCTTGAGTAGCTCAAAGCAAGCCTTTAGGAAAATGTACTATACTTTCCCACCCTTCGTAATAAAGGGTGTGATGTTCCGGTTACAATTTTAAGTGCTGAAAGGAGAAATCCAGGGGACAATGAAAGAATGTAACTCATTGATACTGTTACTGCTTATGTGTAAGAATAATACAGGTGTGAGAGACTGAGTAATCTGAATAAAACTATACTGTGTGCACCTGTCTTAAGAATCATCAGCTTGATATTTTTCCTGCTGGAAGTATCTGGGTTCTTCTTTCCTCAGTTCCATTGACCTTTTCTTTTCTTTTTTTTTAAAACATTTATTTAAATCCATTTCTATTGTAATTTGGATCGTATTTTTGCCTCTCTACCCCTTTGAAAAACAACTTTGTTGCTCTCTTTTTTGGTAATAGAATATTCTAAAGCCCTCTATTTGTATTCTACATTACAGCTTCATTTCAAAACCCAAATCCTTAAAATTGGCATTGCTTAGCAAACTAATGACTTATACCATAGTGATACCTTGTTATGTTTTCTATTGTTTAATGTAACACTTTGGCCATTGCATAAAAGAATATGTACCAATGAATCTAATTGAAATACCATCCTGAGTTCCTTTTTAAGTGGAAAAAAGCCTATTAAAATTAATTCATTACAAAAACCCCACTGTATTCAGCAAGGCAATTTCAAGCAGAATGATACCACTATCTCCCTTGCTCAGATGTTACTATTTACATATTTAACATCCTGAACCACTATGGAGATTTCAAAACTATTTAAGCATTAGCATAAAGCTGGCATGTGAACCGGATACATCTGCCTATTGCTTTTATATATTTGACTCCTTCTCTCCTTTGTCATCAAACTCAGAAATCTTCACTAGTTCTACGTAGATTATATTATTAAGGAAAGTCAGGTTCTGGCTCCCTCTTGTGTACAAATGCTCCAGGTGTTAGTCTTATTGGCAGCTCAGTTGTAGTTTGTTTAGGGAAATGTGAAAGGATGAATCATTTTTCCATTTATTTATACAACATGATTTGAATTTCTGAAACAATGTGACTTACTTCTTGCTCAGTTATAAGACTGAGGAACTGAGATAAATTTCTATTAAAGCAAACATGAGACATTATAAAAACTCTTGAGAAAACAATTAAATTCCTATTAAATTTTGACTTGTTAGATGGAATCATTTGTTCTCACTTGTACTGATAATAATTAATTGCCAAAATACCATTGACTAAATTCACTAAAGGGGAGTCTTCCATTCTCCGTTTATCCTCTCAAGTCCAGGGCCGGGACCCACCATTGTTAGGAAGAATGTCCCTGCAGACACAATTCCACAATTCATCCTAGTGCCCATTCCTACCCTGGCATCTCCTACACAGTGGTCTACCTTGGCTTGTCCTCCACTGACATGTTAATTTTCTTTCCTGAGGTTGGAAAAAATAATTTAGTGATCCTTGAACACTTAACAAGTGTTGGAGTCTGAGTAACGGTAGTGGGATAGCACAGTGCTTGTATGCCTAGACCACACAAAGCTAGGAATAAAATTAGGCTCACAACATGTGGATTATTTCTCCGATTCTGTTTATCCCTGCCTCTGTGGAACCTCCAGCTGCCTCCAGGTATCCCCACCCCAACTATTTCTGGGCGTTCCCACAAATTCCCAGAAGGGCTCACATTCAGTTCTCTTAGCCACTGTGCAGTCACATATTTTCCTCTCTTTACGCCAGATTCTGGGGATGCACAGGCTGCCTGGTGTTGCGTGTTAGTGCGGGTGTAGGCTGCTGATGAACGTGTGGCTATAAGGATGCTGCCCTTGCCACGTAGAGGCCAGCTCAGGTCACTGGAGCTTTACCCTGTGGCCGGAAATGTCTGGACACTGCTGGTGTGCTGAAGCTCTAGCTACGCCAAGGCTTCACTCTGTGTTTTGATTTCTCAAATCTGTTCTGGCTTCTTCTCTGATTGCGGAAAATGTCTACCCTTGTTTTATCATCTTTCAAAGCTTCCAGAGCAGTGCTGACCTCTGAGCCAGGCAGCTCTCCTGTATTCCTGTTAAAGGCTCCATCCCTGCGGCGCTGGCCCATGTCCCTGGAGGGAGGGAAGGCACAGCCGGGAGGAAGAAGGGACATCACTGGACAAAGTGAATTGCACTTGCCTGTTGTTTCTCCTCTCACTCTTTACCCAGGGCATTTTTGTTAGAAGAAACAGTGAGCTTCACTTCTCTTTCTTACTTTGACTAAAGGCTACCTCTTCCCAAACAGCTTCCTCATAGCTCTGATTCATCTGTTTGCAGAAATGCTCAGACATGTCTGCGTCTAGGAAGAATGCAGCTCATGCTCCAGTGGGGCTCTCCCCGTATTCGTTAGTGGTGACAAAGTGATAGTGGATGGTGGTGCCAGGTTAAGAGAAAAGAAACATCTTTAAATGGAAGATGCTGGCTCTTCTCACACTTCTAAAATGTTCTAGCAGCTGTTCTTGAGGGGAGACTACATCTCATGGAAACTTGGAGGATAGTTTCAAAAGTTCTTGAACATATCATGAAAGGATAATGCTAAAAATTAGATGTTCTTGCTTTATTCTGTCTTGTAACGTACTTTCACATTGTGATGTATTCAGCAAACATTACACAGAATTATTGTAAAGTTCCTGCTTACAAATATTAAGGTTACAAGAGACCATATAGTCAAATGCCTCTGTAAGTGAGAAGGTGTTTTCTAAAGGGAGGTTAGCTTGACTAGCCAGAAGTCTGCATAAAGACTTTTTTGTTTCTTCTATTTTTCTGGGTAATTATATCATAGTGCTCCTAGCACCTCCTCATTTCTGCCTCTAGCATTTTATGGTGCAATAATATAAACCTAGATCTTGTTGATATTTACAATTAGGTAGCCTGAAGACAGCACTGCTAAGGGGAGGTGGCCTGCCTTGTTTCGAATCCAGGTGCTCCACTTACCAGCCGAATAACAAGTAACCTTGGCCCTCTAAACCTCAGTTTCCTGATATATGAAGTGGGGTAAATGATACTGACAGCACTTACTCATAGGTTGCAAGACTTCACTGAGGTTATTAATAAAAGCTAAGATAGTACAGGAAATGCAGTAAAGACTTGAGAAACTCTTGTCCTTACTAAAACAAAATAAAAATTTTCTCACTAAAGTGAGTTTTTATATGCCAATTATTCCTCAGTAAAGCTGTTAATAAAAGTGAGGGAAGAAAAATTTAAGTAAAAATAGTCTGACCAAAAGAAAATGCTAAGCTTGACTCCCAAAAATTCTGAGATTTTTTTCAAAGGAAGGTAAAGTTCTGGGAAAGACGGACAGAAGGGCTGTGCTTCCTTCACCACTTTATGGAAGAAGGAGTGTCTGGGGAAAACATGAATTGGGGTCATAAAGTGTCCTTTGTGATAAATTCGAATCACTGCTTTACTGTGTTTTACCTAAGTTAGCACCATCCAAAAGGTAGCCATTAGCCCCATGTGGCTATTGATCACTTGAAATGTAGCTATATCTGAATTGAGATGCGGTATCAGTATGAAATACACATCAGATCTGAACATTTATTATAAAAATAAGTAAAATAATTTATTTGAAATTTTAAGGTATTGATTGCATGTTGGAAGTGATAATACTTTGGATATTTTTAAAGGAAATATATTAACGAAAATTAATTTTACCTGCTTTTTTAAAAGCTTTTTTCTAAATGTGGCTGCTGAAAATTAAAAAAATTATATATTTAGATTGAATTATATTTCTGTAGTACAGTGCTATGACCCAGATACACTTATGCCTTTTCTTGGTGACCCAGGGATACACAGGAAGGACATAACTTCTGAAAGAAATGATACTGAGGCAGGTTACATTTTTAATGTCAGAGTATTCCCATTAAATTTGTAAAATTTTTATATATCCAATACTCAAAAGAGTAAACTCTGGATTTAGATATTATGGCTTCAAATATAGACACCATCATTGACTATCTGTATGATCTTGAACAAGTGTCTGAATCTCAGCCCTTTCCCCTCCCCGTCCAACCATAGGGGTGATATTATTACCTAGGTCTAGAATCTCAGATGTTCAAGAATATATACTTTTACCTTTCCATAACTGAAATTAATTTCTATTATGAATGCTCAGTCCATCTATTGGTGAAAACAATCTGTCCTTTCAGGGTTCACGTTCCCCCATATACACGAAATGCACCCTTTCCTCTAAGTAGTACAAAGGTAAGGGGGGAAGAGCATATGATCAGCTGGGTCATTCTCTTGCCTGTCTGGGGTTTAGATATCAGGGTTGCTGTTTCTTCCTCATCCCAATTGCAAGGGCTCTTCAGGCACCCTAGTTTTCTCTTCCATGTAGACCCACTTTAGGGTTTATGGAAAACAATCATCCAGTTACAAAACCTACCATCTAGGTACATTAACAGGAATAAACAAGATGATCCATGTAAAGTGTTTAGCACAATGCCTAAACAAATTAAGCACCTAGTAAAGGTAATTATTATTCTTAATATTGTTGATGCTGTTGCTCTTGTTCTCAGCCAGTGCATGTTGGGTTTCTGGAGATCTGGTTGCCAGAAGAGAGGTGGGTGAGGTTACCATTTTCTTTTGCTCCTTTTTTAGTATTGAGAGTGAGGAGAGAAACTGGATACACTGGGGGTAAACAAAGCAAAACAAAACATTGGTCTCCAATTACTCTTTGTGCTGTTCAAGAGATTAGCAGCTAGGACTGGTGCTGGGAAGACACGTGAGGGTGTGTGGGTAGTGGATTAAAAACTGTAGATCTTCTAAAGTTGAAGGGCATCATTTAATGGTAGAAATAACAATGGCATAAATAGTTATTAAGCATCTCTGACATGCCAGGAATGTGATAAGTGATGTGGAGGATACAAAGGATGTGAAAGTCATAGTCCATGCATTTGAAGGATTTATAGTTGCATAAATGAAAAATACGTATTGCATTTCTAAAATGAGAGATGATAGTGGGTTGGAAGGCTGACCATTTCTGCATGGTTTCATATGGTGATGATACTTTGGTGGGGATGTCAAAACTCAGGGTTAATGATAAAACTTTGGATAAAGAAACTCAATTTGTTAGTGTACTTTGAGCTAATAGAGATGTCAGAAACTTATTCTTTCTAACCAAACTCAAAAGAAGCTAATGGATAATTAGAATGTTGATGTATTAATATACAGTGGGGAATATTCTTTTCAAGTGAGGAGAATGCTTGTGTAAAGTTTACTGATAGCTAATATCCAGTAGAAGATAAAATGAATATTTTTTCCAATTTCATTAATATTCATTTTATTGATACATTCATTTTGTCATCTGGTTGGTACTAGATGACACTAAAGTTTTACTTTAAATGTATAACAGAATTCTTTCACATCAAAAATTTTATCTACTAATTACATTTTTAAATATGCAGATTGAGAAAAGGCTTCTCATGTTAAGATTTTAATAGTTAAAATATCACAGATCAACATGAGGGAAGCCAGTGTTTTGCAAGAGGATGGTTTGAAAAAACCGCTGCTACAAATTTGAATGCCTTCTTATCTTGGTGCTTGTCTTTTATGCACTTGCATTTATTAAGGGGTTAAGACTTGATCTAATCTTTGAATGAGGTGTTAGATTTGGATTAGAATAAAAATAGGACATAAAACCTGGAGAGTGAATAAAGTGTAGGAGAAAGATGTGCAGACAGACCTTTACTAGAATGCAAAGGAGAATCAAGTTAGACTAAAGAGAGAACATGTTTTTTGGAGACTAGATTTGATAGGCAACATGACCCTACTGTATCATATTAAATTGCACAGTGGATGAGAGTATGATATTTGTTGGAAAAACCTAAACTAAAAGGCTTATAAATCTCTTAAAAAGAATATTGGTCTATGTGTCTGTTTTTGTGCCAGTAACATACTGTTTTGATTACTGTAGCTTCATAGTATAGTCTGAAGTCAGGGAGCATTATTCCTCCAGCTTTGTTCTTCTTTCTCAAGATTGTTTTGGCTATTTGGGGTCATTTGAGAGATTATCATACTAAGTGAAGTAAGGCAGACAGAGAAAGACAAATATCATATGATATTACTTATATGTGGAATCTAAAAAAATGATACAAATGAACTTATTTACAAAACAGAAATAGATTCACAGACATAGAAAACAAACTTATGGTTACCAAAGGGGAAGGAGGGTGAGGGATAAATTAGGAGTTTGGGATTAACATATATGCACTGCTATATATAAAATAGGTAAACAACAAGGGCTTACTATATAGCACAGGGAACTATATTCAAAACTTATAATAAACCATAATGGAAAAGAATCTAAAAAAGAATATATATATGTGTATATATATATATATATATATACACACACAGACATATATATGTATACAATGGAAGCACTTTGCTGTGCACCTGAAAATAACACAACATTGTAAATCAACTATACTTCAATTAAAAAAAAGAATATTGAAATTTGGAGTGATAATTTCCACTTAACAATTGGATGTTGCTAAGATGCTAAGTATGACATGTCATGTAATAAAATTTATTTGAATTTTTCCACTCCGTGAACTTCATTTTCAAAATGTTAAAGATTTGGATGATAAAGGGGGCTTACTTTGTATTTACCTTCTGTCAGCACTTGTTAAAAGTCACTTTACAAGCAGTTCTTTGAAACATTATTTGGAGAATCAGCTATCTGAACTATGAATGTGTCTGGTTTTAAACCTCCTTTGCCTCTCAAAGCTGTCTTTTTTAGATGATAATTTAATAGATAAGCTCTTTGAGGCAAAAAGTAGCATAACACATCTAATGCAGAGTTATTATCAAATCTTCTTTCAATATTTCTTCCCCTATCTCCACTAAATCTTATTTAATAACATCAAATTGAGTTATAGAATATATTAGAACTGTAAGGGATCTTGGTTCACATGGTTGCAATCTCTTTGTTTCTCTGAAATCCTCTAAGGGATTGAAGGAAATACAATTCAAAGTAGTCTATTTTTTCTAGGTGGTTCCTAGGGACTGGCCCAACCTTATAACCTAGCCAAGATTGCAACATTCTGCTCTGTATCTACAGTCAAGCCTTCTTGTGTTCTTCTGACATCTTGTTTGCTTCACATGGTGAAGCAAAACATGCTTTCTTTATCTGATCCCTTTTTGTTAATTTTGATACTCAGTTTCATAGCATTTATCCTCCCACAAATGAATAGAATATGGCAAATTTATTTTTGTGTCATGAATCTGGTGAATGTAGCAATGCTGGTTCCCACCTTCACCGTGTATTCATCAGTGTGATGCTTAATTGGGTGTGTTGACTTGGCTAGGCCACAGTACCCAGATGTTCAATGTTCAATAGATAAAACACTAGTCTAGATGTTGCTGTGAAGGTATTTTATGATAAGATTAACATCTAAATCAGTAGACTTTGGGTAAAGCAAATTACTCTCCCATAATGTGGGTGGCCCTCACCTCATCACAGTTGAGGGCCTTAAGAGAAAAAGACCAACTTCCCTGAGAAAGAGGGAATTCTGCCTGCAGGCTGCCTTCAGGCTCAAGCTGCAACATCAGCTCTTTCTTAGGTCTGCAGCATGCAGACCTAGACTGGCACAAATCAAATCTTGCAGATTTTGTGCTTGCCAGCCTCCATAATTGTGTGATACAATTTCTTTCTTTTTCTTTCTTTTTTTTAACATCTTTATTTCAGTATAATGCTTTACAATGTTGTGTTAGTTTCTGCTGTATAACAAAGTGAATTAGCTATATGTGTACATATACCCCCATATCTCCTCCCTCTTGTGTCTCCCTCACACCCTCCCTATCCCACCCTCCCTATCCCACCCCTTTAGGTGGACACAAAGCATAGAGCTGATCTCCCTGTGCTATGCAGCTGCTTCCCACTAGCTATCTATTTTACATTTGGTAGTGTATATGTGTCCATACCACTCTCTCACTTCGTCCCAGCTTACCCTTCCCCCCGCCCCGTGTCCTCAAGTCCATTCTCTACGTCTGCATCTTTATTCCTGTCCTGCCCCTAGGTTCTTCAGAACCACTTTTTGTTTTTTTAGATTCCATATATATGTGGAATATGAGGAATATAAATTCCTCTCTGTCATTCCCTATCTATCTGTCTATCTATCTATCTATCCATCTACTTATCTATCTATGTAGATCTAGATCTATAGTTTCTCAGGAGAATCCTGACTAATATAATCAGTCAATCAGGATTAATGATCTACCTCTGGCCAAAATTCATTTAAAATCTAACTCTAGAGTTAGAGTTTAAAGTGAAACTGAAAGACTAGAGTCACATTTTGTAGATGAATGAATCAGTCTTCATAAGTAAAGAGAAGAAAAATAGAAGTCCAAAAACAAGAAAATAATTTACTCAACATGATTTTATTTTTGTCCAGTAGCTCAATCCTTCAAATAGAAGGGGATTTCACTGTATCAGAGATTAGTTACCATTGGGAGTGGATCCACGTTTTGCTTGTACAGTTTAGGGAGCTGTATTTAAGAAGAGAATATAAAAGTACTACTACCAAATTAGGTATGGAAGTGAATATTTAGGTTGAGAAGAGGAATCACAACAATTTACAAAAGTTTAAAAGCTGAAAAATACTGCAAACATAACAAAATCCACAAAGAAAACATACACTTTTTATTAACTAATTGCCTGATATACCTGTACATTACTCCCTACCCCAGTAGTTTTTTGTTGTATATTATTGATTATCACTTGAGAATATACAGATAATTTAGTCCATAAATTCCACACTACCAACAAACTTCCATGCCAGACACTGAAAGATACATTCACATGGAGATGGGACCTTGACTTGCACCTTCCTGTCATGATGGGTGAACATGCCTAGTCTTTATCGGAAAGACTTTACTGAAAGTCTTTCCTTTCCTGAGATGACTGGTAATCACTTAACTATACATCCATGTGACTGTAAGCCATATAAATATATCCTGCAAAACTCAAACTAAATGTGTCCGTACTTAACTTTGCTTACCAGAGTCTAAAAACCCCACAGCCACTCCACCACCACCCAACTCAAGGGGACATGTGATGGAAGGGAATTCAGAGAAAGAGACAATGGACCTTAAGATAAAATATCCTCATTTTGTGATTTTTACAAAAACATACAATTATGTGAACATGGCCTTGGAAGCGCCTGGGTGAATGAGAGCCCCAAAGTTTAAGCCTCTGGCTACCATAGTTACGTGAAAGTCTTCTCTTTTCCCGCTTCCAAATAATTTTTCAAAGAATCACTTATGAGGAGGAGAGAAGATGGCGGAAGAGTAAGACGCGGAGATCACCTTCCTTCCCACAGATACAGTAGAAATACATCTACACGTGGAACTGCTCCTACAGAACACCCACTGAACGCTGGCAGAAAACGTCAGACCTCCCAAAAGGCAAGAAACTCCCCCCGTACTTGGGTAGGGCAAAAGAAAAAAGAAATAACAGAGACAAAAGAATAGGGACGGCACCTGCACCAGTGGGAGGGAGCTGTGAAGGAGGAAAGATTTCCATGCACTAGGAAGCCCCTTCGCGGGCAGAGACTGCGGGTGGCAGAGGGGGGAAGCTTCGGAGGCACGGAGGAGAACGCAGCCACAGGGGTGTGGAGGGCAAAGCGGAGAGATTCCCGCACGGAGGCTCAGCGCTGACCAGCACTCACCAGCCCGAGAGGCTTGTCTGCTCAGCCGCCGGGGCGGGTGGGGCTGGGAGCTGAGGCTCGGGCTTCCGTCGGATCGCAGGGAGAGGACTGGGGTTGGCGGCGTGAACACAGCCTGAAGGGGTTAGTGCACCACAGCTAGCTGGGAGGGAGTCCGGGAAAAAGTCTGCAGCTGCCGAAGAGGCAAGAGACTTTTTCTTCCCTGTTTCCTGGTGCGCGAGGAGAGGGGATTCAGAGCGCTGCCTAAACGAACTTCAGAGACGGGCGCGAGCCACGGCTAACAGCGCGGACCCCACAGCAACAGGGGCGCAGAGGGAAAAATGGAGAGATTCCCGCACAGAGGCTCGGCGCCGAGCAGCGCTCACCAGCCCGAGAGGCTTGTCTGCTCACCCGCCGGGGCGGGCGGGGCTGGGAGCTGAGGCTCGGCTTCGGGTCGGATCGCAGGGAGAGGACTGGGGCTGGCGGCATGAACACAGCCTGAAGGGGTTGGCGCACCACAGCTGGCTGGGAGGGAGACCGGGAAAAAGTCTGCAGCTGCCGAAGAGGCAAGAGACTTTTTCTTGCCTCTTTGTTTCGCGGCGGGCAGGGAGAGGGGATTCAGAGCGCCGCCGAAACGAACTCCAGAGACGGGCGCAAGCCGCGGCTATCAGCGCGGACCCGAGAGACGGGCGTGAGACGCTGGGGCTGCTGCTGCCGCCTCCAAAAAGCCTGTGTGCGAGCACAGGTCACTCTCCACACCTCCCCTCCCGGGAGCCCGTGCAGCCCGCCACTGCCAGCGTCCCGTGATCCAGGGACAACTTCCCCGGGAGAACGCACTGCGCACCTCAGGCTGGTGCAACGTCACGCCGGCCTCTGACGCCGCAGGCTCGCCCCGCCTCCTCTGTACCCCTCCCTCCCCGCGGCCTGGGTGAGCCAGAGCCCCCGAACAGCTGCTCCTTTAACCCCGTTCTGTCTGGGCGGGGAACAGACGCCCTCAGGCGACCTACACGCAGAGGCGGGTCCAAATCCAAAGCTGATCCCCAGGAGCTGTGTGAACAGAGACGAGGAGGGGAAATCTCTCCCAGCAGCCTCAGAAGCAGCGGATTAAAACTCCACAAACAACTTGATGTGCCTGCATCTGTTGAATACCTGAATAGACAACGAATCATCCCAAATTCAGGAGGTGGACTTTGGGAGCAGGATATATTAATTTTCCCCTTTTCCTTTTTTTTTGTGAGTGTATATGTATATGCTTCTGGGGAAGATTTTGTCTGTATAGCTTTGCTTTATAATAGCTTTATTTTACTTCACTATATTATAGCCTCTTTCTTTCTTTCTTTCTTTCTTTCTTTCTTTCTTTCTTTCTTTCTTTCTTTCTTTCTTTCTATTTTTTTTCCCTTTTTCTCTTAGCCGTGTGGATGAAAGGCTCTTGGTGCTTCAGCCAGGCATCAGGGCCGTGCCTCTGAGGTGGGAGAGCCAACTTCAGGACACTGGTCCACAAGAGACCTCCCAGCTCCACGTAATACCAAATGGCAAAAATCTCTCAGAGATCTCCTTCTCAACATCAAGACCCAGTATCACTCAATGACCAGCAAGCTACAGTGCTGAACACCCTATGCCAAACAACTAGCAAGACAGGAACACAGCCCCATCCATTAGCAGAGAGGCTGCCTAAAATCATAATAAGGCCACAGACACCCCAAAATACACCACCAGACGTGGACGTGCCCACCAGAAAGACAAGATCCAGCCTCATCCACCAGAGCTCAGGCACTAGTTCCCTCCACCAGGAAGCCTACACAACCCACTGAACCAACCTTAGCCACTGGGGACAGATACCAAAAACAACGGGAACTACGAACCTGCAACCTGTGATAAGGAGACCCCAAACACAGTAAGATAAGCAAAATGAGACGACAGAAAA